>NC_141600.1:25829252-26172377 GCF_047967505.1 Dipteris shenzhenensis
AGTGAGATATAGAAGACGAACGACTACTAGGGGATTTATAGAGAATTGGTAGAGGCTAAGATGACTAGATTATCTGAAGTAATAGATGCAAGACTGTAATGCGAGACATGTGAGACATGTAAGATAGTGAGTACATTGAAATCTATAAAATAAAATGATGGCATGCAAGACCGTAATGCGAGACATTTGAGACATGTAAGACAATGATCAGTACATTGAAATCTATAAAATAAAATGATGGAACACAAAATCATATAATTATTAGAATCTCATCATGAGATATTTTTTTAATATAATATAAGTTAGACTTGTTGGTGCAAGACCGTAATGCAAGATATGTGAGATGATAGATTTTGAGTACATTGAAATCTATAAAATAAAGTGATGGAATATAAGAATGATATAATTATTAGATTCTCATCATAAGATATTTATTGTATATAATAAATTAGACTTTCAAAAAAGTAAAACCGATTTAATAAATTTAGAGAGGTGAGTTGTTCATTGAGTGAAGTAAAAAATAAAAGACCATAAATGTGAGAGACACATGAGATGATAGATTTTGAATCGGTTTAAATCTATGAAATAAAGTGATTGAAGACAAGAATAATATAATTAGACTTCCTTCTTTTGTCCATCCTAGTCCTTCTACAAGCGCATTCTTCGTTTATCACTCTTAATTTATCATCTCTCCACCCACCATGGATGTCCTTGGCATCGTCAGAGATGTGGAGTCTGGAATCGACAGTCTCAAACAATGGGTTGCTGATCAAGGAGCAAGAAGAGATGCAAGAATTCGACAAGGCTCTCCACTCACACGGATGGAGAGGAATTCGATGCACAAAGGCAGATAGAGAGGGAGGAGACTCAAAAGATAGCAGAGAGCGAAAGACTTTTATAATGTATTATAAAAGCACGATAAGATCTCTTGGACTTCGTAAGCAACCTACGTTATCGAAGCACTCGGTATAACCGATTTGATCGGGATGCTGAAAGAACAATAAAGGCCTCCCAAAGAGATTATAAAGAAACAATCTGTGGCTGTTTGAATTTCTTCCTTCATTGTAATTATGTTGACGATACGTAAGTGGAGTCCGTGGAAGATTGGATTGTTGAGAAGATAAGAGATACTAATGATGAGATCTTCTAGTGTGATCTCGGCCTCTGTGGCTTGTCCAGTGACTGTTTGAATTTCTTCCTTCATTGTAATTATGTTGACGATACGGAAGTGGAGTCCATGGAAGATTGGATTGTTGAGAAGATAAGAGATACTAATGATGATATCTTCTAGTGTGATCTCAGCCTCTGTGGCCTATCCATCATGATGCTTGAATTTCTTCCTTCATTGTAATTATGTTGAGGATATGGACATGGAGTCTGCAACCTGTCCATCATGATTGCTTGAATTTCTTCCTTCATTGTAATTATGTTGAGGATATGGACGTGGAGTCTGTGGAAGATTGGATTGTTGAGAAGATAAGAGATACTAATTATGAGATCTTCTAGTGTAATCTTGGCCTCTATGGCTTGTAATAGTTTTGTATTCTCTACAACAAGTCTGGTAGGGCTAAGTAGATCATATTAGAATTGCTAATACAATTTGTTTCTTTAGAATTGCTAATATAATAATAATACAAATTGAATAGATATCATAAGTAAATATCCTAATATATTATAACATTTAACATAAGTTTAACAAACACTATCATTAGTCAATACAAACAAGATAAAAATATTCAAGGACTCATGTTTCTTTCTACATGTTTTACAACTGAATAGAGTCTGATGAGTCCTCTTGAGGCTGTGATTCTCTAAGAGTACATTAAGTCTCTACTTCTTGTGTGGATGGTGTACATTGAGATTCTACTTCTGGTGCAATCGTGATAGACTCAATCTCTTTCTCCTTTGCAAGATGTGATGTTGTAGATGCACATTGAGTCTCTACTTCTTTTGTAGGAAGAATGCATTGAGTCTCTAATTCAAGTGGAGACTATAATGCTTCTACTTGAGGCTGTGATGTAGAAGGAGACTGAATTGTCTCTTGTTTTTCTTTGGCTCCCTCAGGTTGTTCATTGAGTCCATCATGTTGTTTCCCAATGGTAGCAGTTAGGTAGTGAACAGTCTTAGCCATAAAATCTTGTAGCTCGAGCTTTGTATATGCTTCTATGGAGAGATGTTCAAAAATTTCATTGAGGAACAACATGAAGTTATAGGCAATTCTCCACCCACTACTAAACTTGTCTTTCTACTCCACTGCGAGGCATGTCTAGAAATTAGGTCGGTCTTTATGCTCCATGATTTTCATAATCGCAGATACTAACTTGTTTACACACCTGTCCATCATGACATATGACAAAGTGAATTTATGTAGTAAATAGTAAGATGCATGTTCATAATGATATGATAAAAGAACACTTACTTGAACACCCCGTGAAAGCCTGTAAATGAATTGACAAACCAACAATGGTTGTCATTAAGATTCCATACTATCAGGCTCCAATGTGAGCTACATCACTAATAAAGAGCGATAAGATTTATCACAATATTAAGTATTAATTGACACAATATTACAAATAAAAGAGTAAAAGAAAGATTGAGACGATACTTACTTCTCATAATATGGCATAAAGACAATAAGCATGCCATCCAAGTTTAAAGGTTGTAGCATTAAACAAACATCATCTACTACCTTCTTGGTATCACTAAGTACAACTGAAAGGAGAGAATCGAGCATACACACACGATTCTGTACTGATCTAGGAAAGTGAGATGTAACCGTACACTGCAGCAATAAATAAACAAATGTTAGAAGTAGATTGAATCAAATGATTGAAGTATCAAGCCAAGAGATTTTCATATCAAACCTGAGGATGGCCATCATGACTTTGTCATTAGCCTCTTTCAAAGGGTTGGAGAGGATTGTAACTTCCTCGCTACCGAATGTCAAAACACGAGGTTGCTTGCTAATGATAACCCTAACCTCAAAAGAGCTCCCCATTTCATCCAATACAGTGGTTACATTAGGACAACTTATGGGCATAGCAACCAATGTTTCCTCTGGATGCTCCACCATGTTATTAATAAATGCCTTAATGATAGATGACATAAATGCATATAGATGCAACTCTGTATATGTCAACAATGAGGTTTCACTGCCGCTCAAATTAAAAATTTGAGCAAGGAGCAAAAAGTAGTTAAATCTGACTCTCCACCCACAATTGTGGTCATCATTCTGCTTCACTGCAGGGCATGTTACATACTCTATTTGATCTTCTAAGTCACCTTTCATTTGCATAAGTGCATCTATAGCACCTACCAACTTTTGAGCCGATCTACACATCAAAATAGAAAACATAAATGAATGTGCGCATTGCATAGGATGCATCTCATTGACATAATTATGACACAAGTAGGTTATACTTACTTTAACACACTGCCATGGATAGATGCTATTGAATTGACAAAGAAACATTGCTTGGCTAAGATGTCCACAATCACCAAGCTCCAATGCGAGCTGCATTATCAATTAAGAATAATTATTATTTGATATAACCCTCCACGATGTAAGAGATAAGCTAAGTAGGGATTGATACTCACTCCTCGTGATATGCAGTAAAGATAACTCGTGCCGCAATCAAATCAACAGGTTGTAACCACTTAAAAACATCATCTGGTCTTCTGCTTATTGCTAAGTACACTAGAAACAAGAGGATCGACCATATATGCACATCTCTATATATATAGGGGAAGTTGTTCTATAACCATACTGCAATAAAAAGAAAAGAATATTAGTTCATTTGATCCAATGGAAATACAAAAGCATAAAGTCAATAAAAGTTTGTGTCAAACCTGAGGATGGCTATTATGACCTTGTCATTAACCTCTTTCTTGAATTTTATAAGGATTGAAATGTCCTCTTCATCCGAATAGAAAAGTAAGAGGTTGTTCTCGAACTTGAAACCTAACTTGAAATGACTTCTCCATTTGTTGCAAGGTATGATTATTTTCTAGAGTCATCCGATGGATAGCCAGAGCAACTTTGCTTTCTTGAGATGAGCTTTCTATATTCTCTACTCTAGCTATGTCCTCCTCATCCTCCTCCTTTCCCTTCTCCTATAAAAGGATAAAATAATTATGAGATTCAAATTTTTAAATTAATTATAAATTTTAAAAGGCCTTTAAATGAATAAAGAAAATTAAACATAAGTTTTCATACCTCTAGATATCTTCATGGTCTTTTTATGTAACCTTGTGAGGCAAGGTCAGTGTCATATCCATCTTCTTCAGCTTCCTTACTATCGCTAGTGTTCTCACTATCATATCCAGAGCTAGTTGCAGTTCTTTTGAGAGTGGTCACACGAGAATGAAAAGTTCTCCATATGGTCCTAGCTTTGAGCAACATCTCTGAAGTAGAGGTGATCTTTCGTAGTGCATAAATGTCATGATTTTAGTCTTTCCGACTCAATCAAATATTTTTTCTTGTTCTTGAAGATACAAATGCATGCAGAATAGTAGTGAAATTGAGGCACACTCGCAAAGGTTTGATAAGTAATTTCTCCTTTGTTGTATGCCTCTCTAGAGTGCTCATTACAAGCATAGACATAGTGCTGACCATCTATTGCCTCAAATGTGCAATGAGCTAAGAAATTTCTCTTGGCATCCTTTATATGTCATTCTGGATCATTCACTGAACTCTGTCCTTCTTGAAGTGAGGGAACTTGTTTTCCAAGGAGCTTAGTGAATTGGATCTCAAAATCTATAGGCTGAGAGAAATTTATGGATTGACTATAATCTCCTCTAACTGGCCAAAATGCCCTTGGATGGAGTACCAAATTAGAAACAACTGGTTTTTTTCCATCAATCAAAGCCTAAAAAATCTTTTCAGCATAGACAATATCTAAGGTCCTGCTGTTGGTGAAGACACTTGCTTTGATCACCATTGAAGCATGTATAACTTGAGTCTTCTGGCCCCATATATATTCTGGATCCTCATCTGTCACAGCCTCATTCAAGCGAAGATTTAGGTTCTTCATTGATAACATTTCTGCTTTTAAATCCGACTCCATTTCAATGCCCTCCACATCCTCTTCGTGTTCTTCCTCTTCTCTTCTTTTCCCTTTCTTTGTAACGACCTCTTTTTCGAGTTATAGGACTTGGAACTATAGCTCGTGAAGTACTTGCCTTCTGCATTTGACGTCGAGGTTTATTTTTTAGGGGCTCTATGTGAACTACTTTAGATTGCCCTACTTCTTCTTCTATTGCCTCAACTTCAAGTATACTTAGGGGCTTCACTTGTTCTGTTATTCCATCAACTTCATGAGTCACACCATCTAAGTGAATAATACCATGAACAAGAGATGTGTGTGCATGTCCTATCTTATCTGATGCATGTCGTGTCTCACTCAATTCAATTTCGGTCTGAGATGCACGTGCATGTCCTGTATCATCTGATGCATGTCCTGTCTCCACCAATTCATTTGTTGTCTCAGATGTAGATCCCTTGTAAGCATCCACATGTACAAGACCCTCATCCAATGCTACAATGTGTTCTGTCTCATCCACTCCAGTTCCTCTCTCATTTGTATTACCATGAACCAGGTCTACATGGCGTGTCTCATCACTTCCTTTCTCATGTGTGGATTCTTGCACCTTAGGTCCCTCCAATGCAGTTGAACCTTGTTCAATGACACCCTGAAAGTATTCAAGGATAATCTTTGACTGCATTTTTCTTGCTTCCTCAATGGGAAATTCCTCCCACACGTGTTGGAGGATCTCCAATGCAAGAACCAATTCAGGAAATCTAGGTGCTTTTGGCGGCGGCATCACAAAGTGCATTGCATCTTTCTTAGAAAGAAGAAACAATCTGTTGCTCATTCTTGACTTTGTGTAAATCATCATTGTACTGCTATCTTTTTCAATTTTTATTCCTAGTAAGGTGCCCCCTTGAATCAAATTGCTCTTTGAGAAAGATACATTTGATGCCCACTCATCTTTCTCCAACTCTCTCTTTGTCATCACTAGAATGAGATTTCCTTTACTTAATACCAAGAACCATGCTTTCTTTATTGTGTCAACAATGGTCCAGTTTGTGAAGTCCTTTGAGGCATAAATTCTTCCATTGTATTTCAGTGTCATACCATTGACAAATGTTGTAGCCTCAAGATCCATCCTATATTAAAGCACAACAAAAATTTTAGGTACTTTGACAAACTACAATTACTTTGATAAATCAAAAGTACAATGAGTCCCATTAATACACCTCAAGTTTTTATTCTTCCCAATCATATAAGTGTCAATTTCATGCGTTGGGAATAGCCGAAAAGGCTTTACAAGGCTTAGACACATGCATAAATGTGAAAAAAAATAAGGATATAAGTGCAAAATGCTCTGTCAACTCCCGCAACTAATATAAGTGTAAAATGCTTTGTCAACTCCCACAACTGGTACAAAATATAATCTGCTCTATCTGTTGGGGTAAAGGGCAGTGTGCCCACCCACTTGTACATTGCCCATGTATACTCATATATATATGATAGAGGAATAAGCTGGAGTAGCTTTTGCTCCACCACTTTTGGTGTCTCTATATTCCTTTGTGTGTGCTCTCCTCTCCCACAACTGGTATCAGAGCTTGAGGAGAAGAGCCTGAGGAGAGAGTTCAATGGAGCCATCGAGGGAGCCCAGGCTGTTGAGGCATCCATGAGCGTGTGTTGCAGGACACTGTTGTAGAGCCGTGAGTAGGAGTGGTTGGAGAAGACATCATTTGGGAGCTTCATTGCCTCGTTGATGGAGGCATTGCTTCGTAGATACTTGCTGGAGATGGTTGACGGCCGTAGGCTTGGGCTTGCTTGTGAAGTGTTTGGAGACTCGGAGATCCGATCATAGGAGCATCATTTAGGCTTGCTACTACTGCTAAGGCTAGAGCTTTGAGCGATGTGTTGTTGTTAGGACGTTGACTGGAGAGGTGTGATGCCGCGCGATTGGCGTTGTAGGAGTTGCTCAATGCAGAGGTTTCTACGTTGGGGTGTGCTGTAGGCTGGAGTTGAGGTTGAGCCTTCATTGGAGAGCATTGTTTGGAGAGGGCTGTAGGGAAGCTCTTTGTAGCTGCAGCTGCTGCAGATGGCTCGTGAGCCACTGCGAGCTCTTAGATGGAGTAGATAGGAGTCTCTTTCTCTCCATACCCTTCTTCTTCCCATGAGCAAAGGAAGAGCAACCCAGTGATAGCAACAACATCCACTTTGGAGAAAAAGAGTGAGTTCTTTGTTTTTAGTCTGGAAATTTGACAGTATTTCAGATAGTAAAAGTGAGCAGAATGCCATTTTTGACAGCAAGTATTTGCAAATCCATAAGGATTTAGGTTCGGTGCCCAACAGAGGAGTCGGAGAACTTTGGCAGGGCTACGTTTTCTCTGTTGACAGCTCGGTCATCCGAGTTTACAGTACAGAGTTATTTACTGTCCAAAATAGGGACAGTTTGTGATCAGTGTGCAGACATCCATTTTGCAGACTGTATATTGGCAAATGCATACATGTTGATACACTTTGGCAAGTTGATGCATTTTGGCAAAATGATGCAGTAAATGTCACTTGGTATATGCCATTGGTGATGCATTTTGGATGCATAAGTGAGTGGCAAATGCATACAATTTGATGTTCACTTGAATGCCAATATAATGAGGCCATATACATGCAGTAAATGCATTTTGGGGACTCTTGAAAGGCATTTTTTATTCTCTGGTATGCAATTTCCAGAAAGCGGTTTATGCATTGGATGCCACAGTATATGCAAGTATTTTGCTCAGAAATTGGATGTTCAATATCTGGTTATGCTTTGAAGCCCACGAGAAAATGATTGATATTCTTGACTGACAGGTCATTGAATAGTTGCTGCTGTTTTTTTTTTTTATAATGACAGAACAGTCATTTTCAGGACTGAATATCTCTTTCCTGGTGCAGAATTGCACTTTGTGCCGAACTGGAAAGTTGTAGTTCACTGAACATACTACAACTTTGCTTTTCGAAGCAATTGATCCGGTATAAGCTGCAGGAGTTACAGCCTCTGCAAAATCACAAAAAGTTGCAGTCTACTGTCTATTTGTAACCAATGTGCAGGAAACTATTTTTCAGGTGAGAATATCTGAGAATCCACAAGGATTTGGCTCTTGAGGTCAACTGACAAGTTGTAGATCTTTCTACCAACTACAACTTTGCTGTTTACAGCTTTGGCATCCAGTCTTTCAGTGAAAAGATATCGCTGTTCAAAGACAAGGACAGCTTGTTATCTTGCCCAAAGTGGCTGTGAGGTATTGTTGTAGGAATTTCTCTTGCACAATAGTGAATTGGGAACTCACAGTAAATTACAAAAAGTGATTGGGATCTCACTTCAGTCCAAGGGCATTATTGGCATTTTGGCAAATCACTTTGGCACATTTGGCAAGTGGTGAATGCTTGATTTTGTTGCCAAAGGATTGCACACTTGAGGTGATGCATTGGTGTTGCAGTAAATGCCATTTCGATGCATTATGGATTTGCATTGGTGGATGCCGCACTGTGGTCATTTGGGTTGCCTATTGCACTATACTGCTCTTTGGTTGTGAGCTATTGTGCCACAGATATGGCATCTACAGCTGGTAGTGCCCTCTTTAATATTGAGAGGTTGGATGGATCAAACTTTCAGTATTGGAAAGAGCAGATTTATGATGTGTCAGTGCAAAAGAGGCAGCATAAGCCCATTCAATGCAAAGGTGTCAAGCCTAATAGCATTAAACAGAGTGATTGGGATGACATGGATGAGCAAGCATGCTCTATCATTCAGTCATCACTCTCGAAGTCAGTCTACTTGCAGGTACATGATGGTGTACAGGGTGTAGACTGCCATGCATACGAGTTCTATACTCGTATATGCCGGATGTATGACCATGATAGTGTTATGTTACAGCATGATGGGCTGAAATGTCCTGATGGGCTGAAATACAGCCTTGATATGCACTCCAAAGGTCGATCAATTGGTAGAAACAGGTCATGTTCAAGGGGGGATTCCAAGAGCAAGTCTAGCTCTCAGACTTGTGTTAGATGTTTCTATTGTGGAAAGTATGGCCACATGAAAAAGTATTGCTGGAAATGGCTGAGAAAATACAAGAAGAAGAGCAAGGTTAAGAATGACAGGAAGAAGGAGAAGAAGCATGTTGAGCTTCAAGGTGTGGATGCCAAGGTTTCCACTGACAGTAGCAGTGATGAAGGCATTCTTTTGTCTAAGTCTAACACCTCCTTCTTGGCCACTGATGTACCCATTCTCGGTGATTGGATGTTAGATCCATGTGCTTCATGTCATATGACCCCTCATAGGTCATGGTTCAGTGCATATTAAGAATGCATTGTGGAGAGTGGTTTGATGGGCATTGATCATTCTATGGATGTCTATGGTTATGGGGATATCCACCTTGTTATGCCTAGTGGCTCTATTCTTGTTCTACAGAGGGTTAGACATATACCAGAACTTGCTACGAGCAAGATCAGTACTAGACAGTTGTGGTTGAGGCAGGTTATCATGTCTCTTTGGGTGATCATGCATGGAAGATTGCTAGAGGCAATCTGGTTATGGCTAGGGGATCACGGGTTGGATTCTCTTATGCATTGCATGTATCAGGTGTCCAGGATAAGATGCTTATGATTAGTAAGCAGCCATCAGGCTAGTTTATGGTATGCCAGACTTGGACATATGTCTACTGCAGGTATGGAAGCCCTTACAACATTGAGATACATTCCTGTTATGGATGTCTCTCAAATTTTATGTCATGATTGTGATGATGGTCAGCAGTCAGGATCCTCCTTTGTGAGAAAGCCAGTCAGTGAGAGGTATCTTGAGCCATTGCAGTAGTTGGTTCATAGTGCAGTTTGTGGGCCTATGCCTACCGTTTCACTGGGTGGCGCCTCTTACTTTGTGACATTTATTGATGCTGCTACAAAGTACATATGGGTATATCCGATTCGACAGAAGCATGATGTATATGATACATTTCAATGCTTCTTGGGTAATGCTGAAAATCAATCAGGAAAGAAGCTATTGAGCTTGATGACTGATGGCGATGCAGAGTTTACCTCTTCTAGATTTCAGCATCTATGTGATATACTTGGTATCAGGAGGGTGTTGACCACTCCTCATATTTCTACTCACGATGCCTTAGCAAAAGGCATAAATCGGATTCTATTGGATAGGATTGATAGCATGCTACAATATGCAGGTCTTACCGAATGCTATTGGGCTGAGGCATGTAAGACAGCTGCATACTTGCTTAACAGGTCACCCAGGAGATCTCTGAATGGTAGAGTGCCATTTGACTTCTTGACAGGCAGGGCACCATGTTATAAGCATTTACGTGTGTTTGGCTGCGAGGCTTATGCTCATGGTTCCCGATCGAGGACGTGTATCTTCCTTGGATACAGTGAGTCCAGTAGGGACTACAGGTTATGGGATTCCTCAACTAGAGAGTTGATACGCAGCCATAATGTCTATTTCAGAGAGGATGTTATGTTTGGACAGCCCAGGACTGTGGATAGTAGGAGAGTGGTGTTCCAAGAGGGTGTAAGTGCACTGATACCTCCGAATTCTATGCAGGGACAGCCCATATCCCTTGGAGTGGGAGGTTTTTCCCATGGTGAGCAGGTTATAAAGTTGGGACAGCCACGATTACTTCCTGATTTTGGTCAGAGACAATCAAATGTCTCGAGTATTCCACAGGTTTATACTCCTATGGAGATTGTTGATGCATCTTCTATGGAAAGTTATAATTTACTCCTAGGATGCAGAGTGCCTCTTGCAGATGAGGATGAAACTATGCATGGTGAGGAGGATACCTTGGCTAATGATGCCCGGTATGATCCATTGGCTGGTTATGCCCGGACAGATGTGGTTTCTGCAGTTATTGACTCGGGTCATATTGCGCATGGGCAGGAATCATTGATATGTTTGCTTTGTAAGTGCCTCTACAGCCAGAAGCAATCCCCTCGAGCTTGGCTTCATAGGTTTGATACCGTTATGAGAGCTCAGGATGTGATGCGCAGTGAGACAGGTTATGGTCTTAGTATTTAGGAGGTTGCTATCCTTCTGAGGTTACTTGCCATATGGTTCCTTATGGACAGGGATGCTTTGCAGTGGGAGCTGCATGGTCTTGATGATGTTTGTCAGATACTTGGTTGTTTTAGTATGGAGAGGGGGAAGTTATTGAGTACTCCATTGCTTGTATTGGCTCCATACTTGAAACACAGCAGGTTTGACGATCACAGATCAGTTGAGCAGCAAGCTATGGTTGATATGGTAGCCATAGTACTTCATGCATCCATGATTGTGTTGAGACTTGGTTCTCACATGTTTGCCATTGGGGCTACACTTCCGGTTCTTGCTTCCGTTGCAGTGGGAGTTGGTAGCATGATTATGGCATATTTTGGCAGTAGGGAAGCGGTTGTGGACATCAGGTCCTTATGCTTCCAGGAGCAGCAGATGATGCAGGTTGGGTAGACCAGCAGAGGTCTATTGTTGGGCATGTGCTTATGGTCACAGGTGGTACAGAGACATTTTCTTTGCACAGTGACAGTTCGGGTGCTATGGACTTAGCACAAGAGCACGTGGTGGTGAGGGTTCACTCTGCCAGTGAGATCTGGCATGAGATCTTGGTTGACAGGCATCTACAACTTGTCATTTTCTATCCTGCAAGCCTGATGTCTGCTAGCAGCTTATCCTCTATGCACTTTGCACATTGTAAAGTGCCGATGGGCATAGGATGACAGTCTGGTTATCTTGTTTTTCAGCCTATGGCTGATTGTATTATGTGTACTATACTCCCTTAAAGGCACACTGCCTTTAAGTGGGAGGTTGTTGGGGTAAAGGGCAGTGTGCCCACCCACTTGTACATTGCCCATGTATACTCATATATATATGATAGAGGAATAAGCTGGAGTAGCTTTTGCTCCACCACTTTTGGTGTCTCTGTATTCCTTTGTGTGTGCTCTCCTCTCCCACAACCACCCACTTGTACATTGCCCATGTATACTCATATATATATGATAGAGGAATAAGCTGGAGTAGCTTTTGCTCCACCACTTTTGGTGTCTCTGTATTCCTTTGTGTGTGCTCTCCTCTCCCACACTATCTAGTCCCATAATTGATTCAACTATAATCTGTCCTGTCCACTCATACAACTTTCAATCATCTTGAAAGTTTAAAAACCTTGATCATTGCTTAAATGGTAGGGTTGTTGTGAGTGTGAAATCGAATGTGAATGAATGGACTAACTCTGATTAGGAACTAGTAGGGAAATTTTAAGCATCGCTTTGATTGGTTTTTTTGGAGTTCTCTCCTCTAAGGACAAACTAATCTATGCTAATCTAGACTACACCAATCGTCGAAGCGAAGAAAAGCAAGAAATAATTTATTTTCCATTGTTCTTTTTAATATGCTTAGGTTGCGAATTAAAAGCAAGAAATAATCTATTTTCCATTATTCTTTCTAATATACTCAGGTTGCGAGTTTAAGAAAGATAAAATTTTTATTTTCAAAAACTAATTTACTTACAACTCATAAGAATTGAACATTCACATTAATAAGAAGTTAAATCTTAATAAATTTGAATTTAAATAATAAAAACTACAAATTTAATTTGACTCCAAACCCTAAACCCTAAACGCAAAACCCAAACCCTCAAATCTTAAAACCTAACCCCAAATCCTAAACCCTAAACTCAAACCCCCAAACCTTGAACCCTAAACCCTAACCCTAAACCCTAAACCCAAATCCCCAAACCCTAAACCCTAAACTCCCAAACCCTAAACCCTAACCCCCCAACCTTAAAACCCTAAAACCTAACCCTCAAAACCTAAACCCTAAATCCAAACCTCAAAACCCTAAACCCTAAACCCAAACCTCAAAACCCTAAACCCAAACCCCCAAACCCTAAACCCTAACCAAAACCTAAACCCTGAACCCTAAACCCTAAACCCTAACCCCCAAATACTAACGCCCTAAACACTAACCCCAAACCCAAAGCCTAAACCGTAAATCCCTAACCCCAAACCCTAAGCCCCGACTCCGAAACCCTAAACCCTCATCCCCAAACCTTAAACCCAAACCCCCAAACTCTTTTTTAATTCAAATTAATTTAACTTAAACTAATAAGAATTTAAAATTCACAATCATGAGAAGTTAAAATTTTGACAAAGTAAATTCTTATTAGTTTGAAATCACAAAATTTGAAATATAAATAAATTCAATTTAACTTAAAGTTTATGAAAAAATAACGTAAAATTAAGAAAATAAGACTTAAAATAAAAAATATTAGTTTGAAATCACAAAATTTGAAATATAAATAAATTCAATTTAACTTAAAGTTTATGAAAAAATAACATAAAATTAAGAAAATAAGACTTAAAATAAAAATTTTAATATTTACCTCGAAGAATATATTAATTCTCCCTAAAAAGAAATATAATTCAAGTTTCCACAAGTTTTCCTTTTCGCACACATTTGTCTTTTCACACTTTTCAATTTCCACACATTTGTCTTTTCAAACATAAGGTTGTCTTTTATCACAATTTTCAAGTTTCCACACATCTATCTTTTCAAACACAAGGATTCATAGTATTAAAAAAGGTGAGCAATTTAAAATTCAAGTTTCCACATGTTTCTCTTTTCAAACACCAAGGTTTATAGTTTTGTTTGTTTAAGTTTCGACTAAATCACACACCAATCTCCTCTAATATGCCTCATTGATCGTAGCTATCAAATTCTTCCATCAAAACATCTCTCCTTTATCTCTCCTTGATCGTCACCCACTCATTTCTCCTCCTCATTGGTAAGATTTTCTATCTTTGATCGTACTTTCTCTTGCACCCTCTATCTCTAAATTTTCATCTCTCATCCATTTCTCGTCAATCTCTCTCATCTCCTCTCTTCTTCTTCTCTCTCTCTCATGCTAGTACGCTTCTTTCTTCTTCTTGTCTCTCTCTCTCTCTCTCACACTAGTACGCTTCTCTCTCTCTTGTCTCTCCTCTCCCTCTCTTTTTCTCTTCTCTCTCTCTCTCTTTCCTCTCCTTTTTATTTCCTCTCGCCACTAGTCTCCATTTTCTCTCATCTTTATTTACTCTCTCCCCTCCTCTTCATTTCCCCTCTCTCTCTCTCTCTCTCTCCCACTCTCTCCTCTCTCTCACTTGCGTGATGTGCCTCTCTCTCTTCTCTCTCGCTCTCCTACTCTCTCTCCCACTCTATCTTTCTCTACTCTCTCTCTCTCTCTCTCTCTCTCTCTCTGCAGCAGTAGTGCGCCCCTCGCTCTCCCTCCCACTCTCTCTCGCTCTCCTACTCTTTCTCTCCTCTCTCTCCCACTCCCTCTCTCTCCCTCTCCCTCTCTCGCGGTGCCCACTCCCCTCTCTCTCTCTCTTGCGCTGTTGCAGCAGTGCGCCCCTCTCTCTCCCTCCCACACACTCTCTCTCTCTCTCTCTCTCTCTCTCTCTTTCTCTCTCTCGCGCTGCTGCGACAGCAGGCCCCTCTCTCTCCCTCCCACTCTCTCCTCTCTCTCGCTCTCCCACTCCCCTCTCTCTGTCTCTCTCTCTCTCTCACTCTCCCCTGCTCCCCCCCCTCTCTCTCTCTCTCTCTCTCGCTGCCGTGGCAGTGCACACCTCTCTCCCTCCCTCTCTCTCCCTCCCCACTCTCTCTCTCTCTCCCCCCCCTTCGCGTTGTGCCTCCCCCCTCTCTCTCTCTCCCCACTCTCTTTCTCCCCCCCCTCTCTCTCTCGCGTCGTGCTGCCGTGGCAGTGCGCCCTCTCTCCCTCCCTCTCTCTCCCTCCCCCCCCTCGCGCTGCGCCTCCCTCCCTGTCTCTCTCTCCCCACTCTCTCTCTCCCCCTCTCTCTCTCATGCGCTGCCGCAGCAGCATGCCCCTCTCTCCCTCCCTCTCTCTCCCTCCCCACTCTCTCCCTCCCCCCTCGCACTGCGCCTCTCCCCTCTCTCTCTCCCCGCACTCTCTCTCTCCCCCCTCTCTCTCTCGCTGTGCGACAGCGTGCCCCTTGTGCTACGCCTCCCCTCCTCTCTCTCTCCCCACTCTCTCTCTCCCCCCCTCTCTCTCTCATGTGCTACCGCGGCAGTGCACCTCTTGTGCTGCGCCTCCCCCCTCTCTCTCTCTCTCTCCCCACTCTCTCTCTCCCCATCTCTCTCTCGCACGCTGCCGCGGCAGCGCGCCTCTCTCCCTCCCTCTCTCTCCCTCCCCACTCTCTCCCTCCCCCCCTCATGCTGTGCCTCCCCCCTCTCTCTCTCCCCACTCTCTCTCTCCCCCCCTCTATCTCGCACGCTGTTGCGGCAGTGCGCCCCTCTCCCTCCCTCTCTCTCCCTCCCCCCTCGTGCTACACCTCCCCCCCTCTCTCTCTCTCTCCCCGCTCTCTCTCTCTCCCCTCTCTCTCTCGTGTGCTACTGTAGCAACGCGCCCCTCTGTCCCTCCCCACTCCCTTTCTTCCCCCCCTCACGCTGTGCCTCCCCCCTCTCTCTCTCCCCACTCTCTCTTTCCCTGCTCTCTCTCTCACACGCTATCGTGGCAGCGTGCCCCACTCTCTTCCTCCCTCTCTCTCCCTCCCCACTCCCTCTCTCTCTCCTTTGTGTTGCACCTCCCCCCCTCTCTCTCTCGTGTGTTGTCGTGGCAGCGTGCCCCTCTCTCCCTCCCTCTCTCTCCATCCCCACTCTCTCTCTCTCCTTTGCGTTGTGCCTCCCCCCCTCTCTCTCTCCCCCTCCCTCTCTCGTGCTCTCTCTCTCTCCCTCTCAGCACTCCTTTCTCTCTCTCAACTCCTTTCTCTCTCTCTCTCTTTTCTCTCTCTCTCTCTCCCTCTCGGCACTCCTTCCTCTCTCTCTCCCCCTCCCTCTCTCGCGCTCTCTCTCCTTTCCCTCTCTCCCTTTCTCTCTCTCACCTCTCTCTCCCTCTCGTCTCTCCCATCTCCCGCAGCCCTCTACCGCTCTCTCTCTCTCCCTCTATCTCTCTCCTCTCATGCGGTCTCTCTCTCCCTCTCTCTCTCGTGAATCTCTCCCTCCCTCTCTCTCTCTCTCTCTCCTCTTGCGGCCCCTCTCTCCTCTCGTGTGGCCCTCCCCTCTCTCTCTCTCTCTCTTTTACCTCTCACCCTCTCTCTCTCTAAACGTCTCTCCTCTCTTTTTCTCTCTCTTTAAAAGTCTCTCCTCTCTCTCCCTCTCTCTTTCTCCCTCTCTCTCTTTTGTTGCCGAGGCAGCAAGAATCTCTCTCTTATAATCTCTCTCTAAAAGTCTCTCCTTCACTTTTCTCTCTCTATAATAAAATTTCAAGGAATACAAATTTTAAAAAAAGTACCTGGAAAAAAGTTGAGATCTATGCTTGTGCTTGCTTTTGCTCTTCCTCCTCTTTTTGCTTCTCCTCTTGCTCTTCCTTGTTGAAATGAGAGAAACAATGAGAGGAGGAGAGTACATATAAGAGAAACTAGGGTTTTAAGTCCTTTCTCATTGGTCCTTCTATATTATTATCTCCTCTCCCATTGGCCTCTCCATTAGATTATCTTCTCCCCCTCTCCCACCCACTCCCATCCTCCCACCCCATTCCCACTCCCACCCCCATCCTCCCACCCCACCTCCCCCATTCCCACTCCCTCTCCCACTCCCACGCCCATTCTCCCACCCCCACCTTCCCCATTCCCACTCCCTCTCCCACTCCCATCCTCCCACCCCACCCCTCCCACTCCCACTCCCATCCTCCCACCCTCACCCCACCCCCACCTCCCCCATTCCCACTCCCTCTCCCACTCCCACTCCTATTCTCCCACCCACTCCCATCCTCCCACCTCCACCTCTCACTCCCACTCCCATCCTCCCACCCCCACCCCTCCCCCCCCATTCCCACTCCCTTTTCCACTCCCACTCCCATTCTCCCACCCCACCCCTCCCACTCCCATCCTCCCACTCCCTCTCCCACTCCCATGCCCATTCTCCCACCCCCACCTCCCCCATTCCCACTCCCTCTCCCATCCTCCCACCCCACCCCTCCCACTCCCACCCCCACCTCCCCCATTCCCACTCCCTCTCCCACTCCCGTCCTCCCACCCCACCCCTCCCACTCCCACTCCCATCCTCCCACCCTCACCCCACCCCCACCTCCCCCATTCCCACTCCCTCTCCCACTCCCACTCCCATTCTCTCACCCCCACCCCCACCTCCCCCATTCCCACTCCCTCTCACACTCCCACTCCCATCCTCCCACCCCCACCCCCACCCCCATCTCCCCCATTCCCACTCCCTCTCCCACTCTCCCTTTCTCCCACTACCACCCTCCCACACTCCCTTTCTCCACACTCCCACTCTCCCTTTCTCCCACTACCACCCTCCCAACTCCCACTCCCATTCCCACATTCCTACTATCAATTCCACTACTACTTATGAATTCCAATTAAAACTATTAGTTAGATAAATTATATTATTGAAAACACTCATAGGATTTAAGGTTTAGGATTTAGTGGTTTGGGTTTAGGGTTTGGGGTTTGGGGTTTGTGAGTTAGGGTTTAGGGTTTGGTGGTTTGGATTTAGGGTTTGGGGGTAGGGCTTAGGGTTTGGGAGTTAGGGTTTAGGGTTTAGGGTTCAGGGTTTAAGGGTTAGGGTTTAGGGTTCAGGGTTTGGGGGTTAGGGTTCAGGGTTTAGTGGTTTGGGTTTAGGGTTTGGGAGTAGGGTTCAGGATTTAGGGTTTGGGGGTTAGGGTTTAGGATTTAGGGTTGAGGGTTTAGGGTTTGAGGGTTAGGGTTTAGGGTTTAGGGTTTGGGAGTTAGGGTTTAGGGTTAAGAGGTTAGGGATTAGTTTTTATTGGTTAGGGTTGAGGGTTTAGAGAGTCAAGATTAACATTTACTATTTAGGGATTAGGGGTTATGAGTTAGGGTTTAGGGGTTAGGGTTTATAAGCTTAGGTTTAGGTATTAGCGTTTAGGGTCTAAGGGTTACGATTTAGGAATTAGAGTTTTGGGATTAGGATTTTGGGATTAGGGATTAGGTGTTAGGGTTTATGGATTAGGATTTAGGGGTTAGGAATTAGGGTTTAGGATCTAGGGCTTAGGGTTTAAGGGTTTAGGAATTAGGGATTAGGGTATAGAATTTAGGGTTTAGAAATTAGGGGTTAGGGTTTAAGATTTATGGTTTAGGGTTTAGGAATTAGGGTTTATAGTTTCAAGGGTCGAATTAAGGTTTAGGGTTTAGGGATTGGGGGTTAGGATTTAGGGTTTAGGGTTTAGGGTTTGATTAAATTTCTAAAGAAGATCGAGATTTTTAAATAATTAATAAAGTAGATTATTGAGAAGAGACTAATGTTCTTTATAATGGTTGCTACAGCTTATTTGTAAAGGAAACTCACAAAGGAGATGGCTACAAAATTTATTCCGAGGATGGAGGTTGTTCTATGTTGCAAAAGAGAAGTAGTTGCATTTGCTACAATCCATGAAAGTGATCCAAATTCTATTTGTCACTTTGGAAGACTTGGCGAAGATAAGGTGGCGGTTATCATATCAAGGATTCTTAGTGCACATGTTGAGCTAAAGATAAGTGTGGGGATATGGAAATCCTTGAGATGTTATGCCCTATAATACTTCCAACAAAGCATTTATTGCATGGGACAAAGATGAGACTTATCCAACATATGTCATCAAGAATACAAAGTGCATATCTTTGGATTTTAGAGTGGGAGATATTTTACAAATGTTATCATTTGCAAATAAGAATGTAGCAAAAGGTCAAGTCTTGGGATTTGAACAAGTGGAACACTGGACATTTGCGCAGATGAGAATTCAAAAAGTTATTGATGATGGTATGGATGATAACTGAATGTCATTGGATGGTCCCTACTATGAGGTAGGTAAGGATTTGAGATGGAGCATGCAATTTTTAAAGATTGGAAAGACTCAGCATGTGGTTTTTAATGATAAACATAATGTATACTACAACATCAAAGAATTGAAAGAATATGCCAATGTACCAAGCTCTATTCCTTCAAAAATGGATGATTCCAATGCACTCAACTATAGCACTGACGTCTTATCAAAATTCAATGAGTTCATTGGTACCGAGAAAGAAAAATATTTCCCAAGTGATGCCTTATCCGCGGTGGATGAGTTCATGCACATTGAGAACTTGGGCAAAGATGTCAAAAGTGATATATTTTCAAGCATGGATGGCTTCATGGATACTGATAAAGTCCTTGGAGTCAAACCAAGTAATTATGGAATTATGGAAATCATGCACGATAGTATAATGAGTGATGTTCTCTCTGGAGTAGAGGAGTTTCAAGACTATGGAGTTATGAAATCCATAGAAAGTGAATCAATGAGTGATGTTCTCTCAGGAATAGATGAGTTTGAAGATCATTTTGGACACTCTATCACCATTGACTATGGAGTTATGAAATCCATAGAAAGTGCATCAATGAGTGATGTTCTCTCAGGAATAGATGAGTTTGAAGATCATTCTGGACACTCTAATGCCATTGTGACAAGTGGTTCTACGATTGTATCAAAAGTAGGGATGAGATCAACAAAGGACTATTCGGTATTTGACTTTAATTGTGAAATAGTTAATGTTATAAATGGTTTGACGAATGTATCAAAAGCAAGGATGACATCAACAAAGGAATATTCAGTATTTGACTGTCAGAGTGAGAAGATCAAGGATGCAACATCTCATGAAAACAATGTGACAAATAAATCTTACAAGGAGAACTACACAAATCCAAATAAGAATGTACAAAAGGTCCCAAAACGGACATACAGATGCATGAAAAGACAACGAGTCCACGCAGATCCAGAAAAGCAACCAAAGAGAATAAGAGTAATGAATGAAGATGTTATGCTAAAAGTAATGTGATCTACATGCTGTAAGCGTATATGTGTGCGATCCATTAACTTACATGACATTAAGGGTTGTAGAGAACATGTCTGGCAAAGGAAAGGAAGCAGAAGAAATGAATACCTACTCACGAGATTGTCTTGCTTTCTTGTAAATGATAAGAGAAGGCGAAGTTCAGGACAACAGATAAGGCCTCTTATAAATGGAAAAAGTATTTGCAATAATGCATATCGCATTATTACAGGATTATCACATGGCACATATTGGAATTTGGCTAATAAAGCAAAGTATGGAGTTAAATTTAACATTCATGGAAACATAGGAAGGCCCAAAACAAGAGCCTCAACGGTTGCGGCAATAGCAATTTTGAAAGATTACATTTATGAAAATGCTTTACCATAAGGGGCCATCTATCAAAAATGCATCTTCCGATAGGTTTGACCAAAAAAGAAGTATTTAACTCTATTGGAGAAACACAGAGGCAAATAAGACATGCACCGGCATCTTTTCATACTTTGTATACTCTTTGGGAAAAAATCTTTGGACATGTTAAAATCCCAAAGAGCCAAAAATGTCAAAGTGCAACGACTGTAATGATCTAAAGCGAGCACTTGAGAGTGCAACATCTCCAGAACAAAAAGAAGCTTACCAAAAAAAAGAGAGAATTTCATCATGGACTTGTTCGACATTCTAGAATAAAATATGCATTTTGGAAGGAGCAAGCTATTTCTCACCCAAATGAGTACATGTGCGTTATTGTAGATGGTATGGATCAAAATACAACAACATTACCTCGATTCGTTAACACTCCACCTAAGCTACAAAGAAAATACTTTTTAAAGACACATCTATGTGGAGTGTTAGTGCACGGATTTAAGTTTTTTGCAGACATATGGATTGATTCCTTGTATCTACATGATAGCAATCAAGTTGTAACATCCATTATGAAGGCAATTCACAATGTACATGCAGAAAAAGGTTGCCTACCAGCAACTTTGAGAGTACAAGCAGACAATTGCGGACAAGAGAATAAGAATGTACTCTTCTTTGCATTTTTAATCGCTCATAGAATCTTCAATGAGATTGAATTTGGGTTTTTGTTGGTTGGGCACACACATGAGGATATCGATTAGGTATTTAGCACGGTTTCAAGAGAACTAAAACACAAGGACATGGAGACGATGGATGACTTGATAAGAAAATGTGGGAGGCAAGTTGGTGGCCATAAGGAAGGAATAATATGCTCAATGGTTGAGAGGATGTATGATTGGAAGAGCTTTATTCTACCTTTCATACAAAAAGGTGGTGATGCCCTGATAGGTCATAGCGCTCCACACTATTTTCGCTTTTTCTTAAAGGATGAAAAACCAGTGATGTAATGGTAACGCTATTCTCTTGATACAAAATGGGAACCTGAAGAAGCTTACTCTCTCTTAACTTCAATCCCGAGCAAAAAAATGCATCCAACATGGGCTCTTATAAAAGAATTCAGCGAGAAATCCAAAGGTGAAATAGAAGGCTTAAAAGCTTTTATTACATACAAAGAGGAAATGCTCTAGAGATTTCCTGATTGGAAGCCCTCTTGGAAGGAACACTCTACTGTTGTAATTAGCAAGACCTACCAATTGATAAAGGACCTTGCAAAAATGCGAGAAGATGATATTAAGGCAGAACGGTCTTTATTTTGGCCAAATGTTGGTAATGACTTGCGTCCAGCATGTGGTCTCTTGGAAAATGAGTTTGAATCGTTGCTCCCACATCCATATTATGGACCCAAAAAGAGAGAGTTTATGCCACAAATAGAGATAGATGTCCATTGTTTTGTTGCAGTTCGACCATCGAATGATGAACATGAGAACGTGAAGTTTTGGGTTGCGAAAGTAGTTGACGTGAGCATGGATGACTGAGGGAGAGCTACAACATTTACAGCAGTATGGTATGAGCCAAGGGGTAGGAAGGAGAACCAAGATAACAGTACATTGTATAGTAGTTGTTTAAAAAAGGAATGGGTCCCAAACCATGATGCAATTTCAAGAATTTCCACAGAGACAGTCATAGTATCCTAGAAATCAAGGTCAAAGAAAACAAAGAAGCACATAGGGTATGATATAGAAGACAAATAAAATTACCGCTCTCAATTATTACGCACATTACAGAGTTTATAAAGATGCTCGCCAAGGAGGAAGTAGAAGGAGATAGTGCAAATGAAGAATGCCCATGATAACACCATTCAAATATCGAGAAAGAGTGAAGGTGGTGGTGGTAGT
The DNA here is from genome assembly GCF_047967505.1 of Dipteris shenzhenensis. Taxonomy (NCBI): domain Eukaryota; kingdom Viridiplantae; phylum Streptophyta; class Polypodiopsida; order Gleicheniales; family Dipteridaceae; genus Dipteris; species Dipteris shenzhenensis. Next base: position 25,851,379 of record NC_141600.1, read on the forward strand.
CAGATGAGAGTGAATGAAGATGGCACCCAAGCGACAAGTGATGATAGAAAGGAGATTTTGAACAAGCAAATGTTTGGATCGCTCATTTCTATGATCATGATAGAAAAGGACATTCAAACAATTACATGGCAATGCTTTCTATCCATGTGGCAAAGAAACCAAGTCCCAAGTCTTATTCTTTATGAGTGAACTCATCTCTGATTGGATAGCATGCTCCCACTTGCATTGATCTTCCCGCATCATAGCCTCTCTATAGCAAGAAGGCTCCCCACAATCAGTAAGCATCACATAGTCTACCCCTAGAACAAATCTCTCAGGCGGTCTAGACACTCTAGATGTTCTTCTTAAGGGCATTTCAGCTTGTTGTCCCACTTGCATATCAACCACATTTGGCTCATCATTGCCACTGATATATGATCCATCATCTGCCCTTGATTGTGTACCTATGGGAGTACTTGGTGGCACCATTTCCTGCACATTCGGTGCATGGATAGCTTGCTGTCTATCAATATATGTGGGTGGATTCACATCCTGGAAAGTGATTCTCCTCCTTTCCACATCCCTCATGGGTTTCTTATGCATCTTCTTCTCATTGAATACCACATCATGGCTTCATATGATTTTCTTTACTTCTGGAACCCAGAGATGATAGCCCATATCTACATTTTCACCATAACCCAGAAAGATGCATTTCCTAGACTTGGGATCTAGCTTCTTTAGAATCTCTTTTGGTGCATGTACATATGCCTCACACCCAAATATACATAAATAAGAGTAAGAGGACTTCTTGCCACTCCATGCCTCTTCAAGAATACCACCATTCAAACTCTTGCTAGGTGATCTATTGATCACATGCACTGTATTTTTCATTGCCTCAGCCCAAAAACCACCAGAAAGACTTGCATTGGAAAGCATACATTGCAACTTTTCCTGAATGGTGTGGTTCATCTGTTCTACTATTGGATTCTGCTCTGGAGTACAAGGGACATGAGCTCCCTCTTGTGATCCCACGTGTATCACAAAAATGTTGAAAGTCATGAGAGACATACTCTCCACCATTATCATTCCACAGGCATTTAAGTGTTCTACCTGACTAATTTTCAACCAAAGCCAACCAATTTTGAAATACCTAGAACACATTGCTTTTTAGAGCTATAACATAATCCCACACTTTCGTAGTTGCATCATTAATGAATGCCACATAGTATTCAGCCCCACCTAACTAGCATGTAGGCATGGGACTGCATACATCTGAATGCACTAGATCAAGCCTTTCAAGCTCTTTCTTTCCCCTTCTTTTATGGGCTGATTTAGTCCGCTTCCCATAGAGACAATGCTCATAAAATTCAAAGTCAGAAAAACTCAAATGCGGTACATAACCCAAATAGCATAAGAGTTTCATTCCAATCTGGCTCATGTGCCCCAACCTGCAATGCCACAAAGAAGTACTTGGCTGCTCTGTTATTGCAACAATATGATCAGACACCCCTAATACATGTAAGGGATACAAAGTCCCACACTTGGTACCCCTAGCCAAAACCATAGAGCCCTTTTGAATTTTCCAACTTTGAAAGCCAAACGTGGTCTGAAAACCAACATCATCTAGCTGACCCACTGAAATAAGACTCTTGGTCAGCTTAGGCACATGTCTCACATTTTTCCAAACAAATGCAAACCCATTTGCAAAAGAAAACTTTATGTCACCTGCTCCCACTATGTCACATGCATAGTTATTTCCAAGATGCACACAACCTGTCTTTCCACTGTCATAAGTGAAGAACCATTCCCTATGGGGAGTAACATGGAATGAAGCACCAGAATCCAAAATTCAGTCTTGGGAGTATGCATCCTCTGAAGTAGTAAGCAAGTCTGTAGGTGGACTAGACATGAAGAGAATGTTATTGTCACTATCATCAGTGACTGTATTAATCTCCTCAATCTTATTTTTCCTTTGTCCTCCCTTGGAATCTCTTCCTTCTTATTCGCACCCCAATTTGCATTCTTTTTCTTATACTTTTGCTCTCTTTTTATCTTGTAGCAATACTTTTTCATGTGGCCCTTCTTGCCACAGTGGTAACACTCAATGTTTTGTGCCCTGGATTTGCTACGAGACTTTTCTCTTTCTCAAGACTTTCCCTTGAACTATGATCTGCCCCTTTGCACATTTAAGGCTGCATCCTACTTGTTGCCATCCATAGACTTCCATCTAATTTCCTCGGCCAACAAGCTACCCACAACATCATCAAACTTTAGTACTCCATTAGGTGCAGAGTTACTGACAACTGTATGGAAGGTATCTGATGAGGATGGCAATGAACATAAGAGAAATATTGCCTTACTCTCCACATCAAAATTCATCTTTTGGGTCTATAGCTGGTTGAAAATAATATTAAATTCATTCAAGTGAGAAGCAATGGAGACCCCTTCCTTCATCTATAGCTCAAATAACCTCTTCATGAGGTGAACTTTATTAGAGGCAGTTCCTTCTCATAAGTGGCACATAATTTCTTCCATAAATCTTTTGTAATCTGCTCATTTACTACTGTAAAATAAACTGACTCTGCAAGATGAAGTATTATAGTAGACTTTGCTAATGCATTCAACTCATTCCGATCCTCCTCAAACATATCTGTAGGCTTAGCTTCACAATCCCTTCCAAGGGTTTAATCTGCTTCTTTTAAATAAGCACATCCCTTATCTGTTCTTTCTGTAGAGAAAAGTTTGTCCCATCAAACTTTTTAATGCTGAAAACCTCCTTTTTAGACATGGAAGAGGATGCCATGATGCAAATGAAACAAAATCCCAAATGCTAGTACCTACAAGAGAGAAATTACACCAAATACTAGGTGCACCCAATATGTCTACCTTAATGAAGGATAGTGTCACTAAAACTCAAGGCTCAAAGCATCAAAAAATGCATTTGACTCATGTGCATATATTATGTATCCATATGAGAAAATCTGGCCCAAAAGAAAATGTCAACCCACAATGACAAAACAATGGCAAATATAATGCCAATAAGAGCCAAATGCCTCAAGCATAAACATTGTCCATGGGAATACGCATCAATAATGTCTCATCCAAGAGATCATAGCACAACTTATGCATCTACTACAATATGTCAAAGCTATCCCTGAGCATAAAATAGCATCTATGTGCTAAATTTCCATCAATAAAGCATCCCACAAGGCAATTTGGGCCTATCAACGCATCCAACAAGGATCGCAATGCATCCAAATGGCCTGTAAAGCATCCCCTACAACCCAATGCAAACCAAAATGAGTGCACATGGCTCAAACTACAATCAGAGTGACTGCTAAGAAATATCCAAGAAATCATGGCCCCACAGCAATAACCACTCGTGAAACCTGGGATGTCTCAAAGCATGGGCGTCACTACATAACTGGACTCAGCAAGACAATTTGCAAATATCTCTCTTCTGCCACAACTCCAAAATCTCATCCAAGGATGGAGTAAGAGCCAGTCAACCCTTGCATTTCTTTGCAAAAATGAACCTTAGGAAACTTACCCAAAATGCCACATGGCAATCAATGAGAAGGTCTTGGAAACTTTGAGAAATTTCCTTCAAAGAGACAATGGAAAAACACAAAGAATCACAACTCCCTCAATTCTTCACAAAATAGCAAGCAGCTTTGTAAAGATATGTTTCAGGTAGTCCCAAATCCAATGAGACACACAGCTCTGCAAATGGAGTCCCGGATGAGTTTTCACTCACACAGGAAATGACAGAATGAAGACGTTGGAGTAGACAAAGCTTCACTATGGCTTCGAAACTTCACGGAATTGAAAGTATCTTCACAGGTAGAAGTTTTGGACTGCTCTGAATCCATAGAAGTGTCTAAACTACAAATGGTGGCCTGGATATGGAGATCCAACATACAAAATCCGTGCAGGAATTGAATTTCATCACTTTTTGCAGGAGCTGTAACTTTTCACTGAAAACTCAGATGACAGAGATGCAAAAATGAAAAATCAAGTACTCAAAGCCTTTTACAACTTTGCTTTAGATAATATCAGGGTGAGATTCAGCTTCAAGACTCTCAGGGCTAAAATAGACTGTCTTTTTGCCTCCAAAACTACCTGCTACCATGCAAAAAACCACTCAAAGAACTTTGCAAAGGTTTCTACAAGGTCTCTACACATCAGGATGTAGGTAAAGACACCCAATGGAGCTTCTCCTTCCTCTCACAAAGCTGTAGCAACAGATTTTGGGCTCCAAGCTCCACCTGAGCTCAACTAGAACACCTACGCTCTGATACCAATTGAGAGATCTCAACAACGGAAGCGAAATGAAAGAAGGTGAGAGAGATGGAGAGCCAGAAGAGAGAGTCACACAAGTTTTTGGTGGGTTCATAACACCCTAATCTTCTATCTCATCCATATATATATGTGTGTTTGAGTATTGTACATAATCGAGGTTAAGGTGTAGTGGCCTTTAACCCCCACAGTTCTTCATGAATTGAAAGACCACATTTTCTTTATATCTGACTTTACACCATCCTAAAAGACACTTTTATTTTTGCATCATCATCATCAGGCCATGACATGCGGCCAGCACGTGCTTAGAGTCAATGGCAAGCCAAATACATCACCAGTAAGGGTGGTGTGCCACCTCGAACCCAAGTAGAATTTAGCCACCAGTCCCAAATTATTGCACATTGTTACTTTCTCCAAACCTTCCTAGTTTACTGAGCAGTTCCATATCAAATCATGGATAGATGCAAATGATCTTTAAAAGAGGGGGCAAGCCGAGTTTACCCCCATGTGTTTGGCTGGCTTTCCCCATACTATCAAGAGCCAATGATGGAGCACTTTCCATAGAGGAAGCATGCTTGCCGACTACACACTATTTCAAGATCCATGCAAACTAAAGTTTTCACCATGTTTCATTCCTTCTTAGCATCAATTTCTGGTTTAGGTGGAAGATCTTGGACACGCCTTGTAGAAGACGATGCTAGATCATCTTGGCTAAGATTTTCAACTTCCCTACCATCCATTGGGTGGGTCTTCCCTCTATTGCCACTACACAGTTTGTTGGCCATGTGTTGGAGTTCTTTGTAGGATTGCCAAAACTAGATCTGCTTCGCCATCCGTTAGTTGGTGGTTAACATGCAATTGGTCCATTGATTTCAAATCGCCTCTACTCGAATGATAAGTCACGCAACTTTCTTATTTCTTTTTTGTAAAGGCTTCTTGCATACACTTGTCATGCAAGGCAAAGGGTTTAGTATCCCTCTTGCACACTATGGACCACCAAATGCTCTCAGCTAAGCTAGTGTTGCCCCTCAACCCACCTCTAACTTTTCAAGTCAAAAGAGGCGTGCATTATTTTCATGGTGCCACCATGCCCACTATGAAATTTGACCTACAATCCTAGGGGGAAACCACAAGTAAAGTTGATTATACACTACAAGCTTGGCCAAGTTCTGACACCATTGCTTCTACCTTCTTCCATTAAAAACTTATACCTACCTACATACTTTTTGTGATGTTTTTGAATATATCAATTGGTTCCAAGAGAAACGATATTTTATGATGTCTCCAGTAAGGAAGAGTGTAAAATATGGAAAGGCATTGTAGGGCATGTAGAGAATTTTAGACATTTAAATCATGCCAAAGTTGTTTCCAATCTTTGAATCTTATGATTGGTAAATTAGGATCTAGTTCTTCATCACCAAAAGACAAGTCCACTCAATATGGATGGTCCATAGAAAGAAATTACATGTGCTTCTTATATACTATCTCTAAAGAATTTTAGAGTACCGACTACACAAACACTAAACTATCTCCACAATTTGGATATGCATGGTGCCTAAGAAAATCGAGAGACTTATTAAAGTAATAGGACACAAGAAAATACTCTTATAAGTGAAAGATGAATTCAATCAATTGCATTTTGATTTTGGTGAATTGAGAGGGTCAAATTTGTGTACCTGAGCAATTGTGCAAGGTGGGATAATCATGCATTGCCCACATCAAAATGCCTTTTACTTGAAGATGACATTGGCCTAAAGGCTTTGACATATCATAAACCTACATGCCATTCCATAAAATTTACAACTCATATATCAAGGGGTCTAGATACACATCCAGATTCTTCACCTTATTCTTGGCTAGCACAATCAGTGCCAACATTAGAGGCCTCTTCTTTATGTTCAGCCACCACAAAGAAGTTTATGGATTGTGACTACCACTGGCCATGTCTACTATGAGATGGATTGATGCCCAAATGGATTAACACCATCTATAGACAATCCAAGATGCAACAATGTCAAATTTCTCAGGCGGCTATTTCTTTTCTATTATATGTCTAAAAGCCTTTCCCTTGATCCTTAATATTCCATCCGTGCAGTGGTTGCAAGAATGCCAATCCATAATTCCAGCCAATGATCCACAATGTTAAGATGGGCATGTGTTGTAGTCCCTCTAGATATGTGTTGCCTATATCAAATTGCACCACATTGTGGATGTTGTATAGTGTTTATGTGCTCCTCTATAAAGGATTCAATCATTGGGACATGCATAAATTGTCTTGTAATCCATTCCTAATCATGTAGGTACTTTTTTTGCATCCTTTCTTGAGTCTGGAATTGTATTCCCTTTTGGTAGTCGTGTTTGAAGAAACCTAAGATGTTAATTCATTGTAAGTATTTGAATTCATCGAATCAAAAGTGCATACAATAAAACTATTACTGGAGTCACCTAGAACTCTTACCAAGAGGGACGCTCAAATGCTAGTTTGAACATCCATGAGTGGTTTGCAAATTTTAGATTAGAAGAATGGTTGCAAAATGATACTTACTTGATCCTTCATAAAACATGGTGTTTTATTCATGCCATAAGTTTCCTCCTCAATACTCATGTACCAATCACATCCGCATCTACATCTCTTTTATCTTGGGGCAAAGGAGGATCAAGGTAAGTCATTATCATGTCTCCCATTATCTCAGTGACACCCTCGTTCAGTGCATCCTCCTATGCAACCCTTCTATCTTGTTGGTCTCATGATTCTCAATCTTTCCTTAGAGCCTTTTGATGTTATTGGGACAACATTGACTCATGAGGATGATTATGTTTTGTGTATGCTCTCAAACTTCCTTGAACAAGTTCATCCCCATGCATGAAAAGACTTTATTGAATGATCTCAACAAATTCACATATAAGAAAACATGGCTCATATTGACTGTAAACATTGGAACTTGGAAGAATGAAATTTGTAACTCATCATTTAACTCAACCTCAGGTAAAGCATAGAAGAGACCATGTCACTTTTTTTTTAAAAAAATATTACGGTCTCCTTATAATATCTTTTCATCATGCACGATCACACAAGACTTGTGGATAAAGTCTCCCTCTACCTATGTTGTCTTTGCATGCTAATGAGCTTGAATACATCTACAAGAAGAAATCTAGACCCTATACCACAATATCCTATAATCACAAAAAATGTTATGAAAGAAGACAGTCCAAAATTTTCCAACTATGGTTCTATTTCATTGATGTTTTTTGCCAATAATATCTCTAGAAAATTGCCAAAGTCAAATCATGTTTCCATCAATAAAAATGTTGATAATACCATTGCAAAATGAACCTCCTATTTTGACTCCACAAAGCTTCTCCTACTACTGATGGGGGAAATATACTGCATGTACTCACATAGTTTGACGTGGATCTAAAATCATTTTGGTCTCCCTCATTAGGAAAGAAATAGCCTGAGTGTTTCCATCAATAAAAATGTCGATAATACCATTGCAAAATGAACCTCCTATTTTGACTCCACAAAGTTTCTCCTACTACTAATGGGGGAAACATAGCATGTACTCACATAGTTTGACATGGATCTAAAATCATTGTGGTCTCCCTCATCTAGGAAAGAAATAGCCTAAATGTTTTTCAACCAAGACCAAGATCTCATTTCCTAGCCATTGCAAGCACATGACCAAAAACAAGGCCTAGTGGTTCAAAATCATGGGTGTACCATTAGGAATGATCACAATGGAAAAATGGTTTTGTGATAATTGTCAATGGAGAGACCTAGTCATGACTCCTCTAGGATTTGAAAAGTATGTTAAGAAAAAATAAAATACACACTTTTCGATTAAAAAATGTGGCCTAACATCCTAAATGCAAAAAACATGTTTTTTCCACTTGCTATCGACCAAAAACACACTGCGTTGCTTATCATAACATCTTCAGTGTGTGTACCTTCACACAGCATGCAGTACAGTACCATACTAAGTGGTAAGAGAGGCCTTACACATTGCCACACCCATACTGTGCAATTTTCTTTTAGACTCCCATGAGACGTGATATTGTGTGGTTTCATACAAAATGACACATGTGCCATCAAGTACCATCCTATTTGCAAGGATCTACAATGAGGCCATTGAGACACCATGCTATTTGGAGAGGTACCGACACGGTGTCACTATGAAGCTAATAAAAAGACCCCATCCTTGCCACCACTGCACTTGCAACTATTGCTTTCTTTTGCTTTTGTTTGTTTTGTTTCATCTACGGGTGAGTTTTTTCTATAGGCGTGTCAGTCGGGGGCCAAGTGATGGCTCGCCTTGGCTAGTCAAAATCACCTCACCCTGGCTAACTATAGGATGTTAGAGAGAGAGAGAGAGAGAGAGAGAGAGAGAGAGATGGATGTTTGTGTATTCATTCAGGCCAAGAGATGACCTGCTTCAGCCAGTTGATGATTGCCTTGCCTTGATGACTGATGTTTGTAATAGCATAGTAAAGATCAAAGCCGAGTGACGGCTCGCATCTACCCACTAGTTTACCCTGCTTTGATCTTATTATATATGTATTATTTATATACATAGGTGTTAGTAGAGCCGGGTTTTATCCAGATGATTGCCTGCTTTTACCGGTCGACTCATCCCTATAACAACCCTTCCCAACCAGATGTGTGATTAGCAAGCTAATATATATCATCTTGGATATGTGATGTTGTTATATGTTTCCTATTCTAGCCTCCACCAACTACTAGGTTGACACACGATAGTGACTCTATGAAATTTTCTCTATAATAGTGGATTATGTAATGAGCTGCTATAGTAGTGGATTATACAGTGAGCTACTAATTACTTGACATAATAAATTCCATTGTCTTAGAAAGCAAAACATATTTAGTAGTTTATTATTCTAAGGATAGGAACTTTTGTGAATGTTAGTTTGGAACATGATAATTAGTTGTGTTGCATGTCACTTGTGAGTGGTTTAATTTACATTAGCATTGCAAATTTGAATGTGTAACTAGCGTGTTCTTTATTTTGAAGTAGTATAAATGCTTACAAAATGATTGTTACATGCATTAGATAACTACGTCCATCCTTGATGGCAACACAAGAGCAGTTGAAGACTGAGGTTCTTATACCTATCCATAAGTTAACGATCGAACACTTGATAGGATCGAGTGATAAAGAAATTTGGGGCCATGCGACCTCAAAATATTTATGCTATCAAATTCTAACCCGAGTATTTGACCTTCTATACATGAGCTAGCCGAATGTCACGGTCGGATATTAAATTGATTGTTGATCAATATTTCCCTCGAGTGTTGGGAGATCCTGTGGGTCAATGGGAAATATATGCAAAGATGAACAATGCCACCTTGCCTATCAATGGAGACGAGAAGTGTGCATGCTTGACAACTAAATGGAAGGTGTCATAGATTTCTACGTGAAGAAAAAACATGAAGGAGAAAGGGGCTATCGAAAAGGCAACAGCCAGTGCCCTGGTCCATATGACCTAGATGGCTAGTGGGCCAGAACCATCCCAAGCTGAAGGGAGAGCACACATAGAACTATGTATAGCATTTTTCGACATGTGCTCTCATAGAGTGCACTTTCCATTCAAACGCTAACCTTGCATGAACTAATGGGCAAGGGAGGAGAAGGAAAGATATTTCAGATACATGTTGTGGTTTCTAGGTCTTAGGCCAACATCATCATACAATGGCAAGAGGAGTAATAGAGGTGATGCCCACGCTCATTTAGCACTAAAGAATGAGCTAGCAATGATAGTGGTCCATATTGGGGTACTCACATCCCCAAGAGCTTTGGGTTGTCATTCCATTCTTCAATGGCAGAAGTGTGCATGATATGCTGATGTGTCTCCCATAGCATTGTGGGACATATATGAGATGGGTTAAGACCATACATCCGAGAGAAGAACCTCAGTTTGGCTAGAACTCTCCACTCACTAGGTTGTGAGCAATGTTATTTTGTCACCAAGGTCTGCCCATTGATGTTGCTATTGCCAGTGGTTTGAGATCGGATTGGGGAAGAAGCCTCCACTGGACTAAAGTCAAGTATTCATGAAACCCAACCTATGACCCAAACGTGAGGGTGAAGATAGCAATGAAACATACAATGAATGTGGCTGATGCTACTCTCTTACCAACAAGGAAACATGAGGCTTGCACAATTGCTAATACAAGACTCTTTCATGATCTAAATGATTGGAAGTATGACTGCATCAACACCATGGTCTCAAACGATGATGCAGCAGCAGTCTGGGATTGCATCAACGCCTCAAATGGATAGTGGCCCATGTTAGAGTTAGCTCAAATGTCCACCTCTCATGTAACCCACCAATATTCTGTGTACCCAATGTTGTAAGGCCCCCATATGAGGAGAAGCCATGATGGGTATCGGATATTGGGAGGGATCCCCAGTTTAGACACTGGAAGGGGTCTTAGAGTAGACCAGATGGTTATGAGACGGCTTAGGAGCCAAGAGTAGATACCCGTCTGCAAAAAGGGGGGGTTCGGGGGGGCGATAGCCCCCTCGATAGCAGGGGGTCCGGGGGGCGCAGGCCCCCGGTGGGGGTCTGGGGGCAAAGCCCCCAGCGGCATGACCTATGCGCGATCCTTCATCTGCCCGCCGGCATGTTTTCTGAAGGGTCGGCTGGTCTTCCAGGCCGACTGCCTATTACAGGGCCAACCGTCAACCACTTACACTATATAAGTGGCCACCCCCTATCATCATATCACCAGTTCTTCACGCTCATAGTCCTCCGTCCAGCATCTGTCTAGATCACCATCGAAGCTCTGTCTGTAGAGCGCACGGGTGGACAGCCAACCATCAGTTGTATCAGCAGTATGGTATATCAGAATTTTTTGTATTCTCTCCATCTTTCCATCGTGTACTTGCGTTTTGTTGTTATCTTCCGCTGCGTACTATTTTCTTACAGCCCATCAAAAATTGTCTCCACCAAGCTATGAGGAAGAATGCATATTATATTCATTGCATGATCAAATCGGAGAAGCCTCATAGTGGATCCGTGCCACTCTACTTGCAAAGATGTTATATGCAGAGTTCATGCTCAACGTGCCTATAGACTTTGCCTCCTTTCCTTGGACATGCACATGATGGCCATCATAGCCAAGGATACTCGTTGCACTGCTGCTATCCTCATGGTTGCGCACGGGAAGCCCTATTTCAAGTGATTAAAGTACATGCCAATTTGGTCCATCTGTGTTACATAGATAATTTACTCATTAGCCATGTTTTGCATCTGTGACATAGTTTCTGTGACAAGCTCTGAACTATTTATGAACGTGCATGAAGCCGTGAGAGATGAAGGTCCTACCCTCAAAGAAATGTCCAAGAAGATCATGCCATGACTACATTATCGATACATCTATCTCTATACGATATTCCCACCATTGCAAATCTAATATATGGGTGGGATAGTGCAAAGAGTTGTGATCTTGATTCCATTATTTTTGCACCATCTTTTGCAATGGGTTATGTCGACTCAAATTGTAATCAGCTTTGCCTGGCCATGCATCTTCCTTCAAAACATCCCTCTCAGTAGTCCACCAAGCCATATAAGCTCTCCCCATGCTTTGACCCTTTCACATCCAACCTACGGATTGCAAACCAAAAGTGGCTTCATCGCTTCCACCACATCAAATACCCTCTTGTAAAATGCAGGATTATTACAAAGCATCTTTAAATTGGTGAATTTGGTATGGGTGCCGCTTAAGCGTGGCTCGCCTATCCACTCTATAGCTTCTGCTTTGAATAATTTCTCTGTTACAAGCCCCTGCTACTTTAACAACCGCTCCATCATTATATAATTTGTACCATGCTTACACATTTCACCTAGCTTCAAAGGCTCTAGCGGGTGATTTGCAGGCTGGTGATTCTTGAATATACTAAGTAATTTCTCGTGGTTAAGAAAGTATAACATGAATTTCTGATCCTCATCCATAGCAACTTTGAAGAGTTGGGTCTCACTATCTCACATGTTTTGTATCTCACGTGTTTTGTACTAATCCTCCAAGACAAGGTCTAGACAGTGGCACATGCATGGCGATGCCCAAATACATCAATATCTGTGATTTATAATTTTTCTAGCATTTTGACAACTTTTAGCATTACTTGTAATCAGTTGAATAATATTCTGAGGATAGATATCTTCAATACATCTACTTATCTTCTCTGTAATAAATTCTCCCATCTTGGCCTCACCGCTTGTATCAATCGATTATCAAAAAACCTTGCCTTTGAACATCACAACCATGACATTGATCAGGGGCCTCTTACCAACATTATTCCATCCATCTGATACAATGGTGCAAGCCATTTTCTCAATGCCATCATAAACCACTTGCAAAATTTCCTCTTTCATCCTATTGTAGTATGCATCCAACATGCTATTTATGGACAGCATCATAACTAGGCATTGTGAAACCCGGGCTAGCTTTAGCGAACAGATGCCATGGCTTTTTTCCAATTCGATGTGGGATTTGCACCATGCTCAACAAACATCCCGTGCAATAGATAGCTTCAAACACATCTTGTTGCACCTTCTCGATATGTTGTTCTTTGAAGGAAGCTTCCAAGGATTGTTGCTGCCCACATGCATGCACATTCAAACAAGGCACATTACTCCGTTATCCTCTTTCCATATGCTCATTCAAGCAACTTGCCGACTATGCAAGGAACCCTACGCCACTACTATGCATGGTTGCACTTTGCGAGCAACTATCCATAGTCTCTAATTTCTCACCTAGGCCCTCGAAGACCCATGGTTCTTTCTTCAATTACAAGTTGAGACTGGTGGTGTGCAACTATGTCATCCATAATCATGTCTGCACTTGCCGATCTTTCACCACCCAAAATCACTACCACTCTTTCCACTCTTGGCCCTCTGCACTTCCGAATCTATCTTTGAGGATCTCTTAGGAAGTGTTGGGGCATTCGAATACCTGAGTTCGTGTACTCTTCATGGCAGATCTTGCATCTCCACTTTGTGGTAGTTAGGAGCGTAACATAATCACGTGCTTTTGCAAGGTTTCGACCTCATTTCTATGGATCCATGTTCACATATATATACAATACTGATGGATCAATAATGTGCAAAGGTTTCAAAAGCACAAATGTTCTTCCTCAATACATTTCAAATTTATTTGTCCTACCTTGATCAAATTTATTTGACAATATGTCTTGCATGAAAACAGTCATTTCACTCAGTCTTACTCTTCCAATGTTTTGTAAGTATGATTGACCTTGAGATAGAGAAATTGTCCAATCATCTTGCCCCATCTTGACATAATTATATGGTTATAGACAAGGCAATCTCCCTATGGACATAAGCATGGAATGGCAAATTGCCTTTTCCCATGTCCCTCTCTCCCTCTAGAGTAAGCATCGTTATGCAGTTGATGTTGTCCTACCCTATCTTCTCAGTATACCATGATTGCTATCCATGTAAAAGAGATAAACCATCTCAAATCATTCATATGTCTTTAGAAATTCAAGACAATGTCACTAATATTTATGTCATCAAAAAACAATTTTTGCTAGACCTCGAGACAAGGCAACCATACAATCATATTTCCCCACCTCATCGACATAATTGGATGGTCATAGACGTGGTAATCTGCCTATGGAAATAGGCATGGGATGGCAAGTTGCCTTTTCCCATGCCCTGCTCTGTCCCAAGTAAGAATCTATCTAGACTATGATCGTTTGATGATGTAATGCAAAGGCCCCCACATGGGTTGGTTCCTATGATTGTGGAGTTTCTATAGTTTAGGAGTTACCTCCATTGATGTAGGAGAGGTTCCAGTGATTTAGGACACTCTCTCTCCATTTTTATAAAAGAGGGACATCCCTCTCAAATCAATAGAACACCCATTTCAATATCTTATGTGTTCTCACTGAGTCTTGCCACAATGCATCTATTCTTCCCCACATTCCAACATGTGGTATCAAAGCCAAACCATCCATTGAGTCCTTACTCTACTTTAGCTTCAAACTCCCACCTCATCACCTTCTTCTCCACTCTCCACCTTCGTCCAATTTTGCCATCTTTCTCTCCAGATTTTGCTTAGCTTTGTCCTCCTCATCTTTTGTGCCATTTTCCAAACCCTTTGAGCTAGAGATACCCTGTCTTGGGGCAAAATTATGACCCAGAGGAATTAAGATTTGGTCATCTCGAATGCGCATGCTGACACGAATATAGTGCACCGATCTTTCATGTAATTTTGTCATTGCCTCAATTATACTTCAATTCCTCTTAGCCACGAGTGGGCAACATTACAAGCAAGGTGATGATGAAGTTTGAGCACCAATGCTTGCTGGAGTGAGGAAAAAATGTGAAAAAACAAGTTGGGTTTGGTACTATTGTCCCAGGCAACCTGATGCAACATTGCGCCTCTCCCTTGTCACTAAAACAAGCTCAGTGGTTATTTGAGATTAGTATATTGTTTGGGATTTACGTTTTCCCTTGTTTGGGATTTATTGATTGGGATTTACTGAAACAAGTGCGGTGGTTGTTTGGGATTTACTAAAGGTTATATTTTGTGGGGGTTGCAGTTAATCCTAAACCAACAAAAATGCATTTTGTTGTTAGTGCCTACCTCCTCTAGCCTTAAGTATCATACAACTAACCTCTCATATTTATCAATGTAATGTGTGGGGAATCTATCGGTACATGGGTTTTCAAAGATGGCAAAGATCTCACTGGATTACATTATTGAGCATGTCAAGACGGCTTGATTTGATAGATTAGAATATGTGAACAATTACATCTTGGATAGCAGGAGAGCAAACTAGTTTAAAAACCCAATAAGTCTCGAGTGAAGGAACAACAGAGGAACAGAGATGGAAAGCCACATAAGCAATGACATTTTTCGTGCCGCTTGTTTTGAGCTTGATGAAGCCATTTTGCAAGGGGTCCCTTGACAACCCAAGATTGTCGTAGATGAGCTTGATCGCTTGGAGGAGGAACATATAGTTCCTAAGAGTGTCATTCACAAGATGGTCATACTGCATAAGGAGCTATGGGAAGCCTTCAATACTATAAGAACCCACAGTTTGCAAAGTATGTTGTTGAAGGCTCCCATTGTGCGAAGTGTCGAGCTTGCGTCCTAGAATCCTTGCATAAATATAAAGCCCTTCAAAGATATCGGACTTGATCTCTTGGAATCTTGGATATATATTACCTGGGACTTTTTTAGGGGCTGACCACCCCTCTAATACAGTTGGCTTTTCAATAGAACTTAAGTAGTAAATTGTCTTCTTTGAAAAAAAAAAGTAGTAAATTTTCTTTGTATTTATCCATACATAGATACGATGATGGTCTCTTTTCAAAATATAGAAGAGTAAAACTTGGTTGTATACTACTTGGGTATATAACTTTAGGGGCTGACTATACATTTGGCTAAATTTCTATATAACTTCAGCTTTAAAGCAATAATTCACCATGTATCCATCCTTGGATATGACTGCTTCACTCAACTGGACTTTTTAATTTTGAAAATGCCAAACCAAAACAAAGAGAAGCTAGCTTGTGAGGCAAGCAAAGAATAGAAGACAACTTACCTGAAAAGAAGACAATGGCAAACCAAAGTCTGTGCAAGGTCATGTCGAGGTGCGTGCACGTTGCAGGGCATTTTGTAGGGCAGGGGAAGGTTGCAGGTACTTAATCTTCCAAGATTTGAAGGGCAAGAGGTGTGAAACATGGAAGTAGCAAAATTTCAGCCACCGGTTTCCCCCCCTCCAATGATACACATCAGTAGAATTGGATATCCCATACAAGTGCAATGTGGCCTAAAATGCTTCAAAACACAAATAGGCCAAAGGGCGCAGTATTGGGTTTGATGCTATGTATTATTAAATGCAATGACCTTTGATATGCTTATGAGGCATTTAGAAAGCAAGTGCATGGAAAAAGAAACAATTCAAAATTGTAAATAGTGTTGTTTCTATTAAAATATCTTTTCACATGCACAAATTGCACTTTTCCAACTTCTTCCATTTTAGAGTGAATCTAGATACCAATACCTACAACTATCAATGTTTTTAAGACCATCCTGCACTAGTCCCAATAGTTTGGATTCAAACTTTTCAATTCGTTTTGGTTTTCAACAAATCAAAAATAAGTTATGGAGCATGCCCTCAAATGGATATGCATCACCTTAGCACAACATTGGAGGCCTGTTAATACATGCATAATGATCTCATTTAGGTGTGTCCTTGGGTTGAGAAGAAGCTCATGTAGTACATGTACTTTTGAATGATTACTTGATTGCATGTATGTATAGAACAAAATTTTGATGTTTTTGAATAAATTGCTATATACTATAGTCTTCAAGATGCATGCTTCACATGCAACATAGCACTTGTAATGCTTTAACAGTCTCGTTCCAAATCCTAACTCCATAATTTTTTGCTCTCATGTTCAATTTTACAATGTGTAGTATAACTTGATGACAAAATTTTCCGAATTCCGTTGAGCAATGCATAAGTTATGGGTCATGCAAGATACCTATATACAGAAAAGTCCCTAAACTTCACCAAAAATGGCTACACCCAAGCAAACAATGACCCTTCCTTTT
The DNA here is from genome assembly GCF_047967505.1 of Dipteris shenzhenensis. Taxonomy (NCBI): domain Eukaryota; kingdom Viridiplantae; phylum Streptophyta; class Polypodiopsida; order Gleicheniales; family Dipteridaceae; genus Dipteris; species Dipteris shenzhenensis. The sequence continues at coordinate 25,868,267 of NC_141600.1, forward strand.
GTGGTTAGTTTTGAACTTCATGCTGGCTCGATGTGCCAGCTTCTTCATTTCTCTCCCCAAACAATTCCCTCTGCAAATTCATGAGCTCCTCATCGGATATGTTGTACTCTGATGTGGCATCCTCAATGGCCTTTTGTGTTCATTGGATTGCCTCCAGATTCGTGAGGCACGAGTCATCAAAGTGTGCAATCTCATCAATTGCTAGATTGACTGGAGCATCAAAGTCAATGACATCATCAAAGGTGTCATTCAAGGGCCGACATAGCACCTCATCCTCTTGGAGACCGGTTTCTTCCATCACTTCCAATACGGTAAGGTATTCCTCACCATCAATCTTGATTAGATCAACCGAAGCAAGGTGTGGCTTGGTTGCTGCACCTCATGTAGATTATAGGTGGAGGATGGATATGACAAGTCGGATATGATGATAAGATGACCTTGCTTTCAACTTGCTCCTCAGCTAGGTTAATAGTATGCTCCTCAAGCTCTAGGCCTAGGTTTATGTCATCTCCTCCACCACTTGTTGATGGACCTGCTCCACCACTTGTGGATGCAGAAGGACCCTCGGTCCGCTCGCCAACATCCTCATCAAACTTGCTAGTTGCAAGGAGAACGGTAAGGGTTGCATCTCTCTCGATCAAATGAATGTAAAATTACAAATATTTATCGCTCTATCATTCATAGACCATAGAGAGCCATCAATATAGAGGTGCAAACTTAATAAATAAAATCTTAACAATAAATGAAACAACACTTTGCATTATCTATGATTTTTGTTCATACATGTAACAATGCCTCATTGCCAAGTGCATTGTTGAAGCACTAAGGATCCAAGTAACTGGATATTATGAAATACCTGCCATCATGTCTCTACTATCTCTAGAGTATGGGGGGGGCAATAATTCTTACAAAGGATACTTGTCTCATCCCTATATCTAACTTTGCGATTATCGAGTCTAAATTAATAGTCTTGGGGAGGGCTTGCTATTGACAATTGCAAATCTTCCTTGATAAATCGCATGGTCCGCTCCTCTTTCAATTCCAACATTAGATAAGGATGTCCTTGCCAATAAATTAATACCTCGACAATAGGACATGAGCCTGATCATTCAGATCATCATCCATTGCTTCCCATTGCAAGTTCTTCCATCTAAACCTTCTATATGTGAAAGTATGCAGAGATTTTGCCTTCCAATGAAATACCTACAAAATTTGGGATCTGTTAATACATGCTATCTTGATCATTTTTTATACAAATAAGAATTGTAAGATGTGCTCACCAAAATGTCACATCTGAAGTGTTCAATTGACATTGTACTAAATCTTTACCATGACATGTTCTTGTTGTCCATCCATTGTCAAATAGCTCAGACAACCAATCCAATTCCAAGCTCTTGCAAGTGTAAGAAATCTTTGTTTTCCTTAATTGCCTACAACTTGCAAATAAATCAACAAAGCATGGAAATGGAAGAAACCAGCTCAACCTAGCATTTCTTCCACCAGTAAAAGAAGGCAAGGGAAGAGATTCTAATATACCAAATTGTCCTTCATCTCGCACGATGAACATTGAGTCATAAAAGAAGATCCCGTCCTTTTTTAATTATGATGGTGTGCGACCTTTATACTGAAGACTCTTGATCTTAACATTGAGGGCATACAACACCCCAATTAGGCATGTTGTAGGATCCCACTCTTTGTAAGTAGATGGATATATATCTATAAAACAAATACAACTCATAAGATAGCTGTGTCAAAGTCCCCAAATAAATGTAAATACTCTAAAATATGGAGGTCTTGCATTCGAATGCACATATATGTTTGCATGGGTAAAGACATGATGAATATGTACCCATTGTTGGAATGTGGGGAAGAATAGATGCATTGTGGCAAGACTCAATGAGAACACATAAGATATTGAAATGGGTGTTCTATTGATTTGAGAGGGAAGTCCCTCTTTTATAGAAATGGAGAGAGGGTGTCCTAAATCCATGGCACCTCTCCTACATCAATGGAGGTAACTCCTAAATTATAGGAACTCCACAATCATAGGCACCACCCCATTTGGGGGCCTTTGCATTACATCAACATCTGTGTCATAGCCTATGGCACTTAGTTTTGAGGGATAAAGGAGGGAGGGGAGAGGTCCTCAATTAGACAACCATTAAAAAAGGGGCTCCTAGGTGTGTTTCTTGAACAAGTACTTATCAGATGGGTGTGCCACTTTGTAGGCCTTAGTCCCACCTACCTTGATGTGCATGCAAATAGTATTCCCATCGGATATGCTTTGCATGGTCAATCAAGCATTGAACACCATTTTTGCCTCTGTGTCATGCACAACCGTCAAAAAACATGGTCCTAGGTGTGTTATTCAAAAAAATACTTAACGGATGGGGGTGCCACTTTGCACACAAGTCAATACCACTTAGGTTGAGACACATGCAAAGTATTGTGTCCATTGTAAATGCTTTTCATAGTCGATCATGCATTATACACTGTTTTTCCCCTAGTGTTATGCATAGTCGTCAAAAAATGCGCTCGTAGGACTGTTATCCGAACAAATACTTATGGGATGGGCATGCCACTTTGCATGAAAGTCTATACCACCTAGTTTGAGGTGTGTGCAAAGGATTGTGCCCATCAGATATGCTTTGCATTGTCGATCAAGCATTAAACACCATTTTTGGCTCTCTCTTATGCACATCTATATAAAACCATGCTCTTACATGTGTTATCCAAATAAGTACTTATTGGATGGGCGCGCCACTTTGCATGCAACTCAATAACACCTAGGTTGAGGTGTGTGCATAATACCATGTCCATCCGATATGCTTTTCATGGTCAATCAAGCATTAAACGCCAATTTTATCTTAGTGTCATGCATAACCATCAAAAAACATGGTCCTAGGTATGTTATTTGCACAAGTACTTATTGAATGGGGGTGCTACTTTGTACACAAGTCAATACCCCCTAGTTTGAGGTTATAGAAAATTATTGTGCCCATTTTATAGTCTTTTCATGGTCTATCACGCATTATATGCCGTTTTCCTCTTAGTGTTATGCACAACCTCAAAAAACGCGCTCCGATGTGTGTTATCCAAACAACTACTTATGCGATGGATGCGCCGCTTTTCATGCAACTCAATACCACCTAGGTTGAGATGCATGAAAAGTATTGTACCCATCCGCTAATATGCTTTGTATAGTCGATGAAGCACTAAACACCGTTTTTGCCGTAGTATCTTGCACAATCGTCAAAAAACACTGTCCTAGGTGTGTTAGTCAAACAAGTACTTATCGGATGGGGAAGCCACTTCCCATGCAATTCAATACCACCTAGGTTGAGACACGTGTAAAGTATTGTGCCCATCAGATATGCTTTGCATGGTCGATCACGTGTTATACCCATTTTTTCCCTTAGTGTTATGCACCACTGTCAAAAAACACACATTTAGGTGTGTTATGTGAATAAATAATTATAGGATGGATGCACCACTTTGCATGCAATTAAATTCCACCTAGCTTGATGTGTGTGCAAAGTATTGAGCTCATCGGATATGCAATACATTGTTGTCATGCACAACCATTTAAAAAAACTGTCCTAGGTGTGTTATCCGAACAAGTATTTATCGGATGGACACGCCACATTGCATGCAACTCAATATCACCTATTTTAAGGCACGTGCAAAGTATTGTGCCCATCAGATATGCTCTACATGGTCGATGGAGCATTAAATACCATTTTTGCCATAGTGTCATACACAACTGTCAAAAAACACGGTCCTAGGTCTATTATTCAAACAAGTACTTATCGGATGGAGCACCTCTTTGCACACAAGTCAATACCACCTAGGTTGAGGTGCAGGCAAAATATTGAGCCCATCGAATATGCTTTGCATTGTCAAACACGCATTATACACCATTTTTGTCCTTGTATTATGCAGTACCATTAAAAAATGTACTCCTAGGTGTGTTATCCGAACAAATACTTATGATATGGGTGTGTCACTTTGCATGTAACTTAATACCACATAGGTTGAGGCATATGCAAAGTATTGTGTCCATCGGATATGCTTTGCATAGTCAATCACGCATTATACACCTTTTGTTCCCTAGTGTTATGCACAACCGTCAAAAAATGCACTCCCTAGTGTAATATCCAAACAAGTACTTATGGATGGGCATGCCAGTTTGCATGCAAGTAAATACCACCTATGCTGAGATGCATGGAAAATATTGTGTCTATTTGATATGATTAGGTGTGGTATTTAAACAAGTACTTATCAGATGGCAGATCCAATTTGCATGCAAGTCAAGTTCAACTAGGTTGAGGCGCGTGCAAAGTATTATGCCCATCGGATATGCTTTGCATGGTTGATCACCCATTATACACCGTTTTTCCCCTAGTGTTATGCACATCCATTAAAAAACACGCTCTTAGGTGTGTTATCTAACCAAGTACTGATTGGATGGGTGTGCCTCTTTGCACACAAGTCAATAAAACCTAGGTTGAGGCACAAGAAAAGTATTGTGCCCATCGGATATGCTTTGCATGGTCGATTGAGCATTGAATACCATTTTTGCCTTAGTGTCATGGGAGTGTCATGCACATCCTTAAAAAAACACGCTCTTAGGTGTCTTATCCAATCAAGTACATTGGATGGACATGCCACTTTGCTTGCAACTCAATAGTACCTAGGTTGTGGATCATGCATAGTATTGTACCCATCGGATATGATTTGCATGATCTATCAAGCATTAAACACTGTTTGTGCCTCAATGTCATGTACAACCATAAAAAAACATGGTCCTAGGTGTGTTATTCGAACAAGTACTTATCGGATGGGGGTTCCACTTTGCACACAAGTCAATACAACCTGGCTTGAGGTGAGTGCAAAGTATTGTGCCCATTAAATATGCTTTGCATTATTGATCAAGCATTAAACACCGTTCTTGCCTTAGTGCTATGCACAACTGTAAAAAAACATGGTTCTAGATGTGTTATTCAAAAAAGTACTTATGAGATGAGCATGCCACTTTGCATGTAAGTCAATTCCACTGAGTTTGAGGTGTATGCAAAGTATTGTGCCCATCAGATAGGCTTTACATTGTCGATAAAGCATAAAACGCCGTTTTTGCCTTAGTGTCATGCATAACCATTAAAAAACATAGTCCTAGGTGTGTTATTCAAACAAGTACTTATCCGATGGGGGCTCCACTTTGCACCCAAGTCAAACTCAGCTAGGTTAATGCATGCACAAAGTATTATTTCCATCACATATGCTTTGCACGATTGATCATGCACTAAACACTATTTTTTCCCTAGTGTTATGCACATCCGTAAAAAAACATGCTTTTAGGTGTGTTATCCGACCAAGTACTTATCGAATGGGTATGACTCTTTGCAAACAAGTCAACACCACCTAGGTTGAGGTGTAGGAAAAGTATCGTGCCCATTGGATATGCTTTGCATGGTCGATGGAGTGTTAAATACCGTTTGTGCCTTAGTGTCAAGCACATCCCGAAAAAAACATGCTCCTAGGTGTGTTATCTGATCAAGTACTTATCGGATGGACACGCCACTATGCATACAACTCAATAAAACATTGGTTAAGGTGTGTTCAAAGTATTGTTCCCATCGGATATGCTTTGCATGTTCGAGGGAGCATTAAATACCATTTTTTCCTTAGTGTCATGCACAACCGTAAAAAAACACGGTCCTAGGTGTGTTATTCAAACAAGTACTTATCGTATGTAGGCACCTCTTTGAACACAAGTCAATACCACCTAGGTTGAGGTGAGAACAAATTATTGTGCCCATTGGATATGCTTTACATTGTCAATCATGCATTATACACCATTTTCATCCTTGTGTTATGCACTACCATCAAAAAATGCACTCCTAGGTGTGTTATCTGAACAAGTAGTTATGGTATGGGCACATCACTTTGCATGCAACTCAATACCACATAGGTTGAGGTATATGAAATGTATTGTGCCCAGCGGATATGCTTTGCATAGGTGATCACACATTATACACCATTTTTACCTTAGTGTCATGCACAAACGTAAAAAAATACAGTCCTAGATGTGTTAGTTGAACAAGTACTTATAGGACGGGTGCGCCACTTTTCATGTACGTCAATTCCACCTATTTGAAGGTGCGTGCAAAGTATTATGCCCATCGGATATTCTTTGCATTGTCGATCAAGCATAAAACACCCTTTTCCTTAGTGTCATGCACAACCATAAAAAAACATGGTCCTATGTGTGTTATTCAAACAAGTACTAATCGGATGGGGGCTCCACTTTGCAACAAGTCAATTTCAACTAGGTTCACGTGTGTACAAAGTGTTGTGCCCATCGAATATGCTTTTCCTGGTCAATCATGCATTATACATCATTTTTTCCCTAGTGTTATGCACATTTGTAAAAAAACATGCTCTTAGGTGTGTTAAGTACTTATCAGATGGGTATTCCTATTTCCACAAAAGTAAATACCACCTATTTTGAGACACATGAAAATTATTGTTCCAATCGAATATGCTTTGCATGGTCGATCGAGCATTAAATACCATTTTTACCTTAGTGTCATGCACATCCGTAAAAAAACATGCTACTAGGTATGTTATCCGATCAAGTGCTTATCGAATGGACACGCCACTTTGCATGCAACTCAATACTACCTAGTTGTGGTGTGTGCACATTATTGTGTCCATTGGATATGATTTGCATGGTCTATCAAGCATTAAACACCATTTGTGCCTCAGTGTCATGCACAACCGTAAAAATAGATGGTCCTATGTATGTTGTTTGAGCAAGTGCTTATCTGATGGGGGTGCCACTTTGCACGTAGGTCAATACAACCTAGTTTAAGTTGAATGCAAAGTTGTGCCCATTGGATATGCTTTGCATTGTCGATCATGTATTAAACATCATTTTTGCCTTAGTGTCATGCATAACCATAAAACAACACAGTCCTAGATGTGTTATTCGAATATGGTACTTATGGGATGAGCATGCCACTTTGCATGTAAGTTAATTCTACCATGTTTTAGGTGTATGCAAAGTATTTTTCCCATCGGATATGCTTTGCATTGTCAATAATGCATAAAACTCCATTTTCCTTAATGTCATGCACAACCATAAAGAAACACGGTCTAAGGTGTGTTATTCAAACAAGTACTAATCAGATGGGGGCTCCGCTTTGCACACAAGTCATGTTAAACTAGGTTAAGGCACGTGCAAATTGTTGAGCCCATCGAATATGCTTTGCACGGTCGATCATGAATTATACACCATTTTTTCCCTAGTGTTATGCACAACCATTAAAAAACACGCTCTTAGGAGTGTTATTCGACCAAGTACTTATTGGATGGGTGTGACTCTTTGCAAATAAGTCAATACTACCTAGGTTGAGGCACCAAAAAATTATCATGCCCATCAGATATGCTTTGCATGGTCGATGGAGCATTAAATACTGTTTTTGTCTTAGTGTCAAGCACATCCGTAAAAAACACACGCTCCAAGGTGTGTTATCCAATCAAGTACTTATCAGATGGACATGCCACTTTGCATGCAACTCAATAATACCTAGGTTGAGGTGCATGCAAATTATTGTGCCCATCGGATATGCTTTGCATGGTATATCATGCATTAAACACCGTTTGTGCCTCAGTGTCATGCAAAACCATTAAAAAACACGCTTTTAGGTGTGTTATCTGAAAAGGTGCTTATTGGATGGGTGTACCACTTTTCATGCAACTAGATACCACCACATTTGAGGTGCACGCAAAGTATTGTGCCCATCAGATATGCTTTGCATGGTCGAGGAAGCATTAAATACCGTTTTTGCCTTAGTATCATGCACAACCATCAAAAAACATGGTCCTAGGTGTGTTATTTGAACAAGTGCTTATCAGATGGGGGCACCTCTTTGCACAAAAGTAAATACCACATAGGTTGAGGTGTGCTCAAAGTATTGTGCCCATGGATATGCTTTGCATTGTCAATCATGCATTATATACCATTTTCATCCTTGTGTTATGCACTACCGTTAAAAACCACGCTCCTAGGTGTGTTATCCGAACAAGTACTTATGGTATGGGTGCATCGCTTTGCATGAAACTCAGTACCACATAAGTTGAGTCAAATTCATAGTATTATGTCCATCGGATATGCTTTTCATAGGCAATCATGATTATATACCGTTTTTATCTTAGTGTCATGCACAACCCTTAAAAAACATGGTCCTAGGTGTGTTATTTGAACAAGTACTTATGGGATGGGCTTGCCACTTTACTTTGCATGTAAGTTAATTCCACTTAGTTGAAGGTGCATGTAAAATATTGTGCCCATTGGATATGTTTACATTATCAATCAAGCATAAAACACCGTTTTTGCCTTAGTGTCATGCATAACCATTAAAAAAACACTGTCCTAGGTGTTTTATTCAACAATTACTTATCCGAATGGGGGCTCCACTTTGCATGCAAGTCAAATTCAACTAGGTTGAGGTATGTGCAAAGTATTGTGCCCATCGAATATGCTTTGCATGGTCGATCACGCATTATACACTGTTTTTTCCCTAGTGTTATGTGCACTATTAAAAAGCATGCTTTTAGGTGTGTTATGCGACTAAGTACTTATTGAATGGGTGTACCACTTTGCATGCAACTCAATACCATTGAATTTGAGGCACATGCAAAGTATTGTGCCCATCAGATATGCTTTGCATGGTCGAGGGAGCATTAAATACTATTTTTGCCTTAGTCTCATGCACAACCATTAAAAAACAGTCCTATGTGTGTTATTCGAACAAGCGCTTATTGAATGAGAACATCTCTTTGCACACAAGTCAATACCACCTAGGTTGAGGTGCAGGAAAAGTGTTGTGCCGATCAGATATTGTTTTCATTGTGTCAATCGCATTATACACCATTTTTGTCCTTGTGTTAAGCACTATCGTCAAAAAATGCACTCTTCGGAGTGTTATCCGAATAGGTACTTATGGTATGGGAATGCCACTTTGCATGCAACTCAATACCATATAGGTTGAGGCATATGAAAAGTATTTTGCCCATTGGATATGCTTTGCATAGGTAATCATGCATTATACACCGTTTTTGCCTTACTGTCATGGACAACCATAAAAAAAACGGTCCTAAGTGTGTTATTTGAACAAGTACTTATGGGATGGGTGCGCCACTTTGCATGTAGGTCAATTCCACCTAGCTTAAGGTGCATGCAAAGTATTATTCCCATTAGATATGCTTTGCATTGCTGATCAAGCATGAAACACCATTTTTGCGTTAGTGTCATGCACAACCATAAAAAAACACGGTCCTAGGTGTGTTATTCAAACAAGTCCTTATCGAATGGGGGATCCACTTTGCACACAAGGAAAATTAAACTAGGTTGAGGCACGTGCAAAATATTGTCCCCACCGGATATGCTTTGCATGGTCGATCATGCATTATATACCGTTTTTCCCCTAGTGTTATGCACATCTGTTAAAAAACACACTTTTAGGTGTGATATGTGACCAAGTACGTATTGAATGGGTGTACCACTTTGCATGCAACTCAATATCATCACGTTTGAGGCATAGGAAAAGTATTGTTCCCATCGGATATGCTTTGCATGGTTGAGGGAGCATTAAATACCATTTTTGCCTTAGTGTCATGCACAAACCAAAAAAACATTGTCCTCGGAGTGTTATTCGAACAAGTGCTTATCGGATGAGGGCACCTCTTTGCACACAAGTCAATAAAACCTACATTGAAGTGCACGCAAAGTATTGTACCATCAGATATATTTTTCATTGTCAATCACTTATTATACATCATTTTCATTCTTGTGTTATGCACAACCGTCAAAAAACGTGCTCCTAGGTGTGTTATCCTAACAAGTACATATGGTATGGGCATGTCACTTTGCATGCAACTCAATACCACATAGGTTGAGTCATATGCGAAGTATTGTGCCCATCAGATATGCTTTGCATAGGTGATCACACATTATACACCATTTTTGCCTTAGTGTCATGCACAACCATAAAAAAACACGGTCCTAGAGGTGTTATTTGAACAAGTACTTATGCAATGGGCATGCCACTTTGGATGTAAGTTAATTACACCTAGTTTAACGTGGGTGAAAAGTATTGTGCCCATCGAATATGCTAGCTTTGCATTGTCGATCAAGCATAAAACACCGTTTTACAATCATAAAAAAACATGGTCCTAGGTGTGTTGTTCAAACAAGTACTTATTGGATGGGGGCTCCACTTTGAATGCAAGTTAAGTTTAATTAGGTTGAGGCTCATGAAAATTATTATGCCCATTAGATATGCTTTGCATGGTCGATCACACATTATACCGTTTTTCCCCTAGTGTTATGCACATCCATTAAAAAACATGCTCTTAGGTGTGTTATCCGATCAAGTAATTATCAGATGGGTATGCCTCTTTGAAAACCGTTTTTGCCTGTGTTAAGTACATCTATTAAAAAACACGCTCCTAGCTATGTTAGCCAATCAAGTCCTTATCAGATGAACATGCCACTTTACATACAACTCAATAACACCTAGTTTGAGGCATGTACAAAGTATTGTGCCCATTGGTTATGATTTGCATGGTATATAAAGCATTAAACATCATTTGTGCCTCAGTGTCATGCACAATTTTTTTAAAACACGCTTTTAGGTGTGTTATCTAACCAAGTGCTTATCGGATGGGTTCACCAGTTTGCATGCAAGTAGAAACCACCTATTTAAGGCATGTGAAAAGTATTATGCCATTGGTTATGCTTTGCATTGTCGATCAAGCATTAAACACCATTTTTTCCTTAGTGTCATGCACAACCGTCAAAAAACACGGTCCTAGATGTGTTATTCGAACAAGTGCTTATTGGATGGGGGAGCCTCTGTGCACACAAGTTAATAACACTTGGGTTGAGGTGCATGAAAATTATTGTGCCCATCTAATATGCTTTGCATTGTTAATCATGCATTATACCCCATTTTTGTCCTTGTGTTATGCACTGCCGTCAAAAAATGCACTACCGTCAAAAAATGCGCTCCTAGGTGTGTTATCCGAACAAGTACTTATGGTATGGGTGCTTCACTTTGCATGAAACTCAATACCACATAGGTTTAGGCATATGCAAAGTATTGTGCCCATTGGATATGCTTTGCATAGGCGATCACGCATTATATGCCATTTTTGCCTTAGTGTCATGCACAACTATAAAAAAACATGGTCCTAGATGTGTTATTTGAACAAGTACTTATGGGATGGGCGCACCAATTTGCATGTAAGTCGATTCCACATGGTTGAAGGTGTTTGCAAAGTATTTTTCCCATCATATATGGTTTGCATTGTCGATTAAGCATAAAACACCATTTTTTCCTTAGTGTCATGCACAACCATAAAAAAACACAGTCCTAGGTGTGATATTCAAACAAGTACTTGTCAGATGGGGAGCCACTTTCCGGGCAAGTCAAGTTCAACTAGGTTGATGTGCATGCAAAGTATTGTGTCTATCGGTTATGCTTTGCATGGTTGATCACGCATTATACACTGTTTTCCCCCTAGTGTTATGCACATCCGTCAAAGAACACGCTCTTAGGTGTGTTATCCTACCAAGTACTTATTGAATGGGTTAAGTAATCTAATTTGGAGAATGTTAGCTACCGTTTCTAATGTATGAGAGGGATCACTCTCTTAGAAATTTGTTGTGACCCCTCTTGTATATTCGTTATGATCTATGATGAATGTTGCATCCCTCTCTTTATTATTCATTATCCTGTATGTTTCTCAGCCAAGTCTAGAGCTGAAGACTCCCCTTCAGCCCTGTTCTTGGCTGCCTTGTGATAGCTTGGCTTTATTGTAGTATGTCTTTGCTTGAAGTGTTGAGTTGCAGCTATTAGGCACTCTTATAATATAACAAATAATTTGGGAAGCTGGACCTAATGCGAGGGTTGTGGATGCACTCTCCATATCTAGATCTCTTCTTGGTTGTCTCTAGAGGGCTTGGCTTGGACCTAATGCGAGGGTTGTGGATGCACTCTCCATATCTAGATCTCTTCTTGGTTGTCTCTAGAGGGCTTGGCTTCAAGAGAGAAAAGATACGGGAAAAAGTTTGAAAAGAGCAAGAAAAAGATAGGCTCCTCGCACTAGTATAGCCTAGGATTTAGCAAGCATTTACAGACTCAGATCATTCTTTGCATTTTTGGGTCTCAAAACTTAGCCTCCAGTTGCCATGACATAGAAAATAAAATTCCAATATGCATTGGAGACAATTGAGACTCTCAAGAATTCAAAGAATGATTTGGAGAGGGGTGCAATGACACAAGTTTGCATATGCTTGCTCAATGTCAGGCTGTTGAAGCTTCATGTGGGTGGGACCTCAAGGAGAGGGGAAGAGAGATTACAAGAGAGGGGAAAAGGAAAAGAGAGAAAGAAAGAGGGAAAAAGAGAGAAGAAAAGAGAGGGGAAAAGAGAGAAGGAAAGAGAGGGGAGAAGAGAGAAGAAAAGAGAGAGGAAAGCTAGGGAAGAAGAGAGGAAGGAGAAAAGAAAAGAGAGGAAAAGAGAAAAGAAAATGAGAGGAAAAGAGAGAAGAAGACAGAGGAAAAGAGAGAAGAAAAGAGAGGGGGAAAGAGAGGAAATAAGAGAAGAGGAGAAGAGAGGAGAAAAGAGAAGGGAAAAGAGGGGAAAAGAGATGAGGAAGGAAAAGAGAGGAAAAGAGAGGGAACAAGAGAAGAGGAAGGAACAGAGAAGAAAAGTGAGAAAAGTGAGAAGAAAAGAGAGGTAACGAGAGAGAAGAAAAGAGAGGAACATTCAAGAAGAGGAGAAGAGAGGAAAAGAGAGAAGAGAAGAGGGGGGAAGAGAGGAAATAGGAGAAGAGATAGGAGAAAAGAGAGGAAATAAGAGAGGGGAGAGAAGACAAAGGAAAAGAGAGGACAAGAGAGAAGGAAAGAGAGGAAGAGAGAAGAAAAGAGAGGGGAAAAGAGAGGAACATTTGAGAAAAGGACAAGAGAGGAAAAGAGAGAAGAGAAGAGAGGGGAAGAGAGGAAAAAAGAGACGAGATAGGAGAAAAGAGAAGAAATAAGGTAAGGGAGAGAAAAGGAAGGAAAAGAGAGGAAAAGAGGAGGAAAGAGATGAAAAGAGAAGGAAAAAGAGGGGAAAAAAGAGAACAGGAGAAGAGAGGAAAAGAGAGGAGTGTAGAGATGAGAAAAGAGAAGAGAATAGAGGGGAAAAGAGTAGAGGAAGGAAAAGAGGGGAAAAAAGAAGAGGAAGGAAAAGAGAGGAAAAAAGAGAAGAGGAAGGAATAGAGGGGAAAAGAGAGGAAAATAGAGAAAAAAAGAGAGGAAAAGAGAGAAGGAAAGAGAGGAAAAGAGAGAAGGAAAGAGAAGAAAAGAGAGGGGAAAAGAGAGGAACATTCAAGAAGAGTAGAAGAGAGGAAAAGAGAGAAGAGAAGATAGGAAAAGAGAGGAAATAAGAGAAGAGATAGGAGAAAAGAGAGGATATAAGAGAGGGGAGAGAAGAGGTAGGAAAAGAGAGGAAAAGAGAAGAGGAAAGAGAGTAAAAGAGAGAAAGAAAGAGAGGGGAAAAGAGAGGAAATAAGAGAAGATGAGAAGAGAAGAAAAGAGAGGAGAGAAGATAGGGGAAAAGAGGAAATAAGAGAAAAGATAGGAGAAAATAGAAGAGAGGAAATAAGAGAAGAGAGGGGAAGAGAGGAAAACAGAGGAAAAGAGAAGAAAAGTCCAAAGAGGGGGGAAAAGGAAAAGAGAAGAGAGGGAGAAAAAAGAGAATAGAGGAAATAAGAGAAGAGATAGTAGTTCCCACTCACCTGGGTCCCAATCAAGCTCTAACAGGGCCTGCCCCTCCCAAAGCCAGAGGCACCATAACTATAGCTGATCCTGCTCTATACTAGGATGAGTATGAAAGCTCTACCTATTATTTTCATGCTTTCTCCTTGTTTGTAGGCTTGTCTTTGTCTCCTCAATCCAATCCCTTTGGAATGTTGCTTCTCCAAACTACTCCTTTCACTAATTAGTTTTCTTAAAATGTAATGTTTCTCTCTTTTATAGGGCTAGGACATGACACACCTCCTCTTTAGAGCAAGATTATCCGGTGCCAGCACACGCCATTTCTAGGCAAGAACTTGCTTCCTCTCTTTTCCTATTTTCTTTTTGTGATTGCATTAGCCTGTAGCTAGCGCCTTAAGCACTAGCTACAATGATGGGCATAGGAACTCTTATCCTCTCTTCTCCCCTCTTCTCTCCACTCTTATTTTCACTATTCTGTTTTTTCTTATTTCCTCTCTTATTTCCTCTATTCTCTTTTTTCTCCTTCTCTTCTCTTTTCCTTTTTCCCTCTTGATCTTTTGTTCTCTTTTCCTCTCTTTCTCTCTCTTCCCCTCTCTTCTCTTATTTCCTCTCTTCTCTTATCTACTATCTCTTCTCTTAATTTCTTTCTTCCCCTCTTCTTTTGGCCAGAGGTTGTGGCAGGCTAGGGGCCGACCCCTTTCTTCGCTTACAGCACGACATTGGGCAGGAGAGTTCTCGGGAGGATGCAGACCGCCCGCCCACCCAGCGGCCCAATTGGTATGCTCAGGGTATTTCCAGGCTATTTTTGCAGGCCTTCTGGAAGTCCTTGTGGGACAGCTGGCAGCCGCGGAAGATTTCCTACTTCCTTTGGCTACTCGCCCACAAGGGTCTTCCAGTGGGGAGCTGGTTGCGGCAGATTGGTCAGGATGGACTTTGTCAGATTTGTCATGAGGACGAGGAGTCACCAAAGCACTGCGTGTGGAGCTACACTTGCACCCAGGACGTGTGGAGCTGGGCCTTCGGGATCATTACTCGCGCAGCACCGGAGTTAGGTTTGATCACCTGGGGCGCGTTCTGCTGGTGCAGCACCACACCTGGCTATCATCAGTTGTTCGAGGCAGGCCCGCAGGACCCCATGTTCCTTATCACACAGGGGACTTGGGGGCCACTTGAGGGCGTCCCACAGCACTTGGCAGAGGCGGACACAGGATCTCAGGAGAGGCAGCCAGTCTGGGAGATTATTAGCAGCATCGTCAGTTGGCACATTTGGACCTCGCGCTGCACACAGATCCTCGGTGGTACCTCTCTTTCGACTGCCCAGGTCATGGTCGACATCTGGAGCGAGATTATCCACACACTCAGAGGCCAGTGGGACCAGATATAGGGGGATTCTCGGGCTGGCCGGGAGAAGCAGAGACGTTTCCTCTGAGATTGGGATACGCAGGGCCTCTTCTTCGAGCATACTTCTCAGGGCCTTCAGTGGCGCTATTCACCACCTCTCTGGCTGTTTATTCACACCCGCCTGATCCCTCCGTGTGAGAGAGCTTTTTGTTTCCACTTAGGGCTACGTTCGATTTGTGAACGCAGCCCCGTCAGCTGCAAAACTGACCCCATGTATCTTGTTTTTTCGAAGTAATATAATCAGCACTGTTTTTTCAGCAAAAAAAATACTCTTCTCTTTCATGATTGTTTTTGGTGTATTGTTTCTTCCTTTAGAGAAAGAAAAGGAAAGGAAAGGAGGAAAGAAACTTTAGAGAAAGGAAGGGAAAGTGAATCTAGAGGAAGGAAAACAAGAGGAGAGGTAGAAAGAAAGACAAAAAAACCAAACCAACTTGAAATAGAAGGGGAAGAAAGGAATTCTTACCTTTAGATGGAGGGAGCTACAACAACAAGTCTTGTAGGTGCAAAGGGACAATGTAGGAGAGGATGGAGAGGTAGGAGGGAGAGGGAGGAGGCCAGAGTGAGGAGACAAGGGTTGGGTGATTGCGAGCTAAAAGTGAAAGCGAGGAAGGAGAACATACAAAAACATGAATGGTGTCGCGGGACAAATAGTGCACGGTGTTTGCTTCCCAAAAAACGTTGGTACGGGCATCGGTATTACTATGGGTATATAAAAGTAGAGCATCGATATAGGCATCGATATGGGTGTCAATATATACCGATCCCTATACCAACAAAATAGGGGTTTTTTTGGGGTTTAGGGTTTAGGGTTTAGGGATTTTGGGAGGGCTGGGGAGTGGGGGGCAATTTTGGGGAGTGAGTGGGTGTTTAAAGGGATTTAGGGGGGATTTAGGCCTCGGGGTGTTTGGTGAAAGAGAGGGGATACGAGGGTTTGAGGAAATCTGGGGGATTTGGGAGATTTGGGTGTTTGGGTGTTTGATTTGAATTGGGGGGATGGTTGTGGATGTGAGTAGGTGGAGAGGATAGGTAGTGACAGCTCTTTGGATAGGGGGCCACCTCCCAGGAGTTTGGAGTGGCTTTGTGCGAGATTGCCTTATCCTTGTATGCATTGCAAGTGAGGGGATCATCATCAGCACCGTATTGTCATGTGCCACTTATAGATGTATGGAGAGACACCACCAGAAGAGGATGTTGGTCGACATGCTAGTGCATCATCAGTAAACCGATGATATTTGAATAATTCATGGATATTTATATTGCTTGTCCTTGTTGCATGCACTAACCTTATGTCATTATATTATACGAGATGAGGAGAGCAGTGAGGAAGCACATGCACCACCACCACAGTTCGATCAAGATGAGCTTGAGGATGATCCTCTAGAGGAGGATGAGGGTATGGCAAACATGATGGATTCTTTTTCTGGAGGCACCATAGGAGATGGGGGTGAGATGTCTGAGCATGAGACTGTGATGGAAGATTTGGCATCAACACTATTGTATGATGGTGCAAGGATGTCAAAACTATGAGCTTGCCTCTCGATCTTGAATTTGCAAGCAAAGTATGGATGGTCAAACACAAGTGTCTCAGCCTTGATGAGGTTTGGAGCCTCGATCTTAGTATCTCATTCCTAATTGTTTTAATTAGTTAGTGTCTCATTCATAAGTTTCTTAAATATGCAAATTGTAATAGGTTGATCCAAAAGATGTTGCCTATCCCAAATACCATGCCCCATTTCAGAGACAAAGCAAAAGAAGATGTTGACAATGGTTGGGATGGATTATGACACCATCCACGCTTGCCCCCTAATGATTGTATTTTGTACACAAGTGTCTCAGCCTTGATGAGGTTTGGAGCCTCGATCTTAGTATCTCATTCCTAATTGTTTTAATTAGTTAGTGTCTCATTCATAAGTTTCTTAAATATGCAAATTGTAATAGGTTGATCCAAAAGATGTTGCCTATCCCAAATACCATGCCCCATTTCAGAGACAAAGCAAAAGAAGATGTTGACAATGGTTGGGATGGATTATGACACCATCCACGCTTGCCCCCTAATGATTGTATTTTGTTTCGTTGTGAGTATGGCGATTTGGTTAATTGTCCGAAGTGTGGAGCACAGCGCTATAGATAGGACTTGCTGGGGGAGACGATCCCAGTGAAGGTCGTGAGACATTTTCCCATCATCCCTAGAATACAACACATGTTCAGATGCAACTCCATTGCACAATGATGACATGCAAGCATGGTGCAGGGATGGCTTGTGCAAGAGTCATTAGTATACATCACAAAGTTTCTTGCATCCATGATGGATCCCGATATGCCACATGCTTGGAACATCAAGGACAATGATTGTGTCATTGTTGCAAAGGTTCCCCAAGGTAAAGGGGTTGAAAGAAAGATGAGCGAAGAGCAAAGAGATAGACTAAATAAGTTTTGTGTCCTCAATAGTCCCAAGATGCAAAGATGGGTGGAGAGATATGAAGAGACCAAAGCAAAAAGAATAAATGAGAGGGCAAGATTTAGAATCATGCATAGGCGGAGGGTGCCATATACATGGACCTTGCTCTTCTCCCTAGAAACATGTCCCATGATTGGCTACAAGAAGCTCTTCGTGAAGCCAAACATGATGGAGAGGACATAACCGATCAAGAGCAGGAGCTTGCAGCCGGATGTATGCCACATGTAAGCTTCTAACCTTTCTACTTAATTTTGGTATTTATGATCATAATCGCTACAAACTACATCCTCATTGTTTTAATCATGTTCTTGTGAAGTACAAAAAGTACACTGCATTGTGGTCACATGGATGGGATTTTCATGTGGAATGCATCAATTCAAGGAGAGTCACATATGATTGTGGAGTCATGGTTAACTTCGTACAAGATAGCTGAGCAAGTGCTTTTAATGCCAATCTTCTCACCTCACAGTTACATTATTGTGGGACCATATGTGACATCTATGAAGTTGATTTTAGAAGATTTAGTATTTTCATTCTTGATGTCAAATGGTTTAGAATTATCTACAATAGTCCCAATGCTACAGTCAAGAGAGACAAATGTGGTTTCTTTGCCATTGACTCCACTAGACCCTGCATCAATGAAAGTGATACCTTTGTTCTTTTAGAGCATTATGAATAGGTACACAATAACAAATTAATTAAAAGCTAATATATGTGTTTTCAAACAAATGTTGGTAGATTTTCATATATATATATTTTTATACTTGAGTTTAAATGAATATAATTACTAGAACCAAATTTGGATCTTCAATGTAGGTGGTCTTTCATCCGGATCATTTGCATCCAAGATGGTGGTACATGGTCCAAGTTGTTCCTTGAGGCAAACCTATTTTTGAAGATAGGGATGTGGATACGGAGATGCTGGTAGAAGATCGAAATAATGATGTCGATGGATCTAGGCAAGAGGATGAAGATGATGATACGGGCCATGAAGAAGGTGACAATAATGACAATGTAATGGAGGAAGGTGGAGATCACAACTTTGCAAAAGAAGAGGGAGAACTAGAGGCTGGTGAACTAGAGGATCAAGTCTTAGGTAGACATACAATAAGGGATGATGATGTAGGTGATCAATTGTATGTAAACCTTGAGATATACATATTTGGCACTCAAGACTTGGCTCAAGATGAAGCCACTGATGTAAATGCTACTAATTCATAGTTTTGACATCAACGAGACTTCTTATGTATAATTTGGCCCTCACATTTTTATAGTGACATTTTGTGCATTAATTTGTATGTTAATTAAGTTCACTATGAATCTATGAGTGTAATGATCTCAATTTTGATGTACGTACTCTTATATTTATTATCCAAAGAGAGAGAGAGAGAATTGAAGAGGATTACGTTCACATTTTCATGTTTGTGTTAATGGGTTATTAGCGTTTCGTTAATTAATCTTCAAAGTAGCATGAAAACAACATGATCACGTGTGTATCGAAAAAAATCACCAAGAAACCAGATAAAACTACCATCGATAGTACTTATCTAACCAACGGTAGTAATAACATTACCGGTGATAATGTTCATTATCTCGACGGTAATATATACTGCCGGTAATGTTATTACTATCACCGGTAGTATTTTATGTACCAGAGGTGCTGTGCGTTGCAAATTCCTAGTTTCGCACATAGCTCGGTGCTATATATTGGTGGAAATGGCGATAGAGGCTCGTCATTCGATCCGGTTGTGGTTCATATCCCGATAAACCCTTTGGTAAGTTGGAAAAGAAAGTGAGCCACAATTGCATCTGAATAGCTATAAGGCAAAGTGGGGGAGAGTGATTCAGCATTCATAATGTGGTTTGCTCCTCCAATTCCTTATGTCTTGGGGAAATTGTAGACCACAAAAATGAGGGCTAGTGGATGTGAGTGTTTGTTGTGTGTTCTTGAGGGTGGTTTATACTCTGACTCCTTGTGTTTTGGGAGACTTGTGGACCATGATCATGAGTGCCAATGAATGTGATTGTTAGTGAGGAGTCTTGACTCTTAAGCTAAGGGCATTAGGTATGGAGAGAAGGGGGAGGTGAGATGGCAATGATTTGAGCAGAAATGGGGCAGGTGTTGCAACTATGAATGCACAATCAGAAATGTCTGAAACTAGAAATCCTCGTCCACAATCTTCAAGTCGAGTTGTGACTAAGCAAACTGTGGATGCATCGAGCCGCCATGCCGATGCTAGTATTCATATGCCTGAAAAATGCTTCTAAAATAATGGTAGTGATTCTTTGGGACAAGATTGTAATGTTTCTAAAATAATTGTAATGATTCTTTGGGACGAGATTGTAATGGGCTGTATGCTATCACAACCTACCGAGTCATTTTATCGCTTCTATTGAATACTACCTCTAGGGCTATCAAAAGGGTTGCAAGTATTGATTATTGTAAAGGACATTGTTATGATGATCGCGGAGAAATGGTTTTTAATGTGCACAAAATATTGGGATCAATGCTTTACTAATCATGTGAATCACATTTATAACAGTCTAGAAACATTCAAGAGGGTTGAGGGATATGCAAATGGATTGACATTCTTCATAGGAAATATGAATGTTTGTTGCAAGGCTTGTTACATGGTACAGGCCGGAATTCCAAAGACAACTTTGTATAGGTATAAGAAACAATAGATCATGGAGTACAAAAAGTTATGCATGGAAGAAAGGAGATAATATGAAATCAAATGAGGCATGTGGAGGTTGGCAAAGCTGTGATTCAAAAATTTGTTAAGTAAATGCAAAATTTTGTTGAGTACAATGCCAAGAAATGCGCCATAAAAGTCACAATATTACTACAAGGGAATGTGAGACATAAATGGTCATCTCATCCCTATACACACATGTGGAGAGAGTGGAGACACGTATCGTTACATAGTGCTTGAAAAAATGGTTTGTTTGAGCCTTTAAAATTAAAGCTACTATTAACATTTAATCGAGATTGTAAATTCTATCCTTTGAAATTAAAGGCAACCATCAATTCTAAGGGTCTATGTACATGAGCCACTAAATATGCAGTCCAGCTACACACACTACGTCTAGATGTACACTGTAGGCCCCTCTTTAATGGCAAGCTTTCGTTCAAGTGATTTATGTGCCCTCGATGCCCTCCTCGGGGGTTTCACCTCACAAAATTTTAGAATACCACGTGCATTCAAAAGGAGGGGTTTTTAATGGAACTTTTGGGAAAATTTTAACAGATTTACAATAACAAGAGGGGCTTTTTAATTCAACTTTAGAAAAAAATGAAGGAACTGACAAGAAGTCATGATGAGATCAACAATGAAGGAGCAAGAGTACTTTATTCATGAGAGGAAGTTCCAATATATAGGCCAGTGATACACTGTATGTGAGCTCAAGAGAGGGCATCCCAGATCCACAAATCACTCCACTGATCTCTCCATGAATCTCTCAATCATCCACTAGAACCTTCCACACTCACACTACTGATTGACACATCATCAATCACACTTACTACGGGCACACTCACCACACAGGTGGTCACACACATGGACACACAAGCACACACACACACAAACATAGGTATACCTTCATCAATTTGTTCTAACAAAAAAAACCATTAGTTCATAAGTAAAGAGGGGTATCTTTATTGGGGGGAAAATTCTAGTTTAGATATGCCTTGAACGCACGTGAGACCTAGGGTTTCTTAGGAGTGCACCCTCTGAGATGCCCTCCTTTTCGAGACAAAATTTACCATAGGTTGCTCCTTAGCAGTACACGTCTACTCCCCTCTGCATAGGTGATGCTTGAAGGACTATGATTGTTTTCAGTCAATGTGTTGGGGAGCACTGATGTCCGAATTGGCATCCTAGGAAATGAAGGTGAGAAATGCAGCACCTAAGGATGCATAAATGTGCCCTCTCAATTAAGCAACCCGCCTAATACACAATGTGACCAGCTGGCTGCTGTGGGCATAACTGATCTCATGTGGAGAGAGTTTTTTGGGTTTCAAGAGGGAAGTTCATATGCTCAACCTGGTTTAGTGAGCACAAGCCAACCCTTGATACACACCCATGCACACCAACCCTTGATAAAAACCCATGCACACCCACACCCATGCAAGTACGACAACCAATATATTTTCAAATTTTGCCTTGTATTATTCATCACGGTCAGGCGAAGCGTACGAGAGCTGGGTTTTGGGCGCTCCCATCAGCCCTGCTGCTGCTTCACAAGCCATTCTTTGCTTTATGGCTGGCTCGGGCAGACCTCTTGAGCTGGAGATATGGCTATGTCGAATCAAACAACTGGATACATCCCATCATCTCCCTCCATACGGCACCTGTAACAGCTCTAAAACACACCTGCTGCCGCGCCTGCCTACGGAGATTTATGAGCTTTCTTTGGTGGCTGGTCATTCGGATTTCTGAATATTTCTGTTGTTTGAACCTCGTAGCTGGATCATCCATGGAGTTCTCAGTGTAGTTCTATCACCCGCTGCAGCGCTCTGATCGTTTCTGAGGGTGTTCTTTTGGACACTCTACGTTGATTCTACAAGGCTCACAAGAGCCCCACGCATCGGCCCCGGTTCTGTCCGATGATTTCACGTCTCGATATCCTGTCCTCTCCACAGCGAGCCAAAAATTTCCGAAAACCCCACGCTGCAACCGTGCATTGCGTGCAACCTGTTGCCATTGCCAAATGGTCACGAGCCACCACTCACGAGTCGTAACAGAGATCAAAATTCAGGGAGCCATGGAGTAAGGTGCAATCTTAGTTCTACGTTGCGATTACTGTCTGCGTACGTAAAAGATTGCACAGAGGCAAGCTCCAGGTCACGGACCACGGTCCACATGCGACAGCAGTTAACAATGCACGCGTACTTCGAACTTGGAAGTAGTGAAACGCCATATTGACCAGTGGCTAAGAAGTTTTAGCCCACAAAACGACGCTGTCATGCCATGATCATCACCATCCAGAATCCGGAGTCCGATTCCAGAGGTTGAACATCGATCCGTCGGATCTCTATACCGAAGAGCATAGGCCCCTCTAGTGAAGAATCAAAAGCCGAACTGATCCGCTCACGTCGGACTCGGGAACCCGTCGGAAATACACCATTTCTCATGACGATCAATATTGTGAAAGGCCACGGAAGACGAAGTCCACTGAAAATCCTTAGTACTGGTATAAAGTGCCAAGAGGGAGAAGAATAAATGTGGTTGCTGGTTGCATTTGAAAATTCGAAATCATGCATGCATGAGGAGGATCAGCTGTTCACATATATAAGCATATATACTGTTTAGCCTTGATCAAAATCGCACAATTCGTGTTACAGGAATATGGGTGCAAGCTTTACAATTTGAGTAGTCATCCTTGTAACAAAAGATTCAGCCTCATGGATGTTTACTACACCTTGCACTCGCACAGTTGATCTTTGTAATGCTTCCGTCTGGGGGTCTAGATCTCGGTCGGAGTCGGTGATCGTCCTTTCCGACTCCTCTCAAGTCGTTCTCATCGCGTCAAAGTTCCCATCAATAGCTGCGACGGACAGCCCTTCTTTGGAATTTATATAATCTCTGAATCGATCGCCTGTACTACGGCCAAAATCACGCAAAGGCAAAGCTCAAACCAGTTGGCAATGGCATTGCTGATGGTATCTTGATGTAGCTACTAATTTCCAAAGCCGGCTAGCCCGACGCCCGTCAGGGACTCAGGGCCGTCACCCGTACTTGCTCGGAGAGTCGGAGCTCCTGCACCGATCCTGCACCTCCAGTTTCGGTGCTTCCTGTTTTACAGCCTTGCTCCCACGTGCCAACAAGTACAGCGGCCCGCATAGGGACCCAAGCTTCCTGGTCATGGAAATTGGAACTTGCCCTCGAGGCTCGAACTCCGCCAAGTTGTCTTTAAAAAGACGGCTTGGCCCTCTTCATCCGCACGGCTAGCTTCCGCTTCTGGGTTCGTTGCACAAGAGCCGCCCTCTTTCTCTGCCTTTAACATCTCTCCGACGACGCGTTCTCTGCAAGATGCACCCACAGCAAGCTTTCACCAGATATATGTCCTTGTGAACTGTTGGTTGCTTATATGCCTAGTACGCCCAAACAGCACTTCACCATGCGCTTGCCTGTTACAGTAGCAATGGTCCCAGCATTACACTGTTGTTTCTACTTTTCAATTCATCCGCTGGCCAATCAAAGTATATTGTCTGATATCTCGTACGCTGCATTGCTAGTAACATCATCTTGACCATCCTTAGAGGGCGTCAATAGGTTAAGTCTCCTGATTCCAAAACCGCTATAATGCTGTGACCTTTTGGATAGGCGGCGCTGAAGATTTTCCATCACACGACAAGGGGTGGTATGATCGCTTAGGCAGAGCAATAATCTGGAGGTTTCCCGGATGGCTGTAAGTTTTATACACCTCCTCGCGATACGTCAAAACACACAAGCTTAACGCTCCTGACATCAGACGCTCCTTATTGTTCGTTTTTGTGTGAAGTAGATCCTTAACTAAAATAATGTGCGTGCAGCAACGACAAATCTGGTGTCTTTAGTGGTTCTCGGGAAATCTGTTGTCGACTTTATAACGTGCCTCAACATGGTGGAAGCGGGAGCAAAGAAGATACTAGCTGTCTGCTACGAAGGCGTGCTCAGGTAGACGATGGACATGGCCTCTGTGTCATGCGATGTGAGGGAGGCGAAGGCTACGGCATGGTGAGAAATTGACTCTGACAGTGAATATATTGAAGCAAGCACTCAGGAGCAGATTGAAGAGAATGCTTGTTTTCACACTTCCATGTCATGTAGGTAAGAAGCAGCTTGCTGCTGTTGAGCACACACGGCAACATATGCGATGTACAGTTGATGGAAAGAAAGAGTGTTTCGATTCCGCGAACGAGATGGAAAGAAAGAGTGTTTTGATTCCGCGAACGAGTTGAAATTTGACAGCTCGCTCTCGTTGAATCATTTACAATACATCAAACAAACAAATTGGGGACAATTTAGTAGCACACTACTACTCAATCCAGAGAAATGAAGAGACAATGAATCAAGAGAGACTAGACGATTTGATTAGCACACTATGCTTGATCTACAATCGCTATAATTACACAATGTGCAAAATCGTTTTGTTCTTGTGTTAGGGCGCTATCTTTCCTGAGCTTTTCGCATCTATTTTCGTATATTTTAAAAACTTTTCTTGACCTTGCAAGGCCTTTCTTGACCTTGCAAGACCTTGTTCTCTTAAGCTTGTACTTAGTCCCACGATGCTCTTCCCTCTCCCTTTTCTACCTTCCATTATGACTTACTCCTCCACTTCTGGGGTTCATAAGTCATCTATCCCTCCTGAGCTTTCATGCCACCTCAAATCAACTTGAAATATCTACCAATCCATATTGTTGTACAACCAAAAGATTGGACAAAGGTTTATATATTTTGTAAAGTAAGAAAAACATATAAAAGATCAACATGGAGTTGTTAAAGTGCTTCTTTATAGGTTGATTAGACAAAGTTCTACATTCTTTTTTTTTTTAATAAATAGCATATTAAAGATCAACGTGGAGTTTCTAAAGTGCACACTTTGTGGGTTGTAGTGCTGTATGAAAAAATCAATGAGACTTTTCATGAATATATGCACAATTCTTTTTGTGTAACTTATGCTTAACTAAGATAATATTTCATTATGTTTCTTGATTTCTTATTACCTTTAAGGATGAATTAGTATGAGAGTGAATTGTTATGTATCTAAAAGAAGTATACATGAGGGTCATCTTATGGGTATTCCCAATCAAACAATGGATGAAAATATTATTTTTAATTTTAAGGGAAGTTCACATTTAAAAAGTTAGTATTTTGGTCCATAATTAATTAAAACACAATTTCAAAACAAAGAGTGTCAAGTATGTACTTGCATATTTCATGAGCTTACCATGAATTTTTTGAAGTAAGGGATGGTAGAATAAGCTGGGCTCTAACTTTTATAGCATAAAGAAAATATGATAAGTTTAGAATTGTCAATTTTCAAGTGCTCATAGTTCAAGTATAGTCCTCCATCCTTAAAGGGCTTGTAGTCATTATTCAAGTAGATCCTTTTACTTTGCAAGTCCATATAGTTAAGATATAAAATAAAGGAATGATATGAGTTTCAAGTAATAAAAATATGTAAATTAAGAGCAGTGTAACACATATTGAACCAAGAAATCATAATAACATAATAAATGAAGGAATGATACTATTGCACAGCAAAGGCATAGCATTACATGTAATTGAAATATTTCAATGGAAAGATCTTGTAACAAAGAAAAATCTTAGAAGAACAGCTCTCTTAAATCTATAAGATAATAGAACCTAAGATACCTTGAGAACAACTTAACAAGGCAAAATTTGATTTATAATATATAAAGACATACCAATAAACATATAAGAGTAAGAGATAAAGTATCCATATGAGCTATAAGACATTTGGCATAAACATAATTTTAAGACGAATATATTTATAATGGGTGGGTAAACCCCTAAACAACACCCTTAGAAAAACTAGCCACATGGGTAGGTACATTGGCCTCTGGCCACATAAGGGCAATGAATTCAATCCTTCTTCACAACCTTCTTACCACCAGGCATGACCACATCAAATGCTTTGATCATCTATTGCAACTCCACATAGAGTGCAAAGAGAATTAACATTAGGCCATTTGGCTAATCTACCTCTCATTGGTGCTAGAACACCTACATGTGCATCATTTTTTAAAGCATAAAGCCTACTCTTCCAATCTTGCATCCTTTCCAGATCTCATAAACTTTTTGCTTCCACCATTTAGGTCTCCTTCTTAGTTTCCATTTTCTGTTCAACCTTGCAAAAACGGAGGGGGGGGGGGGGTGATCTTTTATAGTCAAGTTTACCTAAAATTTTTGTTAAGATTAACTTCGTCAAACACCACTAGCTAACCATCTAGATAGTAGAGAAGATGAATCATGATATTAGTTGTCCACCCATCTTGAACTCCATTCAACACTACATTAAGAACCCCGATCTCATTCAAAGTGAGATGAAACTCTTGTTTTAGGCATTGCATTAATTCCCAATCAACCCTCTGATCATCCCATAAGTCAATCCACCTATGGATGCTTTTTTGTGCAGCACTCTTGCCCTTGCTAAGTCAATGTAATCCAATGGCTTTTGCTAAAGCTTGATGGGGCTAGACCCCACCATATACTTCTCCCATCTCCTCTAAGACCTGATCTATGGTCTACCTTTCTAGTTTAACTATTGACAACAACTTTTCCAAGCCAAAACAAGACCCAGAACTTGTAATTTTAAGAGGAAACTTTGAGCATAAATTTGCATACCACAAGAGGCCGTTCTAGGTGCTAACCTTGTTCTTCTTACCATGTTCAATGAAACACCTAGTCATTAGTACACATGGGGCCTTGCAATCAAATATCTTAGGCATCCATAGACACATTGTGAATCCACATATCTAAAAGGCTCAGGCGTCCATTTGCCTTTGGAATTGTCCTCTCTAGAGGCATGGTGCAATGTCTTTTTTCATTCTTCCTCAACCCATAAAAAGGACCTAAAGAGTCTTTCAATTTTAGCCCAATCAGATTTCTTTAAGTTCCAAATGGTTGCAATGTAAGTAATCATGGTAGACAGGATATGTTGGATAATAAGTAGACGAGCATTTTGCTCGAGAAGAAAAATAATCCAGTGCCTTAACTTCTATTTCATTTTTTCTTTAACATTTTTCTTAATGAAGTTACAATACCTAGGGGGGCTCCCAACTATCTCTTTATCTCACATCTACTAATCCAATGCATCTAAACACCAGTAATCTAGTCTATTTGTATTGACCCGAGATCTAAATTCAAAGAAAAAATTTTTTACCCAATTACATTTCAAGCCAGAAGCCAAGGACGATTTTTTCATGTTAGTTTCGTTAAGAAGTGAAACTTTTATATTGGCATCAAAAGTTTATATGCCCCAATAAAAATAAAATTTTGAAACATTCACCAAGATTTGAAACTTTTATGCAAAATTTTTTAAAAGTTCGCCAAGATTTACATATTTTACTTAGAAATTCAAAAGAAAAAATATAAAACGATACCATGTTTTGTCAATATCGTGAAACTAGAAAAATTATCTTGATAAACTTTTGCCAAGATTTTATATTATATAAAATTATAGCTTTGATAAAAACATCCATGCCAAAAGCACCACAAAAATCTCAACAAGTTTAGCACACTATCTTCATCTTCCTAAACTCCACAAGGTTGTCATTTGCAAAAATCTATAAGCCAAATTGCTCCCTAGATGGAAGGTTGACACCTTTACCCTAACCTTTAGACATGGCCAATTTAATCTTTGTGATTAAATGAAAAAATGCAAATAGAAAATAGTAGAGGAGCAAGTGGACACCCATCTTATTCATCTTCTCAAGGCATAATTCCCAACAAATTCCCCATGGAGGCATAAAATAGCATAGGAATTTTCAAAAAATGTTAAAAATTGTATATTGAACCCAAAAAATCCAATACACATAGAATGAAGTCCCATAAAATTCATTCATATGATTTGTCAAGACCAATGCTAAGGAATAGGAACCTTTGTCTAGTAGCCTTCATGTAATCCAAGGCCGTAGAAACGTTGAGGATGTTTTTGAAAATTTCCCTAGCCAGATTTGATAAAGCATGTTTGTTCCCTAGCCACTCCAAAGGAACATACTTCCCTTATTCTTTGGCAAGATCAATGCCAAGGAATAGACAACTTTGTCTAGTAGCCATCATGTAATCCAAGGCTGTAGAAACATTGAGGATGTTTTCAAGAATGTCACTAGATTTAATAAAACCTATTTTCTCCTTATCCACTACAAATGAACATACTTACCTTATTGTGATGGTAAGAGCTTTAGACACTATCTTATAGGATGAGTTACACATAGTATAGGGTGCCAATATCCAACCCCCAACCTCGCTTGTCTCTTGGGAAACAAGTTTGACTAGACCTGCAATCTTTAGAAGGAGCCCCTCTACTCATTGCATCTCAACTAGATCTAATTTGAGAATATCACAAAAGAAAATAAAGAAATCTATGTGTTGTATCCACCTAGCCTAGGATTTCTCTTTACCCATGCAAGAAACTCCATCCCATCATTCATCCATAGATATGGGCCTGGCCTTATGCTCATATGCTTATGCTTATGCATGAGCATAAGCATATGCTCATGCATAAGCATAAGCATATGCTTTCTCTCTTTTCTTCTTTTCCCCTGATCTCTTTTTTCCTTCTCTTTTCCCCTCTTTATTTCTCTTCTTTTCCCCTCTCTTATTTCCTCTCTTTCATCCTCTTTTCTCTTCTTTTCATAAGCATATTCATTTGTCTATGTATCTCTCTCATAAGCTTATGCTTATGCATGAGCGCTCATGCATAAGCATAAGCATACGCTTTCTCTCTTTTTCTCTTTTTTCCCCTCTTTTCTTCTCTTTTCTTATTTTCCCCTCTTCTTTTTCCTTCTCTTATGCTTATGCTCTTTTCCCCTCTCTTTTTTCATTCTTTTTTCCCCTCTTCCTTCCTCTTCTTTTCCCCTGTCTTATTTCCTCTCTTTCATCCTCTTTTCTCTTCTTTTCATAAACATATGCATTTGCCTATGCTTATGCTTATGCATGAGCATATGCTCATATGCTTTTCCCCTCTCTTTTTTTCTTCTCTTTTCCCCTCTTCCTTTCTCTTCTTTTCCCCTCTCGTATTTCCTCTCTTTCATCTTCTTTTCTCTTCTTTTCATAAGCATATGCATTTGCCTATGCTTATGCTCAAATGCTTATGCTTATGCATGAGCATATGCTCATATGCTCATGCATAAGCATAAGCATATGCTTTCTCTCTTTTTCTCTTTTTCCCCCTCTTTTCTTCTTTTCTCCTCTCTTTTCTTCTTTTCCCCTCTTCTTTTTCCTTCTCTTATTCCAATTAATATGGTTTCACTCTTAGAGTGCAAGCTCGAACGTCCCATCAGCGGAGGTGAGTGGTGATGACGAGGGATTTGGCTTACACGGCTTCGACAAGGGCCAGGGATCAGGCATAGCTCACGAGGGCCAGGGAATAGGCCAGCACGACCACAACGAGGATGAGGACGAGGACGATGATTTGGATAAGAAGTAGCAGCAGTAGTATTAGTAGTAGTTTGTATATATTTTTGCATGTATATGGTTCTATATGTCGGCTCGTTTGAGTGATTTTTGTATCACCCTAAAAACTCTCTTTAAAGGTCGGTATGGGAAAAAACACTCTTTGTAAAATGTCGATATAGGAAAGTGTCTCAGAGTTGTTATATAATGACCTTTTACAAGTCTAGTAAAGGTTGCGATATACCCACCATTTACAAGTCTAGTAAATGTCCCTATATACCTAACTTTTACAAAGGTCTCTATATACCCACATTTTACAAAGGTCACTATATACCCACCAGAGGTCGCTATATGCCCACCTTTTTAAACTCGCCTTACGTACTAACGATTAGTGCACCGTGTGCACTAAATGTTGGTGCTTAACCGTTGGAATAAGGATTGTGTGTAGTAGTGAGGCATTCAAGTTTCATGTTGCTAGTATATATGCTCCTAATTCTATGGCCGAGGGGAGTAGGTGTTGGTATTCTTTGAAAAATCCTTTAGAGGGTCAAAATTGAATTCTTGGTAGAGATTAAAATATGATTGAAAGGTATCTAGGAAGGTCTCATGGTGGTCAGCTGATTTTGGGGAGGGGGAGAGATGCTTGGAAGGATTTAGCTTATCTTGGGGTCTAGATTATTGTGTTGATCTTGAAGAGTCTACTCTGATCAGGATTTCCTAGAAAAATAAGAGAGCGGGGAGTGATTTCAGGGTGTTTATGATTGATAGGTTCTATTTATCTAATGAGGGGTGGTGGTTGAGGTCCCCCTTTGAAGATTCATCTGTCTCTTTATTGTGATTATCATCATTTGGAATGGTTATTTTCCATCCCTTCCTCCATTGGCAAGTCTTCTGATATTTTGTTCAAGTTCAATAATCGATTTTGCTGAAGAATAAGCTCTACTGTAGGGTGATGATGAAGACTTGGAAAGAAATAGTGACCAACTAGATGGATCCTTGTGCTCATTGGAATAGGGCTATTTGGGATTCCATTTGAGGACTAAAATAAGACTAAAATGTGGTGTGCCTTGGATAAGGCCAAGAGGAAGAATTATAAAGATGGTTTGTCTTATGTTCATGCGACCCTTAAATCGGTAGTCGATGCTTGTCTCAAAGATCATATGGTAAGTACCCTCTTAATTGAAGTTGAAGGTGCTATTCAATCTACTAAGATGAAGAAGGATGAGGAAGCCCGGATCAAGAGTATGTCATTTAACTCTTTGTTGGGGACTGCCCCTCTAAATCTTTCTTCTAGGAGATTAAGGGAAGTATGTAAAGAAACTTGGATAGATTGCAAGATAGAGAAGCCAATATATAGTTACTGAATTATTGCATGTTGTTGAAATCTTTCACTAGGAGATGAGTAGCATTGTTGGAACTGAGGGTTATAAGGATTTAGCATGGCAGGAGAAAGTGTAGCCTATGCTGTTTGGGTGTGTTAATTTGCATAAGCATAGGCAAATGCATATGCTTATGAAAAGAGGAGAAAAGATGATGAAAGAGAGGAAATAAGAGAGGGGAAAAGAAGAGAAGGAAGAGGAAGGAAGAGGGGAAAAGAGAAGGAAAAAAGAGAGGAGAAAAGCATATGAGCATATGCTCATGCATAAGCATAAGCATAGGCAAATGCATTTGCTTATGAAAAGAAGAGAAAAGAGGATGAAAGAGAGGAAATAAGAGAGGGGAAAAGAAGAGAAGGAATAGGAAGGAAGAGGGGAAAAGAGAATGAAAAAAGATAGGGGAAAAGAAGAAAAGAGAGGAATAAGAGGAAATAAGAGAGGGAGGGAAAGAGGGAGGAAAAGAGGGAAAGAAGAGGGAATAAGAGAAGAGAGGGGAAGAAAGGGTTCCTACGCCCATCACTGCAGCTAGCGCTTAAAGCGCTAGCTACAAGCCAATGCAAATAACAGAAATAAAAAAAGAAAAAAAAGAAAGTACGTTCTTACCTTGAAAATTCCCGTTCGGTGCAACTTTCCAAAGGGATTGGATTGAGGGGACAAGCATAAGCCTACAAACAAGGAGAAAGCACGAAAGGAAGGGAAAGAGGAGGAAGAGAAATACCAAAAAGAGAAAAGGTGAGTCTTCTTTTTTTCACCAAATCTCATTTTTTGTCCTTAATCTCTAAAAATCAAGCTTGAAAATTAGGACATAGGCTTAGCAATGCAAGGAGAAACATGCTTCAATACTCACAAAATGAAATCTCACAAAAAATGAACCTACATTGCTTAAAGAGGCACACCTTCTTGAAAAACTTCCTTTCACACAAGCAGAGAGGGAGAAAGGTGAAGAGGGAGCACAAGTGTTGGGAGAGGGGTTTGTAGGGGTGAGGAGTGTAGGGAATAGAGAAGAAAGTGAGGTCACCAAATATAACGTGGGAGGAGAGATTTTTGCTTTTCTTGCAATAGAGTTGTGAAAGACGACGTCGTGCGGGGTTTCGGGTTTTAGCCCCCCAGCATCGCTATATAGCGACACTAGTCAGTCGCTATATAGTGACACTTATACCCTAAAAGTATCGCTATATACTTATATCCTAAAAGCACCACTATATAGCAACGAAACAAGGCAAAGCGTTGCTATATAGCGACGGTTTAGGGCACTTGATCTAAGAAGAGAGGGAAGGAGCTCATGGGTGGCTATTTTTGGATCTTTATAGATTTCCTTCCATTTTGTGTTGTGATTTTGGAGGTGTCCAGATGAAAGGGACGAGTGAAAGCTTGTCAGATGATGCGCCAATGCTCAGGAGCACAGAGTGGCTTACAGAGAGGATGTATTATCATTGCAATCATTGCAAGCAAGAAATACGACATCAATGCCGTATTGTCATGCGCCACTTGAGGATGTATGGGAAGGAGCCCAAACTAGTATTCACCGTTGGTGGTGCACGTGGTGATGGATCATCAAAAAGTCAATGCTATTTGAGTTTGTGATTAATATTGCATGCGCACACGACACGAAATGTTGAGACAATATCTTATATTTACACGAAACCTTGAGACAAGATAAGGAGGGTGGCGAGGGTGTGCGTATACCTTCACACTTTGAGAAGGAGTATAGTCTCCTGGATGTGCCAGATGATGATGAGGGTATGGTGGACATGATGGATTCTATTTTTAGGGCCAATGCACACATGATGTCCGAGTTTGAGGCCGTGTACATGGCACCTTTGATAGAGGAGTTACAGATCTTATGGACATGAGTGCAGGTCTTTGATATTTCTAGAGCTCCTAGACATACCAATGACATTTTTGTGTGGATCAACACATCGATCGAAAGAGAGTCACGTATGATTGTGGAGTCATGGCTAACTTCACACAAGATAGCCAAGCAAGTGCTTCGGATACCAATCTTCTCTCCTCGCAGTTGGATTATTGTGGGACCATACACAAAATCTATGAAATTGATTTCAGATGATTTAGTATTTTCATTCTTAATGTAAAATAGTTTAGAACTATTTATGACGATCTTTGTTCTTCCCGAGCATTGTGAGCAGGTGCATACTAATGATTTAATTAATTGAATCTTTCATTTTTAAATATCAATTTGTACATGTACTTAAGCATAATTTCATATAATTAATGGCATTTGGCACCCATCTTTAATATAGGTGGTTTTTTATCCGGATCACTTTGATCCAAGATCGCGGTACGTGATCCAAGTTGCACCACGAAGTAAGCAAACTTTTGAAGATAGAGATGTGGATATGGAGATGCCACTACCAATGCCAGATCCAATTGATCTAGATGGATCTAGCAAAGAAGATGAAGATCACATTATGAGCCAAGAGGAAGATGTGCATAATGACATTGTAGGGGAAGAAAATGGAGATCACAATATTGAGGAAGAAGATGACGATCATCAAGAATCACCCAACTTTATTAAAGAAGATGATCAAGTCTTAGATAAACATACGATGCCAGAGTATGATGATGATACAGGAGATCAACTCGGTATAGAGTTGGAGATAGACTTGTTTGGCACACTAGACTTGGCTCAAGATGAAGCCATTGATGTAAATGCTCTTCATTGATTTTTTTTCATCTCAAACTTGGACATGAATATATAAGCTTCAAACTTGATGTACATGCTCTTGTACTTTTATTATTTCAAAGGATCAAACATGTATGAAAAGATTTTTTTTTTTGTCATTGGGTAAAACTATCTTTAAAGGTGGGTATAGGAAAAAACACTCTCTATAAAACATCGTTGTATAACGATTTTATACAAGTCTGGCAAGTGTCGCTATATAGCAATACTTTTTAAACCCACTTCGCATACCGACGATTAGCACCCTGCGCACGCTAAATGTTGGTGCTTAACCATCAGAATAAGGCCCATGTGTAGTAGTGTATCGCAAAGAAACCACTACTGTCTTTCCTCACTATCGCATGGGGACCATTGTAAATAGTTCTAAGCCATTTTACATCAAGAATGAAAATACTAAATCGTTTGAAATCAATTTTATAGATTTCACATATGGTCCCACAATAGTCTAACTACGAGGAGAGAAGATAGATATCCGAAGCACTTGCTCCGCTATCTTGTGTGTTAGTAGCATGATTTGTGGAATATTTACAATCGAATTAATTGAATTGCACTAAAGGCTTTCGTGTCCAACATATGAGCTAAGGTCGATTTTGTTTGCATGCTACTCACTGTTGTATATCCTTTTAGGATTAGCTTCCATGTTTATAATGTGTTGTATGTTCAATGTATATATGATAGGTACTTCCATTATAAAACATTGCACATGCATGTAATTATTTCCATGTGATCATTACAATGAGTCCTAGCTTTTTGAAGTTCTAAGCAACTTTGTTAACGTAGTTGACTACAAAGTTGCTATATATTAATTTGTTTAATCAAGATAACTAATAATAATTTCTGCTAATTAAGTTAATTATTATTAATTAACATAATTAATAATATTTTTTAATTAAATGCAATTTTTACTCAAAATTTGACTTAATATTTAAAAAAACTAAGTTTGAATGAATGAATATAAATAAGCAGAAGATAAACATTGATTCTAGTTAAAGTTCATAAAACAAGATTGAGTTTGAATGAACTAGTACAAAAATGAGTGTAAATTTAAAATTAGCTTCATAAAAGTAGAAAAAAGTAGATTGCAAAGGCTAAGCATAATTAACAGTCATGAAAGAAGATCATCCAATCTTTACAATTTGTCTTTGCATACATTAGTCTTTGCTCATGGGAAGTAGCAAGCTAAGGGTGTCCACTTTTTGTTCACTCCCCAATCCTTAGGAGGTGGGAAAACAAGCTTTTTAACACACAAAAATGCAAATCTCACCTACTTCCCTGTGGATCTAGTCTTTGAAGTCTTCTGACACAACATCACACTTCCTATTGTGCACACAATCGTATAGTCTGATCGAAAATTCGATGCACACACAAAAAATTTCTTCGTGTCACACGGCATGGTTCCAGGGTGGTCACACATTTGTCACGAACAGAGAGTGTCATATTAAATTCTAAATTTCTCACTCATTTTAGATTAAATGTTATTGAAACTTTGTAAGTGGTCTCTTTGCATTATGTAGAGCTTAACTTGATTTATTGATAATTTTTGGAATGATTTATCTAATTATAAATAATTATTTATAATAAATAAAGTCATAAAATACATGCATTTTGGTAGCACACCACATTTTTTTAGTATTTTGAATAATTAAGCAAATCCAATTCAGTGGAAGGCTAGTAGGCGCATAAGGGTGTGTGGTTGAATCATCAAATCCCAAATCCAACAGTTAGATTTAGAAAGATTAAAGTTTAATTTTTACTTTTACTCCTTAGAGGATCAACAAAGAATATTAAAAATAAATCTAGTAATTCTCAAACATGACCAAACATTTCAAAAATGTCAATATTTTTAGTCCTCTACATGATGAATAAGAGGAAAAAATTTTGTTTAAATTTGAGTAAGGGAAACGTAAGATATGGCCTCCAAGAGTGAAATCTCCCTTTTGTGGGGGAAAAAGGGCCACCCAAGCCTAATACCAAGAAAAGGTAGGCTTGGTATTAGGCTTGGTGAGGTAGGCTAAGAGCATCACCGACCCTAGTGGCAAGCCTTTGGAGTGTGCATGCTGCCCATGCGAAAGGCTGAGTCATCTATTTTTGCCTTGCAACCATGCCACGTTGTTAGACCACGGGGTGCCATGTCATCAAGGAGATGTGACATCACTCCTTGCCATGTCACCTTACATTGCCACACGTGTTGCCACATGTGCCACCTCATCATTCCACATCATGAGCCATGTCATCACACCTTGCCACCTTGGCACACCTCGTCAACCTTGCCACATCACCAATCCCTCCACCTCAATTTGCCATGTCAATCTACCACCTCATGAATGCCACATCACCTTTCCACGTCATGGAAGAGACTATATTGCCACATCGATCGAGGTATATGACTTGTGTGAGGCATAGAATACCTCGATCGAGGTATATGACCGAGGGGTATGTGCTATGACCGAGGGGTACCTCGATCGAGGTTTATACCTGCATGAGGCATTGAATACCTCGATCGAGGTTTAAGAGATGGTATTGAGGAGAATCTCTATATTTTATTCCCCAAGATAATACACATGGTTGGGGCAAGTATTATTATACTTGATTACCAAAATAAGGAGAATTGTATTTTTTTAAATGCCTTTCTCGCTCTTTGGAAACTTTTCCACATGTGGTGTAAGGACCACATTGTCCACTTATGGCCCCTATACTAAGGACAGATAATGGAGAGGTTTGGTTAATAAAACCTTCTTTGAATGCTTTACTGCCTTGGGTTTGCACTAGATATGGAGGAGATAGAAGGATATCTAATACATTACTTTGAACGATACACAAGCAAGGTGCATCTAGTATTTCTCAGACTACACATTAAAAAAGAGAGTGGGAAGAGCTTTACTGCCTTGGATTTGCACTAGATATGGAGGAGATAGAAGGATATCTAATACATTACTTTGAACGATACACAAGCAAGGCGCATCTAGTATTTCTCGGACTACACATCTAGTATTTGCTCTTTTATCCCAAGGATGATGAGGACATGATTAGCTATGTTGGGATACATTTTTAGGATAATGCCCATGTGGTGTGGTGTTTTAGGGATAATGCCCATGTGTTTTATACAGCCTATTTACTCTACCTAAATTATGAAACAACTCTTAACCAACTATATAATCTATAATATTCCACATAAAGATTGATAAACGCACACCGCTACCTTAAACTCTTATTTTCTTTTTTTTTAAAGATGATTTTGAAGACTAAAATTTAAACGTTTTTTTATTTAAATAAAAATAGCACCAATTTAAAAAATAACATAAAACCTACTTTAATCTCTCTTTTTTTAAATAGATGAATTTAGAAAACAAAATATATACATTTTCACATTTTAAATAAAAAATTACGTAATTAAAAAAATTATTTAAAAAAACTTTAAAATGCATTTGAAATTTTGAAATATTTTATAATTAGATTACATATTCCTATAAACTAAAATAATATAAAAGCTACTTTAAACTCTTATTTTCTTTTTTTTAATAAATGATTTCTAAAAACAAAATTTAAACGTTATATTTAATTCAAAACTTCAGTAATTTATAAACTTCAGTTATAAATTTTTTTTAATAGATGATTTTAAAGAACAAATTATATACTTTTTGACATTTAAATAAAAACTTCACTAACTTAAATAACTTACATAACATAAAAGCTACCTTAAACTCTTATTTTCTTTTTTTTTTTTAGATTATTTTTTAAAATAAAATTTAAACGTTTTTTTATTTAAATAAAAATAACACTAATTTAAAAAATATCTTTAATCTCTTTTTTTTTAAAGATGATTTTAAAAAACAAAATATATACATTTTCACATTTTAAATAAAAAATTACGTAATTCCAAATATAATTTTAAAAAACTTTAAAATGCATTTCAAATTTAGAAATATTTTATAATTATTCCTATAAACTAAAATTTAAACGTTATATTTAATTCAAAACTTCACTAATTTAAAAAATAATATGCAAACTACTTTAATCTCCTTTTTTTTTTATAGATGATTTTAAAAAACAAAATATATACTTTTTGACATTTAAATAAAAACTTCACTAACTTAAATAACATAAAAGCTACCTTAAACTCTTATTTTCTTTTTTTTTTTAAGATGATTTTTAAAACTAAAATTGAAACGTTTTTTTATTTAAATAAAAATAGCACCAATTTGAAAAATAACATAAAACCTACTTTAATCTCTCTTTTTTTAAATAGATGAATTTAAAAAACAAAATATATACATTTTCACATTTTAAAGAAAAAATTACGTAATATTTAAAAAAATTTTAAATTGCATTTGAAATTTTGAAATATTTTATAATTAAATTACATTTTCCTATAAACTAAAATAATATAAAAGCTACTTTAAACTCTTATTTTCTTTTTTTTAATAGATGATTTTTAAAAACAAAATTTAAACGTTTCTTTATTTAAATAAAAATAGCACTAATTTAAAAAACAACTTTAATCTCTTTTTTTTTAAGATGATTTTAAAAAATAAAATATTCATATTTTCACATTTTAAATAAAAAATGTCGTAATTCCACAAAAAAACTTTAAAATGCATTTGAAATTTAGAAATATTTTATAATTATTCCTATAAACTAAAATTTAAATAAATTTTAGCAAAAAAAAATGCTACATAAAAAAAACCTTACCTGGACTCTCCCGCTCCGTCCATCTCCGTCGTTGTCCGTCGGTCGCTCTCCATCACTGTCGCAATTCCGTCGACCTCCCGCAAATCCGAAATCGGTCGATGACGAGGAGCTCGATCGAGGTATGAAGAATGAGTGGGGTCACTCTCTTTATATAAGAAAATTTAGGGTTTCCCTACCTCGATCGAGGTATTTCACATGCAACATACATATCACTCCATCATACCTCGATCGAGGTATAGACATGCCACGATACCTCGATTGAGCCATTAATTGGCCAATGATCGAACCATACTCTGGTTTAGAATGGAATATCCAAGGCACAATGGTCCGCGCACTTCAGCAGCATGAGCAAATAATGCACGGCAACATTGATCGCTTCCTTTGCCTAAGTGCTATATTTTGTAAATCATTGGAATTCATTCTGGAGGTCCCATGATACCTCGATTCCCATTTGCCTCCACTCAGTTTCAATCCCAATGAACGGGTCGATGCTTAGATTACAAGCCAACTCTATCAAAGAGTGATCTTCTTAGAAGCACGCCACATATCTCTGTTCGAGCAAATGGTGGATACAAGCTACCTGGAAACTGTGCTAAAATTGTATGGTGCTAAGGCTTTACAGTAGGATCGACTGGCACGACACAAGTTTCACAGCCACTGGACTAAATGCATGGCAGCCCAAGTACGTGCTCGCAATCAGCCATACCCCTAGGACGGGTAATAAAATGGATCCAGGAGTATGTTGACTCTGTGACAACATGTATTTAGGTAGAACAGAATGTGTGTGTAGAGTAGCAGCAAAGCTCCGCTTGTACTTGCATAAGGCTAGAAATAATCCCTCTTAGAAATCCAACTTGCTTGTTCTACATGCAACTCCTACATGCGAGTTCTACATGCAAGTTCTACATATGACTTCTACATACAACTCCTACATGCAACTCCTACATGCGAGTTGTACATGCGAGTTCTACATGCAAGTTCTACATGCAACTCCTACGTGCGAGTTCTACATGCGAGTTCTACATGCAAGTTCTACATACGACTTCTACATACAACTCCTACATGCAACTCCTACATGCCAGTTGTACATGTGAGTTGTACATGCAAGTTCTACATACGACTTCTACATGCAACTTCTATATATAAGTTTGAGAAGTACAATGGCATCAACTTTTCAGCATGGCAACTGAGTCTTCAACTCTATCTGATGGAGAAAGCCTTATGATCCATGGTAGCTGAGACCATGAACAAGCTGAGCAAAAATCAAGGCAGTGAGAAGATTCAACTATGGCCCATCCAAGAATGAGAAGGCTCTCAACACCCTTGGATGAGCTCTTGGAATCAAATACAATTACCACCTCAAATTGACATGTTTACTATTATAGAGAAATAGGTGATAATCGAAACTCTTCTTGGTGCACGGCTAAATAATTTGAAGGTAATGCTTAAGCAACATCCTTTTGGTTTGAAAATAACAAGGGAAATCAAGCTTGGGGAGTGCCTAATCAAATGTATTATTACCAAGAAACTACCTCATCTCGAATTTTGTGTTAATGAAGACAATTCAAAAGATATGTGTCTATCTATTCTTTCATCCACTTATGGCCATGTTGTTAAGATCCTTCATGTTAAAAGTGATGTGAGCCTAAATGAAATGATCTCTACCTTGATAGATAAAAAAAGAAGATGGAGTATCCTTTCAAAAATCAAGACCATGCCTATGTGAGCAAGAGCAAGAGTCATGAATTTAAGTGCAGCTATTGTGGCAAAAGCCAGGACATAAGGAA
This sequence comes from Dipteris shenzhenensis, assembly GCF_047967505.1. Classification (NCBI taxonomy): domain Eukaryota; kingdom Viridiplantae; phylum Streptophyta; class Polypodiopsida; order Gleicheniales; family Dipteridaceae; genus Dipteris; species Dipteris shenzhenensis. The sequence continues at coordinate 25,908,636 of NC_141600.1, forward strand.
GAGTTCTACAAGAGGAAAAAGGATACTGAAAAGGAGATGAGTTTTTTTTTTTACAAAAGTTGCAAATGCTATTGTTGCATAGGAATTTGCAAGATTGTGTGTTGCAAATGCTGCAATCAATGAGGAGTGGTCTTCTTTATCAAGCACCATTGATTTGTTAGATTTTATATTTCCTTTGTCAAGAACTATGGTAGTTTGCGAAAGTCACAACCTTTGGATGGTCAATTCATCATTTTGGGTCGAAGCTCCTTTTGTATTGGTATCTTCTCCTTTTTTCAATAACAAATACATCATTTTTGGAGGTGTAACTCAGGTTCACAAATTATTTTTTGCTTTGTTAGTGAGATTATTTTGCATTTAATACTCATAGTTTTCTCAAGGATGAACTCGATTGGATGAATTGACTTTCTTTTGCATAACCCATATTTTGTTTGAAGGGGGTTTATTTGGATTTACAACCAAAATCTTGGACAATTTGTATAATTCATGTAGTTGCCAAGTGGATGAGGATAGACACACCTTGTAGGATGTGATTGGAGCTTCTCGGTGGTTGATTTACTAGAATGATGTTCGAGGAGCAATAAAGGTGGTATTCTTGATAACAGAAATGTTTCGTTATGTGCCTACACTCTTCTTCTACAAAGATATCATTCAAGGATGAAGAGCCTAAATTGAATGCATGAATGGTGAACTATCAAAGAATCCCTTCATGATAGATGATACTCTAGAAGTCCAAATGAGCTTTGTTGCTAAAAAATTGCTAGAAAAGGGTATTAATGTATATATCATTGATACTAAATATAAGATGCACTTGTTTGAGATATATTTTGGTTGCAGTATGCACTTTGAAGATGAATATTTCAAAGAAAGTTCAAGTAAAGGTATTAATTCTCACAAGAAGAAAATAAGATACCAAGATGAAAGATAGTGATTTAGACAATGCTAAGGATAATAGCTCTACATCTAATGAAGAGCAATGAAAAGAAAGGCACAGAAAGATGGAGGGGATTAAGTATCAAAAAGATCAGAGATTATCATATGGGAAGGCCGAAGGCAATGAAGGACAATGGAAATCTGTAGAAGTTGAAACAAGAGAGAAATTCAAACCCATGAAGCCAACCCAAGGTCTATTTGGAAGGATAGGGAAGCAAGGAAGTTGGGGCAAGCAAGGAGGCCCTACCTATAGGAGGCAATGATGAGCCAACATCTAAGCTTAAAGACTAATCAAAAGGAGCCTAGCAAGGAAAAGTTACCAGGAGACAATGATAAGCTTGCACCTCAAAACTTGCAGACTAGTCTAGAGAAGCTCATTAATAGCTCCAACCAAAACAATTGGTAGTTTCCCAACCCAAATTACTGTTATCAAACTAAATTTATGTGCACTATCACACATCAAATTGGGCCCTTCTTTTATTTCCCTAATCCTTACCATAAAATACAAGTAGGAGTTGAGAGTGGGAATGGGCTCAAAAATGGGGGCTCTTTGAAGCCCATTTTATGTACACTAGCATACATCAAAATGGTGCACTAAAGAGAACCTAATTTTCTCCCCTTGGGCTTTGAAGAATTCCTAATTTTGTCCCATTTCCACCTTGAACTCCCATTTCTCTTTTACAATAAGGGAAAAACAGATAAAATAGGGCCTCTTTGGAGCCCCATTTTGATGTGAGCCAATGCACATGAGAAATAGTCTTGGGAGAGCCCTTATTTTTCAAGTCTGATCCTAGTCTCACTCAAGAAGGGAAAATGGCACTGAAATAAAGGGCTCTTTAGAGCCCATGGGATACAATAAGGGCCTCTTTAAAGCCCCATTTTGATGTGCACTAGCACCTATACAAAATGGGCCTCAAAGAGCCCCTAATTTGATCCCCCTTTACCCTTCTTATGAGAGAAAAATGGGAGTTTAGTGTCAAAATGCGGTAACAAATAGGGGCTCTCCAAGGCTTGTTTTTGGTTTGCACTAGAGCACATCAAAAGGGGACTTTGGAGAGCACTCCAAAGATCCCCTAATTTTCTCTCCCATCGCCCTTTACCAGGGATCCTTTGTTTCTTTGTAGTAGTTCTTAAAACTTTAAGTAGTGGGAACTTTATAAAACCAAATGCACCTACTATAGTAGAATAATTCCCACTTGGTGAGTGAGACAAATGGGGGTTCATATTTAGAAACATAGGGCTCTTTGAATCATATTTTTTTATGTGCACTAACACACATCAAAATGGGGATCCAAAGAGAACCTAATCTCATACCCTTTCACCCTTCCTTTGAGAAATAGGAGTTTAGGGTCATACTGATGTGAAACATAAGGCTCTCTGAAGCCAATTGTTTATTTGTGCTAGTGCACATCAAAATGGGGCTCCAAAAGAGGCCCTAAATTTATCCCCCTTTTTCCTTACTATGAGAGACTAACAAAAGTTTAGATTGGGGAAAATAGGAGCTCTTTGAAGAACATTTTTAATGTGTACTAGACATACACCACAATGGGGGTCTAAAGAGCCACAAATTTTATTCCTCTAGGATCTAAAGAGGCCCTAATTTTATCCCCTTCACCCTTCTTGAAGGATCCAAATGGAAATTAGGGGTCAGAATGGGGTAAAAAAATAGGGGCTCTTTGAAGATTGTTTTAAGTTTACACTAAAAAATATCAAAATGGGGCTGGGGCTCTGAAGCAGCCCTACATTTAACCCTTTTTTCCATTTCTATAAGACATGGTGGAAATGTGATGAAATCTAGGGGCTTTTTTAATCCTTTTTTTAATGTATGCTAGTGATGTCAAAATGGGGCTATAATGTATCCCTTGTTGTAAGACAAACGGGATTTTTGGATGGGAATGAGTTTAAAAATAGAGGCTCTCCAAAGCCCATTTTTTATGTGTGCTAGCACACATCAAAATTGGGATATTATGAGCCCCTATATTTAAACCTCGGGTCTCCAAAGTGTCCCCATGCCCTTCCTAGGTGAGACTAATGGGGCTTAGGTGTTAAATTGGTTGGATAATAGGGTCTCTCTAAAGCCTGTTTTTTATGTGCACTAGTGCTCAATAAAAATGGATATCTAAAGAGCCCCTTATTTTTTCCCCACAAGGCTTCAAAGATCCCCCTAATATTATCCCCTTTTCCCCTTACTAAGTGAGACACTTGGGTTTTAGGGTTGGAATGGTGTAAATTATGGGGCTCTTTAAGGCTTATTTTATATGTGCGCTAGTGCACATAAAAATGGGGTTCCAAAGAGGCCTTATTTTTATTAACTTTTTGCCTTCTTGTCAGAGGAAAATGGGATTTTAGGCTAGGAATGGGATAAGAAATAGGGGCTCTCCAAATCCTTCTTTTGGTTGCAATAGCGCACATCAAAATGAGAGACAAAATGAGAGTTTAGGGTGGGAATGCAATGACAAAATGGGGCTCTAAAGAGACCCTAATTTCATCCCCATTTGCCCTTATTGTGAGAGACATGGGAGTTTCAAGTGCCAAAAAGGTGAAAAATAAGGGCTCTCTGAAGGATGTCCACTAGCACACATCAAAATGGGGCTTTTTCAATGAGCCTCTAATTTAACTCCCCTTTTCCCTTTTTGTGAGAGACAAATGGAAGTTTAGGATGTAAATGGGGTGAAAAATAGGGTCTCTTTAAAGCTTGTTTTTTATGTGTGCTAGCACACATGTTTTTTATGTGCACTAGCACACATCAAAATGATGCTCTAAAGAGGACCTTATTTTATCCCCCTTCACACTTCCTAGGAGAGGTGAAAAAAAATTTAGGGGGAGAATATTATGGGCTCTCTAAAGCCCATCTTTTATGTGCATTTATGAGCATCAAGATGGGGCTCCCAAGATACCCTACTTTTGTCCCCCTACACTCCAAAGAGGCCATAATTTGTTCCCCCTTTGCCATTCTTGAGGGAGACAAATGGCGGTTCAAAGTTGGAATGTAATGACAAATAGGGGTTGTACAAACCCTACTTTTTATGTATGGAAACACACAACCAAAATGGGGATATAAACAAATGCCAAATTTATCACCCTTTGCACTTCCATAGGGAGACAAATGGGTTTCATAGTTGGAGTTGGGTGAAAAATAGGACTCTTCAAATTTTATTTTTGATTTGCACTAGCACACATCAAAATGGGGCTCTAAAGAGGCCCTCACTTATCCCCCTTTTACCTTCTTATGACACATACGACATACATGTGAAAGAGGTTGTACATGTTCAATAAGTACTAGTAACCCAATCATGTAAAATAGGGATTAGGAGGGGAACTAGAAATGGGAATAGAGCCAAAATAGTAGTCTCTGTGGGGTGTGACCATGAAGTAAATAGCCTACAAATTTGTTAACATTGGGGAGCCCTAGACTTGCACATAAGAATGTTGGAGGGTGGGGATCCCTAGAACCACACATATATAATAGGCATTTGAAAATCTTGTAAATATGTAAAATAGGGATTTGGTAGTGAACTGGTAATCGAGAATTATACCACCAATATATGGTCGTATATCAATGCTATATGTTTTCCAAATAACCAAAGGTAAAACTTAGTATACCAGAGGTATCTAGGCTTATACCAATAGTGGACCAGCTTTCATATAGGAAACATGATCCCACTAGTGGTATTTGACTTATGAGAGCTTACTTGGTGAGTTCCTCCCACTGGTCTATGGCTTCCATGATAGCATAGATACTTTGTTCAATTCTTGGTCAACTAATTACCACATTTTGTAAAAAAAGTAGATATTTTTAATTATTTAAAACATTTAAGTAGATTTAAATTGATTTAAAGCATACCTTTTAAATTAAAACGTTAAAACTTTTTTTCTTAATCTATGAGAATAAAATACTATTGAGGAAATCAATTCCTACCCTACAATTTTGTTATAAATTACATGTCTAATGAGATGCTTATTAAATTCAAGTCCTAACCGTTCTATCATCCATGGGACAAATTATCCTCTAAGTTGGCTAATTTTTTAGGTATACTGCATGATAGCCAAATAATTTTAAAAAAAATTAGGCAAAAATTTTTTTTGGTATGACTTCCAAAAAATATATACAATTCTTAACCAGTAATTTAGAAGCAAAATTCCCTTCTAAAAGGTATAATAATTGACAGGGATAACAAAAGAGACCCCCCTTGGGAGGATGTACACTCACTCAAAGTTTATGCAATGGATAATTGGTTACTTTCTATCAAGGTATCACGGTATTCATGATTATAAAAACTATTCAAATCTTATCATAACATGAATCAAGGCTTGGTTGCAACAAAATATTCATGATATGACTTCTCTAACTTAGGATTTTGGCGCAATATAACTTTAAGTATATGCATTGTCACCAAATTCAAGGTTCACCTATCATAAAGCATTCATGCATGTACAATCTTTCACGGTTTTTCATGATTCAAATATCTATGGTTTTTCATGAATCACATTTCTAGTGCTACGATTTGATTTATGGCAGATCTTACTTAATGATTTGCTTAATGAATGATGTGATACTATGCAATTTTAAATGTTTCCACTTCTAAAATATACCTAGTAAATGATAAGCCTTGAAAAATGTGAACACAAAAATGATATAGCAATAATCATTCATCATGAATGCAAGTTGAATGGAAGAAAATTGCAATCAATCCTCAAGTGAAAGTCACAATTGCATGCATGAAAAGTTTTAAAATAAATAGGTCATATCAAATATATGCATGTCCAGATCGAAGTAAATTAGAATAAAATGAATCAATGCCAAAATTCATGCTACACGTAACTCTTTCCCTTGTTTTGTAACCTCTCCTTGTTGTAGATGATACCTAAAGGGCTAAAACATGTTACACACTCTCACCTCTAACCTCCTTCTAACCTTATGCATTAAGGGATGATTGCAATCAATTTTCAACTCATGGAAGGAGCGACGTTGCTTTTAGTGTCCCTTCATTCACTCTAAAAGACCAAGATACTACAATACATTTCTCTCCTCTTTGCTTCCAAGACTAGGGAGAGAAGCAATGTTGCAACATACTTCTATCATTTGAAACTCACATCCAAATAGTAACAGAATTGAAATGATGGTGCTTTTTTTACCACACCCAATCCAAAGACCAGACAGAGCAATGGCATCACAATTACACCACTAAACAACTAAAAGACATACACATCATCATTTAAGAGGATGTTTTCCATCACAACCAATATAAGGATTTGACAGAGCAGCCATGCCTGGAATCCCATACCAGCATACACACCAACATTTACACTTAATATCTCACTTTTTTACACGGTTAGTATTTATTACATCGTGGTAAGAAAACCATATTTTGATATGCATTGACCAATCCACCAACCACCAAGAGGAAAAATTTCCTTGATTGAGCTTTTTTTTTAATAAATCAATTAAGATAATTTAAATCACCATTTCAAATCAAACAACTAGCAAGCTTCCAAGGGCCCGTACTATCCCTATTGATTGGCTCATATAGGCTCATCATCCCCCATATCACATTGTCTCCTAGGATATGCATCTTCTAGAGTCTCCTAATCATGTGGGCTCATGGGACTATGTCAAAGGCCCTTTGAAAGTCTACAAAGTAGGAATAGATTTTCTACGATCTAGATCTTGTCTCCTTAATGATAGCTTGTAGGGTGAAGGTGTAGTCAAGAGTGGAATGCTACCTCTGGAAACCAACCTGTCCCAAAGCTTTTTGCCCATGTGCCTTTGTATAAGATATGATCTCTCTCTTTAGGACCAATCCATAAATCTTGACCAATGTGTGACCAATCATGAGGTTGCAGTAGTTCCCCATTTCCATGGGGACCCCTGCATTATGTATCGATACGACGATGGCAGTGCTCCAAGCAAGGGGGAATCCACATATGACATGGTCAAACATATACACCAATATTGGAGTCATAAACTTCTTCTCCATGTACAAAGTACACAGTCTACAACCCTCATGGTCCTAGGCTTTCTGATTGTGGAGTTGGTGTAGTGCAACTCACACATTCTATGCAATGAATAAGAGGGATGTCGAGGGTCTAAGCAGAGAAGATATATCTACTAGTGCCTGGATCAAGACATTGCAAAGTGAGGTCACATATACATATTGCAAATTTGTGATGGGGATGGGTGGCTTACCCTCAGAGAGAAGCCCTATTGCAGTAGTTGAATCCCCTTCTTGAAAATAACTGATCATCTCATCAATCCTACATGAGAGGAATCACTATCTCTTATGGCGTGTCAAGAGTCATGATATCCATTGTTCATCATGCATCATAACTTGTCCCGAATCCCTTTCACATGTGAGTGATCTCATCTCTAAACACTCATCATCTAACCATGGGTTCTCAAGCATCGAACCAACTCGAGGACATGCTATATATTGAGTCATGGGGAAAGACCTAGCAGTAGCAACTTGAACCATTGATACCCTGCTTGTGTTTATTTTTTAAACAATCTGTTTGTGTAAGTTCATTGCATGCGTCAAATATTTTGATGCATTAAGCCATCATACCCATCTAGCCTTTCTTCCTCTTACATTAGGCTAGTTACAAAAATACTTAAGGGCTTCATGATCAACTATAACCACAAAAGTCAAGCCATATAAATAATGTCTTCATACCTTTACGATGTATATTGTTATGTTCTAGTTAGAACATAGCTAGCCTCAGATGGATCGGTGTAACAAAAAGTCCTTAGAGATAGACCAATGGTAATGTTGATAAATGATGTTATGTTATAAGGAATTGGTCAAGCATGTAGCTATCAAGGTATTTGGTGACTCTAGGATTCTAGAAGGGGATGAGTCCTCTATGCACATTGATGTGGGTTAATTCATTAACCATGCACCTAGGGGTAAATGCATAGGGCAAGAATAAGGTTTGTGAAATAGTTAAAGACTTAAAGAGACAAAAAAGAATAAATTCATGTGGAGGGGATCATAACTAATAAGCAGGTACAAATAGCATGGGGCCTTCTAGGAAAATGAGGTCACTTTGGTACAAGCTTCGTGGAAAATGAACAATGAATTGTGTGTATGATTTGTGGCTCAAGCTAGGTTGGCCTATAGAAAGTGCCTTGGCTAGGTGGAGATGGACTCTTGAATGCCTATGATTTGTTTTAAATGATTGAGGAGTAGCTCTTTACATGTTTCATTGCATATAGTTCAATGCCTATTTCATTGCATATAGTTATTTTCCTTGCATGTGCTTTAGATGAGCATCATTGAACTCAAAAGCAATTGGTCTCCCATCTTGGAGCAGAGTAGCACATCTTGTAAAATTATTAGCATTCATCTCAATCACACAAACGGCTTGTTAGACTCTATGATGGCTAGCATAGGTGTAGTAGCAACCCAATGTTTCAAAGTCTCGAAACTATCATTGAAGTCTTTACTCCAAAATACAAAAATCTACCTCCTTATAAGAGGTTTTGTAAGTGGGAGTCTTTTGAGCATAATCTTGAATAAGATTTTAAAGAATACCATTGAGACCAAACGGTAATACTATGAAATAGGGATGATTTTTTCATGTTAGTTTCTTTAAGAAGCGAAACTTTTATATTGATGTCAAAATTTGTATGCCCTAATACAAATAAATGTTTGAAACATTCGCCAGGATTTGAAACTTTTATGTGAAAATTTTTTAAGTTTCACTATATATTTTACTTATAAATTCAAAAGAAAATATACAAAAATGTGCTATATGCTATCAATATTGTGAAACTAAAAATATATCTTGATGAACTTTTGCCATGATTTTATATTAATATATATGTATACCTTCGATAAAAACATCCATGCTATGAAATCATAATGCTCATGCCTCGATCGAAACCCAATCCCTTTAACGTCATCTTCATCAATTTGTATCTAATGATACTCCATATGTTGATAGCTTTTAGAAAAATATTTAGAACCCAGCAATGCACAAGATTATCTATTCTTATTTTTTATTTTAAAATTTTCCCGTTTCTTATAGTTAACATACATATGTATCATGCCATCACCCATCGTCAAATATTCTTTGATTTACCTTACTATCTTGTCTTCTTCCTTCTGAGTTAAATCGATAAGGATTTATTAAGCTGTGAAGCTTTCATCTTTTATGTGATAAGTTGGGTATTGAATGTAGGTTTTCAATTCTATAAGGGATAATTACTCTTTGTTTCAAGGCATTGTAATATTTAAGGTGGTGAGAGCAAAAGGGGGAGTAAGGAGTTGGATACCAACTTAGTCACTCATTATGTACCTGTGTATTAAGTTGATTTTACTTTTATCTCTTTCAAAGTAAATCACATTATTGCCATTACTTTGGATACTTATATGCAATGGGGTTAGTAATGATGCTTCAAAACCGTTCAAGATTTTCCCATGTGTTCTCACCATGAATTACATAGTCAAATTTAACGGGCCTTTTATGCTTGCCTTTTTGTTTATCAAAACTTGTAGGCAAACCAAGAAACACTTGCAATAAATTTATCAAATATATGTTCAAACTTCAAACAAATATCTTAAGTACCCTCTTTTCAAATATTTCAACAATTAAGCCAAAAACAATCAGAATCGAATCTACATATCTAGAGAGTCCTTTCAAGTAATATTTGCATGTGTAGTTCCTGTTATCATCAAAGTTGTCTTCCATATAAGGAGGATGTACACTTTCTATTCATCATCAAATCCTCATGCATGAAAAGCTCAAGCCTCCGATAAAACCATTCATGCCATACGCATGCTCGTAATCAAACTTTCTGTAATGTAATATCTTATGATCATTTCAAGGCAGCTATGAGTTCAATTATTTTAGAGTGGATATATTAGGATATATACGTTTCTCTCAAAGCATCCATTATGCATGTTACATGGAATGATTATTGAGATATGCACAGTCTACACATTTAAAACTTTGTAAGGCAATTCATTGCAACTATGAAATTTGGGGAAACAAAAGGAAGACCAGACAACCACAGCAATTCCCACCTGAATTCATCCTAGTAATCCAAAAAATGAAAATCCTTGCTCATTTGTTTGGGGATAGGATAACATGCGTGAAAACAGAAGGCGGGCCACATTAACATAAGGTGTTGAAGGAGAAGCATTAATGGAGACAGAGCCCTTGGTATTTGTCTTAAGGTGCCATTGGAGGGGGCTTTACACCGTCTACACATCTGCTTCAGATACCAATGATTGCTTACCTTGGTGATTGAATCTATCATATGTGATTGAGATGGTCTGGAATCCAAAACAGCTCACACATACACTTGTTGGAGCCTTTTGCCCCAAACCAAAAGCAAGAGGTCAAAAGCCGGTAAACTGGCCTCACAGGTGAGCAACCATCAGCTTGACCATGCAAACTAAAGGCAAGTGCATCTACACAATTATATAGGTGAATTGAGGGTACAAGTGATATAACTAATTGAATGCAGATTACATGAGTGACACAAGCAAGATAGGTTGATTGAATTTGAAGTATCTCGGTGCTTAAAAGGTCAAGGGTGTACTAACACACAAAATAAGTAAAAGGAAAGGAAAGTCAAAATCATAGAAATTCCCCTTTCATAGAAGAAAATATAGACCATAGTATTAGCAATGGCCTGAAATACTATTTGCATGCTTCCAAGAGGAACAAAGCAAAATGAATCCTTGCTAAGTCGTTTGGGCATAGGATAACATTTGAATGTGGATTACATGAGTGACACAAGCAAGATTGGTTAATTGAATTTGAAGTATCTCAGTTCTTAAAAAGGTCAAAGACAGGAGTAGGTGTATTAAGACACAAATTAAGTTAAGGAAAGAAATCAAAATCATAGAAATTCCCGTTTCATTAAAGAAAATATAGGCCATAGTATTAGAATGGCCTGAAATAGTATTTGCATGCTTCCAAGAGGAACAAAGCAAGAGAAAGCTCATCTATACTGATGAATTTGATGATAAATGGCCTTGTAACACACCTTGGAATACTGACAGGAATGAGACAGATGGCAGTAACTGTCAACTTAATATGTTTGATCAATATGTTTGATCAACAATGCACCTTGCAATGTACCAAATCAATAACGTTTGCAATGAACAGCCAAATAGCCACATGATCATGTGAAGAATGGATTGAGTGCCCAACCTAGCTGGTTTTATAGAGAAGGCTTCTGATGCAGATACCGTAGGGTGCATGAACAAGTGAAAATACATTTGCAAGATCAATCAAGTAGCCCATCTCCAACACTCCTTCATGAGAACATGTCGAGAACATCCTTGTTCAGGAAGAACTGTACCCTGGTTTTTCTCTCACTATGTTGTGGACCGGACCAGCTTTTTATTGAACAAATGTTTGAAGGGCTGACAAAATGCCCATAACAGCTCTGTTGATGAAAAGGATCATCAGTAGCCAAACAACTCTACTCAGCCATCATCTCTTGCTGCCTCCTCTCTTCGTATCCGCTCCTCTTCCTCCTTATTGAATATAGCATTCAATTGCCGTTCAAGCTGACAAAAAAAGGTCCCGCGTAAAGTTGATGAAAAGACATGAAAACAAAAGCCATATACATACACGAGACCATCAACAATGCTTGATCTGACTGTCATACCTGGATATTCCTCAACTTGGAAGCTTGCAACTCATCGCCTATAGTTGTAATTCTGCAGAGCCAGAACACAGTCATTAATGTTAGAGGTGTTATTGCTTGAAGTATAGCATAGCCTCCTCAGCAGATAATTTCCTATGGCAGTCTTTGATTTTTCATGAATGCTTTCCAAGGAATTATAATGGAGGGTAAACTTTCTAATCTCTCTATCCCATCAGAATCCTCAGTATCTAAAACTCATTACCTGCATTTTAATTCAGCAACTAGTGCCAGGAGCTCCCTCTCTCTGTCTGTTGCGAACTCTCCCTGGCATTCAGTCAACAGAAGAAAGTCATGTTAAAGATAAGGCATGATTATGGACATAAAGAAGCCATGGCTTGGAGATCAAACGTCAAAACAGCATAGAAGAAATGGATGAAATAATAAGAACTGATAGACAATGTCACGTAATAACTCAGAATCTTAGAAATCCTCCTTAAACCAATGAGACATAGACAGCTCCAAACTTGTTGCATCAGGGACCCAATAAGGGAGAACTGCACCACTGAAGCTCACAGCTAGTTGCAGAGGAATCTTTCATTCAAATGCACCAATTTAATGCTTAAATGAGGCTTCAAAATAATCTTTTGGATTAAGAAAAGGCCGGTCACAGAACTTTAACGTGCAAACTGATAACTGAGTGCTTGATTTCTAGCTTGACTCCTGAATCTGGTTTTGAAAATCTACTTTTTTGTTTGCTGCTTTTCTTGAAGCAGTCACGGAGATTTTCTGTTCACTTGCTATGAATTTAAACAAAATCTGAGTGAATTTCATCATAATGGATATATCTACTAATGATATCGCCAATGAATGAGTAATGTGGCTTGCTATTTTAAACAAATAGAAAAAGAAAATTTCAATGCAAAGAGACTCCATATTTCAGTTGGGTGCTTGTGAGTTGATTTCATCCAGTAGATGTAGAGAAGAATAAGAAATAAAAACTTTTTATACATGATACATAGTGCTTTGGTTTTTCAAAAAAACTAAAAATAACACCCCCAAAATTAAAACTACAAATGACACCCCCAAAATTTAGGTGAACTTAGTACTCCTTCCCTCCACATCACATCTAAGCAATTGCTAATGGGTCTCCTAAACCCTAAAAAATAACAGATCCTAAGTCCTTGCTCTAGCATCCCTCTGTGCTTCCTCAGGGGACGTGTCGGCCAATTGAGAAGACTAGTACAGGATTTCTCTAGGCAAAATTGATGGGAATGGGATGCCTGAGCTAGGGGGACTCATCCTTTCCTGCACAGAGGTGGGTCTAGGGATTATTGATCCAGAGATACAGAGCAGGGCCTAATTAGGCAAGCTCATTGGTCATGGCTTGCCTCTAGGTAGAAAGACCTGGAAGCAACTATAACAGCAAGGCCTTAAGTCTTAAGTCGTTGAATAAAGACTTGTTTATTTATGCTTACATTAGTCCCAAGAACATGCTACCTTTGCACTATCTCACGTTATCTGCCAACTTGAACTTTTTAAGCCAGCACAAGGGGGAAAGCTAATCATAGTTATTGCTCTGGAATTCAGCTCTCAAGTACACATTGGACCTTTAGAAAGAAATCACAGCACCTCCCCCTTTCATTCACAAAATGACACGGTTTTATAGGACAAGAAGGTCAAATCCAGATAAGCAGGTACTTATTCTCACAAGAACAATGCAGCAGTATGAGCTTCACAGTACGACGCACTTGACATAAACGGTGAACTGGTTATTGCATTCATTTGTATGAAAATTCAGAAAACAGAGAAGAGACATTGGCTGTGAAAATTGTGATTTTGTTAGTTCATCCATTCAAATATCACAAGACATCCCAGAACACTAATTATTTCAAGCAATGCGTTTCCTCCATATAGCCATGTGGTACTTCTTAACCAGTTTTTCCAAAACCACTAATTATTTCAAACAATGCATTTCCTCCATATAGCCATCTGGTAGTTTTTAACCAAAACCAGGGGAAGGCATGGGTAATTACCTATGGATAAAGGTTACGGAAGAAAGACCAGAGAAGATTAAAATTTGATACATCTTCCAGACAGGACAAGACAATGTGCACTAGTCAACAAATACTGAAGGCTGAACTCTTACCGTAGAATCCACTGAGCTGATAGCTGTACTTGTGGACATATTTTTTATCCCAAGTCCAACAGGTTGATAGCCTGCAGAAAAAAAAAATCACTTCAAGGTAAGAATAATCAAGTCAATTTGATATAGAGAAAAATGCTGAAATTTGATTTGTGAGATTACATTAGACATATAGCATACAAGTGTCATGATAGTGACATCCTGGAAGCTATTTCAAAACAGTGAAATGGGCTGTGATGAAAAGATTGTTTGAGACATGAGTTATCTGCCAAGAATGCAAGCAAGCAATGCATTAGCAAACTGACGTACAAAATCCAAACAAAGCAAGACGGCAGTCATTTGAGCCCCCAAGGAAACTGTTGCATATAATCTTGAGGCCATTTGCAAAATCAAACGATGTCCATTCATTGAAATGGTTACGGAGCATAACGTACCCAAAATTTGTGAAATGCTCTCGGTAAGGAGCATTGTGACTCTTTTGAGAGCTGTCTTGACAGGGATACAGAACAGCTACCATGGAAAAATGAAATTGCTCTACACAGGAAGGGGCAGGAATCCCTTCCTAGCCTAAATTTTTTAAAAATAGCGGGAATGGTTACAAGCCTCTCCTTGGTCTATAAAACAGAGACTTTTGAGCAAAGATCCAAGAGGAATTTATCTTTATATAACTTGCTGATAGAGCTGAAACAAAAAGGCTCATTCTGTGCCTAAAACAAATATAACATCTAATCATAGTGAGAGCTGCAGCAGAACAGCTAGAGGCAAGAACAATGCCTTACCTTGCTGTTTTGTGCATTTTAAGAAAGCTTAGATACTGCAGCACAAGTAAAGCTCTAGCAAAGGATGACAAAGCTGAATCTCTTGCTATCACTAAAATAGGAATGCCCTCCAGATATATGAAGAAGCCTTAGCAGAATTGGCAAGGATGGATCGGATGGGGTAATTTTTTCAAGTGGATGAGGCAACACAGCACAAGGGGGCCCAATTTGTTACTTTATGCACGTGTTGATGTCCTCTTGCAAAGGGCAGATGTGGCTTGCAAAAAGAATTTTTAGATGCCTTCAGTCAATTTTATCAATCTTCAAGTGACTATTGCTAAAACCAAGAGCATACACCAACACACTCTACGATGTCCCCAACCAGCCCATACAAGTTTTGATTCAGAAGAGATTGTATGCTACCAAGAGAAGACTATTTGCAGATTATGAAGAGGAGATGCAAATGCAGAAGTAAAAGAGAAAAGCATACGCAAGAGAAAGAGACAAGAGAGGATCCAGAAGAGGACTTCTGTCCATTCAAGCAGGAGGGAGTGTCATGACAAGAGAAATCACTAATCCGTGATTAGTAGACATTAAAATATTATTATATATTATACACCAATGGTGTAACATGTATATGTATTTATGATGGACACCGTCCGATTTGTTATGGTGGTGGATAATCTGAGTAGATAGGACTAGTCGAGCTAGAGCCGCTGCTTCAAACGGCATCAAATTTGGACATGTTATACTTATTCTCTTAATAAAAATGTGCACACACGTGTCTAGGTCCTAGGGGCAATAGGAAGGGAAGGGTGCATTAAGGTACATTGAATGGTAGATGCATGGGTCATAGGCTAAGGGTAGGTGTAAATGGGAAGATGGAGCTTGAGTGATCTCAAGGGACATTAATGAAAGTGTATCTCCCTTTCATTGTGAATCTCACGTAGCATTATCTATTCACCTTGCATTCATCCACCATCTCTCCCACCTTGCATGTAGGTCAAAATAGAAACAAGTACTCTCACGAGGGCGCTCTTTCCCATTGGAGGGCCAATTGGCATTCAAATTCTGCATATTTGCATTCTCAAAAAGTTTGGTTCTTCACAACTTTGGAGGACATCTCCTCCCCACTAGTTCCACACTTTTCACCATGGCCCACCTCAAAGAAGCCACCAATGAATTGCAAAACTGAAAATCTAAGGATCGTGAAAGCCTTTAAGTAAAAATTATTACATTTGACCACAGTTAAGTAAAAGCCTTTAATTCTTGTGTGGTGTGGAGCTTTCGTAGAGTTGCAAGGTCACTTGTCTTGATCGACAAGCTGTTATAGAATGCAATGCTGCATGATTTTTTGAGAGGTGTGGTGAAAGAGGCTTCTCAATGAAGTTTTGAAGCTCTAGTGGCAGGGACATCGGCTTACCAATCAACATATCCAAAGCTTCGAATGAAGAGGGAGTAGACAAGCTATGGCTTTCTATGAGAGGGACACAAGCAAAGTGCGCACCTTGCATGGAATCACTCTGTGAGTTAAACAAAGGTGCCCCCTATTCCCCATCCTCTTTTGACTTACATTGATTAGCTGGGCTCTTTTGTGGACACTTATGGCACATAGGGAGGGACAATAGCACAGATTCTCATCCACATTTTGTTTTATGTTGGTGGTGTCATATCAGATATAGCTAAGGGGTTATAGATGCACTTGATAGTCTTGTAGGTCTTTTATTACAGCCAAAGATAAGAAAGTCAACCTAGGTTAAAATCCTCAAACTACCTTCTCCCCTTTGTCGACCTCTTCCTCATTGGCTGCCTCTCCCACCAGTGGAAAAGAAAGCACCAGGGGGCTGCTAATAACAGGGAAGGGGTGGGAGGTAGGATAGGAGGAGTGGATGTTGAAGCCTGAGAAAAAAGCAGCGATACATGGAGGAGCGGGTGTAGGAAACCAATAGGAGTGGAAGTGATTGGAGGAGGGCCAGTAGAAGTATCACAGTTGACTAGGGACGCTTATGCAAGGAGGTCATTCACTATACAGTGTGTCACAAAATTCACCATAAGATATGGGAGACTTGTCAATTTTTTCTCTAAGCTTGCAAGACTTTTCAATTAAAACAAGAGTGCATGTGATGATATGGTATGGACTCATGAAGTGGCAGATAAAGGCAACACAGCTTGCGACGTGCAAGCAGCTATGTGGAGGATACATAAAAACATAGATTAAAAAAAGACTTCCACAACACCAATTAAAAGACTTCATGTACTTTAGCATATCACTGCATTGAGACTTCCACATGACCAATCAAAAAACTTTCTTTACTTTGGTATATCATTGCACTGTTGATTACAAGGTTGCCACGCTTGTAGCATAGCCATCTTTTCTCCTTTGCCACACTCAGTCTCCTTTCATCACTCCCTCGTTGCTTCAGCTGTAGTGTCACGACACAATGCTACCAAATACTCTCCCCTCCCTCCTCTTTCCATGGAGTATATCTCCTGGACTCTCCTAGGCAGGTTCCTTTCCCATTGATCATCCAGATCACTTTATCCTCTCTATTGGCTGCTGACCACTTCCTTCCCATCTCTTCTCAGATGCTCATGACCACATACGATTTGAGCCGAAATCCATTGACAGGCTTGTCAAAAACATTGCCATGAAGATCAGCTAGGCTAAATGTGCCTTGATCAAAAACTTCCATGACCCTGAAAGGTCTATCATATCTCAGCTTGAACTTTCCTGGTCTCTAGCTTTGTGTTGAACATTAAAACTAGATCACCTTTTCAGAATAATTTGAATTTGGTATTTCTGTTGATCTAAGCCGTTCTTCTCTTTTGAATGATGTCAGCAATGTAGGAGCTCTGAATCTAATTGCAATAATTGTTGTTATCTGAAATTAACTAATTCTTCTGGTGAAATCCTGTGCTCTACAACTACTCTTAGGCTTCCTGCAACAAAATCCATTGAAACTATAGCCTCACAACCATAGACCAGTCTGAGTGGTGTCAGATCTGTGGCCACTTTGTAGGCTGTTCTTAATGCCCATAAAACTGAATCCAGTTTCTGATCCCAATCGGTGGGATTTTCTGCCACTGTCCTCATGAATATCTTCTTCATGATTTTGTTGGTACTTTCAGCTTGACCATTGCCCTGAGGATAGTAAGCTGCTGACTTTTTATCTAGCATCATGTGGAGTTTTGTCATTTTTCTGATTGTTTTGTTGATGAAGTGTGTCCCTCTATCTGATACTATCTCAATAGGAACACCAAATCTTGTAATGATATTATGATATAAGAAGTATGCAACAGTTCTCGCTTTATTATCTTAGAGGGCTATTGCTTCCACCCATTTTGTGCAATAATCACTTGCACCAAGTATGTATTGATTGCCTGTACATTTTGCTGCTGGTTTGATAGGGCCGACAAAGTCTAGTCCCCCACTTTTGAAAAGGTTCTAAGGCTAGGATAGAATGATGTGACATCTTGTCATCATCCAGTGGCATATCATCTCTTTGGCAGGGTAAACAGGATTTTGCATAGTTACGAGCATCTTTTAGGACTGTGGGCCACCACAAGCCTGCTTGCAATATTTTTTTACCTATGATTTGTGGGGGTTAAAGGTCACTGTGCCTTTACCCCGGTTATGTACAATACTCAAACACATATATAAATGAATGAAAAAGAAGATTAGGATGGTTCTGCACCCACCAAAACTTGTGGCTCTCTGTCTCTCTCTCTCTCTCTCTCTCCTTCTTCCATTCTTGCTTCCGTTAAGAGCACTCTCAACTGGTATTAGAGCCCGGGTGATCTAGTTGAGCGTGTGTGAATGCTTGAAAGCTCAGCAACTCTATGGGAGGAAGGAGAAGCTCTGTGGGAAGCTTTGTGCGCAACTTTACTTGCATCCGAGTATGGAGAGACCTTGGAGGAACCTTTGGAAAAGTCACTTTGGTTTTGCGAAGTGGTTTTGAGAGCCTATTAAGTGTTTTCAAAGAAAAAGTCGTTTTTTGAGCTTTTCCCTGTTCCGTTCGATGACAGAGACTCCGTATTGACTTGTAGAGGCAACTATTGCTTGCTTTTGGTGTCCACTTCACTTCAGGAGCTTGGAAACACCTTCATTCTTGAATCTGGGATCATTTCATTGGATTTCTGACTCACTGTGTCAGTTTCCACGTTTTTTGCCCGAGTGTTGGAACTCAAGTTTGGAGCAACCATTTGCAAATCTGTCAGTTCCGGTGGACTCAGGAGGTCCTAAAACTTCTATGTTGCTCATCATTCGCACTCCGGTGGAGTTTACAAACAGCAATGTTTCCAAAAACGTTTTTCAGTCCCTGTGTTGAACCCAGTGATTGAGACCACGGTTTCCAAAACCGTCTGTCCCATTGCATTCCAGACGCCCAAAAACCCCTACCTGTCAGTTCTTGCACGATTCGGTGGAGGATTTTCAGAGTTATAGATCTCTGTGTATTTGATTTCGTCTCTCTGTTATGCATTTTTCATTCTAAGGTTTTGAAACCTTAGATTTATGCCACATGGCAGTGGATAAGTGTTGACTCCCATTTCTCACTCATCGGTTGGGATTTTGGAGTTCTGGCAAAAGAGAGAGATTTGCAAATTTTCTTGCTGAGTCCGATTATGCAATGGCACCCATGTTTTGAGGCATCTCAGGTTCTATTTTCAGTAGCGGTCATTACCGTGGGACTATGATTTCTTGAACATATCTTATGCAAATCACTCTGGTTGCAGTTTGAGCAGTGTGCGCTCATTCGTGGTATGCATTGGGTTGTAGTGGATGATTTATAGGCCATTTGGATGCATTGTGGTCCTTATTGGATGCACTGATAGGCCCAAATTGCCTTGTGGGATGCTATTTTTATGGACGCTTTGCACATGGATGCTATTTTATGCTGAGGGACAGCTTTGACACATTGCAGGTGATGCACTGATAGTGCTATGCTCTCTTGGATGAGATATTATTAATGCATATGCCAGTGGATGGTGTTTATGCTTGAGTCATTTGGCACTTATTGGCATTTTGGATTGCCATTGCAGTTGGCATTTTCTTTTGGGCCAGATTTGCTCATATGGATGCATAGTATATGCACATGAGTCAAATGCATCTTTTGATGCTTTGAGCTTTGAGTTTTGGTGATATTTCACTCTATTGTGGCATACACATTTGGGTGCACCTGGTATTTGGTGTGATTCTCTCTTGCAGGCACTAGCATTTGGGATTTTGTTTCATTTGCATCATGGCATCCTCTTCCATGTCTGAAAAGGAGTTTTTCAGCATTAAAAAGTTTGATGGGACAAACTTTTCTTTGTGGAAAGAACAAATAAGGGATGTGCTTATTCAAAAGAAGCAGATTAAACCCTTGGCACGGATTGAAGCTAAGCCTGCAAATATGTCTGAGGATGATTGGAATGAGTTGGATGCATTAGCAAAGTCTACTATTAGACTTCATCTTGCAGAGTCAGTTTATTTCACAGTAGTAAATGAGCAGACTACAGAAGATTTGTGGAAGAAACTGTGTGCCACTTATGAGAAGGAAACTGCCTCTAATAAAGTTTACCTCATGAAGAGGTTGTTTGAGCTGCAGATGAAGGAAGGGGTCTCCATTGCTTCTCACTTGAATGAATTCAATATTATTTTCAGCCAGCTTCAGGCTCAGAAGATGAATTTTGATGTGGAGACTAAGGCAATATTTCTCTTATGTTCATTGCCATCCTCATTGGATACCTTCCGTACAGCTGTCAGTAACTCTGCACCTGGTGGAGTACTGAAATTTGATG
The DNA here is from genome assembly GCF_047967505.1 of Dipteris shenzhenensis. NCBI lineage: Eukaryota > Viridiplantae > Streptophyta > Polypodiopsida > Gleicheniales > Dipteridaceae > Dipteris > Dipteris shenzhenensis. Next base: position 25,928,857 of record NC_141600.1, read on the forward strand.
ATGTTGTGGGTAGCTTGTTGGCCGAGGAGATTAGAAGGAAGTCTATGGATGGCAACAAGCAGGATGCAGCCTTAAATGTTCAAAGGGACAGATCACAGTTCAGGGGGAAGTCCCAAGAAAGAGGAAAGTCTCGTAGCAAATCCAGGGCACGGAACATTGAGTGTTACCACTGTGGCAAGAAGGGCCATATGAAAAAGGATTGCTACAAGCTAAAAAGAGAGCAAAAGGATAAGAAAAAGAATGCAAATTGGGATGCAAATAAAAAGGAAGAGAGTCCAAGGGAGGACAAAGGAAAAGTGAAGATCGAGAAGATCAATGCAGTCACACATGATAGTGACAATGACGTTCTCTTCATGTCTAGTTTATCTGCAGAGTTGCTTACCACTTCAGATGATGCATATTCCCATGATTGGATTTTGGATTCTGGTGCTTCATTCCATGTTACTCCCCATAGGGAATGGTTCTCCACTTATGACAGTGGAAAGACAGGTTGTGTGCATCTTGGAAATGACTATGCATGTGACATAGTGGGAGCAGGTGACATAAAGTTTTCTTTTGCAAATGGGTCAGCATTTATTTTGAAACATATGAGACATGTGCCTAAGTTGACCAAGAGTCTTATTTCAGTGGGTCAGCTAGATGATGCTGGTTTTCACACCACTTTTGGCTTTCAGAGTTGGAAAATTCAGAAGGGCTCTATGCTTTTGGCCAGGGGTGCCAAGTGTGGGACTTTGTATCCCTTACATGTATCAGGGGTATTTGATCATGTTGTTGCAATAATCGAGCAGCCAAGCACTTCTTTGTGGCATTGCACGTTGGGGCACATGAGCCAGAATGGAATGAAACTCTTATGCCGTTTGGGTTATGTACCGCATTTGAGTTTCTCTGATTTTGAATTTTGTGAGCATTGTCTCTATAGGAAGCAGACTAAATCAGCCCATAAAAGAAGGGGAAAGAAAGAGTTTGAAATGCTTGATTTGGTGCATTCAGACGTATGTGGTCCCATGCCTACACGGTCATTAGGCGGGGCTGAATACTATGTGACATTCATTGATGATGCAACTAGGAAAGTGTGAGCTTATGCTATAGCTCGGAAGAGTGATGTGTTCTAGGTATTTCAGAAATGGCTGGCCTTGGTTGAGAATCAATCAGGTAGAACGCTTAAATGCCTACGGACTGACAATGGTGGAGAGTATCTCTCTCATGACTTTCAACATTTCTGTGATACATATGGGATTAAGAGGGAGCTCACATCCCCTCGTACTCCAGAGCAAAATCCAGTTGCAGAAAAGATGAACCGTACCATTCAAGAAAGGTTGCAATGCATGCTTTCCAATGCAAGTCTTTCTGGTGGTTTTTGGGCTGAGGCAATGAAGACTTCAGTGCATGTGATCAATAGATCACCTAGTAAGAGTTTGGATGGTGGTATTCCTGAAGAGGCATGGAGTGGCAAGAAGCCCTCTTACTCTCATTTGCGTATATTTGGGTGTGAGGCATATGCACATGTGCCAAAAGAGCTTCGAAAGAAGCTAGATCCTAAGTCTAGGAAATGCATCTTTCTGGGTTATGGTGAAAATGGAGAGATGGGCTATCGTCTCTGAGATCCAGAAGCAAAGAAGATCATACGCAGCCATGATGTGGTCTTCAATGAGAAGAAGATGCATAAGGCACCCATGAGGGATGTGGAAATAAGGAGAATCACTTTCTAGGATGTGAATCCACCTGCATATGTTGATAGACAGCAAGCTATCCATGCACCAAATGTGCAAGAAATGGTACCACCAAGTACTCCCATAGGTATACAATCAAGGGTAGATGATGGATCATCTATTGGTGGAAATGATGAGCCAAATGTGGCTGATATGCAGGTGGGACAGCAAGCTGAAATGCCCTTGAGAAGATCTTCTAGAGTGTCTAGACCACCTGATAAGTTTGTTCCAGGGGTAGACTATGTAATGCTTATTGATTGCGGGGAGCCTTCTTACTACAGAAGGCTATGATGCATGAGGATCAACGCAAGTGAGAGTATGCTATGCAATCAGAGATGAGTTCACTTATGAAGAATAAGACTTGGGACTTGGTTTCTTTGCCACATGAAAAGAAAGCATTGCCATGTAAATGGGTCTACAAAATGAAGGTCACAGGTGATGATGTGCCTAGGTACAAGGCCCGTTTGGTCGCTAAAGGGTTCAAGCAAGAGAAGGGTGTGGACTTTGATGAGATATTCTCTCCGGTTGTGAAGATGACCACACTTAGATGCATGCTTGGACTAGTGGCATCAGAGGATATGGAGCTTATGCAGATGGATGTCAAGACAGTTTTCTTGCATGGGGATTTGCATGAGGAAATTTACATGGTGCAGCCGGAAGGCTTTGAAGAAAAGGGCAAAGAGCATTTAGTTTGCAAGCTGAAGAAGAGTCTCTATGGTCTTAAGCAAGCGCCTAGAGAATGGTAACAGAAGTTTGATGCTTTCATTCGGTCCCAGGGTTTTAGAAGGAGTGAAATTGATCACTGCCTCTACACTAAAAGGGCTAAGGATAATAGCCTGATAATCCTGGCACTATATGTGGATGATATGCTATTGGCTAGCAAGAATACTTATGAGCTAGATGCATTAAAGGCCAAGTTGCATGAGGCCTTTGATATGAAGGATTTGGGACTTGCAGGTCATATTCTTGGTATGCGCATCACGCGTAATCGGAGTAGGAAACTCCTTTGGCTTTCACAAAAAGAGTATGTTACAAAAGTATTGCAGCGTTTCAATATGGAGGGGGGGAAGGCAGTGAGTACTCCATTGCCTCATATGTGAAACTGAGTCATACAGATAGTCCCAAATCAAATGAGGAAAGGGCCATGATGGCCAAGGTTCCTTATGCATCAGCAGTTGGGAGTCTTATGTATGCTATGATAGCTACTAGACCAGACATTGCATTTGCAGTGGGAGTTGTTAGCCGGTATATGGCTAATCCAGGAAAGAGGCATTGGGAGGCAGTTAAGTGCATCATGAGGTACATGAAGGGTACCAAGGAGATGTGCATCTGCTTTGGTAGAGGAAACATGAGTGTACTTGGGTACACAGATTCAGACTATGCAGGGCATGTGGATAGTAGGAGATCCACTTCTGATTATGTGTTCACCTTTGCAGGTGGTGCAGTGTCGTGGATGTCTCGCGCACAGAAGTGCGTTGCTTTGTCTACCACAGAGGCTGAGTATGTTGCAGCCACAGAGGGTTGCAAGGAGGCTATATGGCTTGATCGGCTAGTGGGAGATTTGGGGATTCATACAGGTGTACCGACATTGCATAGTGATTCCATGAGTGCTATTCAACTAGCACGAAATCCGGTCTTTCATGCAAAGACCAAACACATTGAGGTCAAGTACCATTTCATCAGGGAGGTACTTGAGGACAAGCGCATAGAGCTTGTCAAGGTTCATACAGATGATAACCCTGCAGATATGTTGACGAAGAGTCTACCTAGTCAGCGGTTTGAGTATTGTCGTGTATTGATGGGCATTGGATAGTATGCTAACTAGTTGTTCTCCCTTAAAGGCACATTGTCCTTTAAGTGGGAGGTTGTGGGGGTTAAAGGTCACTGTGCCTTTACCCCGGTTATGTACAATACTCAAACACATATATAAATGAATGAAAAAGAAGATTAGGGTGGTGGTTCTGCACCCACCAAAACTTGTGGCTCTCTGTCTCTCTCTCTCTCTCTCTCTCTCTCTCCTTCTTCCATTCTTGCTTCCGTTGAGAGCACTCTCATGATTTCCCCTGATAAGTGTCCTCTTGCTAATCCTCCATATGCCTCTTCCAGAACAACTTTTTGCTCATGAGTGTCTACCTAATAACATGGAGTACGAAGTATCTTTTTCTTCGACTTCTAAGTACAACAAATGTAACAATGAAATCCCCAAATGCTAATTTCTTGACCTCTGAGGATGCCAAGTGGCTGGATTCTTCTTTGATCAACCATTCTCACTTGGAATGGTACTGGAGCTAACTCATTGTAGCAGAATTTCTTGAATAACTCCTCAGATAATATGTTAATACCTGATCCTCCATCAATCAGGACATCTGGTATTCGTTGCCTTTTGTATTCAACATTAATTGTGGGAACTCTGTAATCCACCTCTTCTAGTGTTAATGAATAGATTTCTGGAGACTCCTCTTCATCTTCTTCTATCGTAGTCGCACTGGTGCCTTGGGTTGGTTGTCTTCTTGCAAACCTTGAAACAATTGTTCCTTGAATGCTAGTATAAGATTTAATAGTTGGTCCAATGTGATTTGCACCTTTGAGTGTAATAGCTCTTCGAAGAAATTATCTTGCTCTGGGCCTTTTGCCTTTTGGATGGTCTTCTTCCTCTATATAAGAGTGTCGCTATGCACATTAGAGATATCTTCTTCCTCATCATGATGTAGTTGCTCTTTGCTACTGCATTATGGTTGTTGGATGGTATCCGATTGGATTCTAACTAAAATTTTACTATCTGCCTTAGGAGGATATGTCTTGGTGATCAGGCTCTAGCCTTCTTTCTGTGCATCAAATGTGTCTTGTGCTGTCTCCTTACGATTTGTCATCTTTACGTATCTATCATCATTGCCATCCTTTTTTGTTTCTGTAATTCTTTGCCACACATCTTTGTGCTTGCAGTCGGAATGCTTTCCTGGTGTAGTCGGAACTGATTTGGCTTTGCCTTTTCTGTGTAACTGTGCCCCTTTTGCTGCATTGATTTCTAGGATTTGTTCTAGAGCTTTGTTTCTTACTTTTTCTTGCTCAACCCAATAAATAGGCTTGATTGTATTTTTTTGGATTTCTCCCAATCATACTAGGGGTTTTTCTCCCTTTGACCTTGTTATTACCATTGTCTCTATAGCTTCCTTAGGTTATTTTATCCCGGCTATGTTTCTGCCCAATGTGCAATTACTTTGTGCTCCAGGAAATAATATGTTTTGCTTAGTAATATGTACTATTTTTTTCGTCTGAACATCTTTTTGGTGTAAACTCTTCTTGGGCTCTTCACTAATTGGTTGTAGACTGGCCATGTTTACACCAGCTGGTGATTGTGGAGGATTCGGTTTCCCCTTGCATTGTATTGGATAATTTGCATCCCTCTTTTTTCTCTATGTTTGCACCATAGCTCACATTGTGGACCTTGTCTATGGCCATCTTTCCCACAGTAATTGCATGCTTGATTTATGTTTGGCTCTTGTTGACCTCCCCAGTTCTAGTTATTCTGCCTCCTTGGGGCAACATTGTTGAATCTTTGTTGTCTCTGTCCTTGCACTGCAATCTGATTAGCTGCTGTTAGTGGAGCTGTATTGTGGGCTACTTGAATGCGAGCTGGCACTCTTCTTTGAAAATCAGGCTATACCAACATTTGTCTTTATCATGGTTATCTTTTCCATAGAATTTACATGCAATCTTTGCCTGATTTGGTAATAACCTCAAATTCTGAAACTATTCTTTTATCATTTGTTCTAGCTTGGATTCTGCTTTTGAGCTCTTTTCTTCTTTCTTTTTTATTTTTGCCTTATCCTTGGCTTTTTCCTTCTTGTCCTTTCTCTTTCTCTTTGCTTTGCCGGTTTCTTCCTCTTCAGATTTGTCGGAGTTGAGCTGCTTCAACCATGTTATTAAAGTCATTTTCTCCTCCCAATTCATCTCTCCCTGCTACTACAATTCTCAATTGCTTGGTTAGTCCTTTGCGAAAGTAGTCACCAAGACGTTCATCTGTAGGCCTTTGTTGGGCAACTAGCCTCTGATTTAGATTCTTGAATTTCTATGCATAGTCCTCCACCAATAGGTCTTTTTGTTTGATATTCCGAAGCTTCTTTAGAACTGCTTCTGGTGTTTTTTCTTTTCTAAATCTACTTAGGAATGAGACTTTCAAGGCATCATAATCTGCAAAATTTGCAAGACCATATTGCATAAACCAAGTCATCATGTTACCTTCAAAAGTAGCTGCAAATTGCTATTTCTTTACTACATCAAGTAGAGCTCCAAATCCGATAGCTGTCCAACGGGTCTCGAACTGTCCGATATGACTATCTGGATCTTGTCCTTTCTTCCCTTCAAACTTTGCTACTTTGACTGAGGGGTTCTGCATCTTGACAACTTGGATCGTCCTCCTGGCCAAAGCAGACCTAGAAGAACCCTGCATCTTAGCCCAAATAGCCATCAGAGTGTGTACAATATCTATCCAACTCAGAGGTAGGCCTAGATGGCATCAATAGCCTCCATGCATCTAGATCTCCAAATGTGCCAGGCAATGAAGCTGACTAAAAACTCGCACCTAGTGAATTCTCAGATGAAATTTTATGGCAAGAAGTGGTCAGTCAATCATTTCGCATTCTAGGACAATTATTCAATGAAAATGGCACATGGAACAACTTACATGTAAGAAAATTGCTGCAGAAGCTGTCAATAGGGCTTAAAGATGCGCATTGCACATTAGATGGTAGTAATATGAACACTACATAAAATTGCAATTTGCAATCTAAACAGTCTTTAAGACTGTTTTCAGGAAACTGGTGGATCTAGAGATGCAACTGATGTTATGGTGCATGTCAAATAAAGTTCCAATCAATCTAATTCACCCAAAACTAAGGCCTTTCATATGGGTCTCTTTGCTAAGCAGTTCTCCATAGAGCATTCACTCCATCTTCCAACCACTATGAGCTCAGTCGTCCTGCAAGCACTACTTTCACAAAGGCAACTGTTACGCTCTAGCCAAGGTAGCATGACCTCGGAAGAATCAGTCGACATTTCCCTTAAGGGTCTATGTTTGTAATTTATTTGTTTGCGCTTCATGTAAATGATCGGGAGGGAATTAATGTCAAGGTCCTAAGTGAGGACTGATAGCACCAGACTATGTGGATCTAAGGCTAAGGGCCTAATGCAAGCAATGTGCATAGGGGCAAAGGAAATTAAAGTATCCCAAGAGAGGGGTGAAAAGATGCATTAGGAAAGGCCCTATGATGATGACATATGGCATCTACATCCATCTAGGGAGATGGGGCTTGCTGGAGTTAGTGAGAGAGGGAGAATGAACGTTCACGTGATTTTTGGGATTTTTCAATTTCTCGGAGAGCTCTCACGCTCTAGCAAGGATTTGGCTGGGAGGATATTCTCTGGTGCTACTCCCGTGATCTGCTGTAGTAAGTAGAAAAAATCGTCTCATTTGGTATCAGAGCTGTCAGGCTAAACGAAGGGGTTACGTATGAAGGCGATTTTGAACAGGGCTGGAATTGTTGACGTATGCAAGTATCCATGGGCTGATGGGCAGTTAGCGTGGGCTCTCGGACAAATCTCTCAGCCTATCTGTTGCAGTGCAACCGATTCGATGATTCAGAGCAAGGGCAGAGATTATAGGTGGCTCTGTTGTGCGGACTTCCGTTGACGGAGGCAAGAGAGGGGTAAATTATCATTTGGGACTACGTCTGAATGACCTAGGAAATTAGAGAAGGCGTGGCGCTCGACGACGATACGTGATCGACGAAATACGTGGTGGCTGGACGGGCGAAATTTTGGATCTCAGCATCGAAGCAGCTCACTCCTACGCAAACCAGTGGAAGAACAGATTGCCAAAGGGCGGCTACTCTATCCAACTGGAACCTCCTGATCGCTATGAGGCTACATGGTTCACCAAGGGCACCATAGAGCGGGTTTGCTGAGAAGTGACGAACAGTAGGGCCAGGGAGCGATGTTGGATGCAAAAGATCGTCGCGTTGATGTTGGCAAATGGTGGGAAGCTGTATATTTTCGTCCGTGAATAGCCAAGAAGAAGGCACAGATTACCATCACGTAGGCGCACGTTCCGACATTTGATGAAGGCACAGATTACCTTCACGTAGGAGCCCGAACTCAAAATACGTGGAGATTCCAAGGAGCAGTTCTTTTCCTCTTCACCACAAATTTTCAATTTGCAGTTTATTATTCCTATACAGCAGAAGGGAATCTGAAGTGGAAACTTTTTTTAAAAAAATTTAAAAAAAATTTTAGACAGTCTTTGAGACTATGCTTGTGCATATGCCTGTGTGCTTCAGTCAGAGTTGATTTGCAAGAATTTCTCTAGTATAGGGAAAAGCAGTATTTGGGTTATGCCTGTGTCAAATGCCTAGTCAGTGTGCATATGGGATTGCAAGTATTCCCTAGAATAGGGAATTGTGTCAGAGTGCCAATACACTGAATTTTGTCAGTTTGTAAATATTGTAAATACAATGTTCTAGCGGTGATTTTTTTTTTTTTTTAACACACAATAAAATAAAACACCCATTGACCTGAATGGAAGCAGAAGAAGGAGCTTCCAGAATGGACCCTGTAGAGTCAGGAGTCCGGCCGACCCAGCACGTGTCGCACCCAGTAGTTCACACCTTATCTGGCAGGATTGCATTACTTGAGGATGCCTTGCAGCAGTTATTAGCGCAACAGTTACAGGCAAATGCAGGGCAGTCTGAACTTAGAAGAGTGATACACAGTATGTCTGCCAGACCTTCTCGAGATGAGAAAGAAAAGGCTCCAATGGAACCGGAGTCTAGTGTCCATACGGTCGAGCCTAGGAAGGCCAAAGTATCTAATATTGCCAATTATAGGCCGGAAAAGTATTCTGGTCGGATGAATGACCGTAGTTCTGATGTCATTGAGACCTGGTTACACAAATGGGACAAGGCATTCGCCATTTGTGAAATCAGAAATGCTATCAAGAAAATCTGCGAGGCCACTCACATGTTTAGTGAGGCAGTGGATCGGTGGTGGATTAAACTTCCCTGCCTGCAACATTTTGCAAATCATCATCATCTCGAAAGATGACGTTATTGCGCATCGGAAGATTTAAACAACAGAAAGATGGTATTACATCCACTACCTAGGAGGGGTTTAAAAGGGAATTGAGGAAACACTTCTTACCTCCTGACGAAGCATCCCGAGCTTGGGATCAGTATAGAAACCTTCGTCAGAGAAATTTGTCAGTGGCAGAATACACTGATAAGTTTCGAGAGAGCGTAATGAAGGTTGATGAACCCCTGCCTCAATCAATCCAAGTGAAAGATTTCATATTTGAATTGAATGATTGGATTAAAATGGAAGTTCGGGCTAAGTATGCGAACACGTTGGATGACGCAATAGCCATAGCCCTGAACTATGAAGATGCCAAGGGCAGCAGGCCAAGTGGGTTTGCGCAGGTCAGAACCCAGTATGGGTACCAGAAGAAATCTGGGTTTAAGAAGAAGTGGATTAGTAAAGGGAGTGGTTCTCAGCCGAGTGGTCAAGCCAAGCAGGCGAAACCAGTTGAAACTCCTAAATTAAGTACCACCATTGGAGTGAAGAGGAAAGTAACACCAATGGCAGCCCGGGCTTGGTCAAAGTCTCCCTTAAACCCAGAGCAAAGAGAAAAAGCGAGGAGAAAAGGCTTGTGTTTTGGTTGCCTTCAGCCTCATCAATGAAGGATTGTCCACGAAATAAGGATTGTCGGATGGCTGAGATAGTAGTCTCAGAATGCGACATGGAAACGGAGGGAAGTCCCAGAGCGGAACAGATGCAGATTCAGCTAGCGGGATCTTCTCAAAGGTCAGTACCTTGTTTGTTATGTGCGTCTATTGCTAAGCTAGTAACGAGTGCACTTGATAACATCCCATCTAAGCCCGCAGCAACGGGGTATACAGCCTTTAATGATACGGAGTTAATTAAGATGAAAGGGCAAGTGGCCAATCATGATGTCATTGTGTTGTTTGACTCGACGTCAACGCACAATGTGATTAACTCCAAGCTCGTGAAGAGGCTGAAGTTAAAGACTAGCCCATCTGACTATGCATATACAGTCAGGATGGCAGATGAAAGTTCAACTGAAGTATGGGACCAAAGGGTTACCCAGTTGGAGCTTCGAATTCAGGACTATGCTGAGAAGCGTGATTTTGAAATGACTAAGCTTGCTCATGCAGATATAGCCCTGGGTATGGCATGGCATTCTAGGAAGAATCCAGCCATTGATTGGAAAAAGCACCTATATCAATTCAAGATGAATGATGTGCTTTATGTATTACGAGGTGAAAAAGATGTACCTCAGGGACCGTTGGTTTTCGTGATGGAAATCCGAAAGGCTCAAGAAGAGTTTTTATTCCTTTGTACAGCATCGGTAGAGCCGGTTGATGATTCTTCAGCTAGCACTGATGTTGCACAAAGTGGTGAGATCACCAAGCTGGCTAATCTTATAGCAGAGGAGTTCTCTGACTGTTTTAGGGATGAGCTACCTTATGGGTTACCTCCAGAGCGGAATATTCAGCATAAGATCGAACTAATCCCGGGGGCAGAACCTATAAATAGACCTCCCTATCGAATGAGTTTTTCCGAAGAAGCGGAGGTGCGTAGACAACTGGAAGAATACCTCAAGTTGGGGCAGATTCAACCAAGTTTCTCACCCTTTGCTTCGCCAGTGATATTAAAGAAGAAAAAGGATGATACTTTTTACCTCTATATAGATTACAGAGCATTGAATAATATCACTGTTAAGCACAGGTATCCAATGGCTCGGATTGATGATTTGCTAGATGCATTATATGGAGCCATGATTTTCAGCAAGATAGATCTTAAGTGTGGCTACCATCAGATCCGGATTAGAGCCGAGGATGTGCATAAAACCGCTTTCAGAAGCAGGTTTGGTCATTATGAGTTTTTGGTAATGCCCTTCGGACTTACCAATGCTCCAGCTACATTCGTCATGCTTATGAACGAGTTACTACGTCCGTATATCGGAAAGTTTGTAGTACATTTTATTGACGATAAAAAGTAATACTGAGCATTGTGAACACTTAAGAATAGTGTTCAGTACTTTGAGGAAAGCCAGTCTTTATGTAAATAAGAAGAAAACTATACTGTGTATGGTTAGACTTGAATATTTAGGATTCATAATTACTCCAAAGGGGGTAGAAATGGATTCAAAGAAAGTGGCTGCGAAACTGACTTGGCCAATTCCTCAGAGTCTGACCGCTTTTTGTGATCATTCTTGGGATTTGTCCAATTTTATAGAAGACATATCAAAGGATATTCTTAAATAGTATCGCCATAGACTGATCTGACCTCAGATAAAGTACCTTTTATATGGGAACGGAGTCAACAAGAAAGTTTTAACACCATAAAACAAGCTGTGGTCACAGGACCGGTGTTAAAAATAGTTGATCCTCAGAAACCGTTGTTCCTGGAAACCGATGCAAGTGGCATTGCGGTAGGAGCAGTTCTCCTTCAAGAGGGAAGGCCAGTAGCCTTTGAAAGCAAGAAGCTTTCTCCCTCTCAGCGAAATTGGCCAACTCATGAATTGGAGTTGTATGCTGTTATCCATGCTTTGAAAACCTAGAGGCATTATTTGTATGGTTCAGAGTTTTATGTGGATGTGGATCATGATACTCTGAAATATTTTTTATAAACAGCCTGACTTGAGGGGCCGCCAACCTAGGTGGGCAGAGCTCATGCAGGAGTTTAATTTGACGATTCGGTACCGAAGAGGAAGAGATAATAAGATTGCTGATGCGTTGTCTCACATTATGCACAATATGAGTTTTACGATATTAGAGAGTGCTCTAATGACCGAGATTAGAGAAACTCAAAAGATGGACGAGTTTGTCCAAAGCTTATGGCCTAAAGCTCATGTATTTAGACCCGGGGAAGAAAAGGATGACCTGGCATCCAGAAAAGGCCAAACATATGCAAGATATACCATAAGGGATGGTATGCTGAAAAGAAATGGCAAGGTTGAAGTACCTAGTCAGAATGATCTCAGGCAGAGAGTCATTTGACAGTGCCATGATAGCCCATGTGCAGGACACCCAGGAGTCGAGAAGACATATGATCTCGTGAAGCGAGATTTCTTTTGGCCGAGGATATATTCATGAATATGTGACACGGTGTTTTTCGTGTCAGGTAAGCAAGGCCGAGCGGGTGAAGCCACCCGGACTTTTACAGCCCTTGGAGATACCACTAAGTGGGAGAGCATTTCCATGGACTTTATTGTAGGGCTGCCTACAACACAAGGTGGATATGATTCTATCCTTGTGGTGGTTGATCGTCTAACCAAGATGGCTCACTTCATTCCGACTAGAGAGTCTGTTAGTGCCCCGCAAGTGGCGGATTTGTTTATTAGACATATATTTCGTCTGCATGGATTGCCTAGATCCATAGTGTCAAATAGAGATGTCAGATTTACCGGTCATTTTTAGACAGCGGTATTTGAGACACTAAGGACTGAGTTGGGAATGAGTAGTGGGAATCATCCTAAAACGGATGGTCAGATGGAGAGAGTCAACCAGATTTTAGAGGACATGCTGAGGGCATATGTGTCATTGAGGCAACATACGTGGGACAAGTGGTTGTCATTGTTAGAGTTTGCCTACAATGATAGAAAACATTCCTCTACAGAGTTTAGTCCATTTGAATTGAATTATGGCTATAGACTAGCAAATCCAACTACAGTTGGAATACCTCAGAGAGTGCCTAGTGCCGCGAACTTTGTGGTTCAGATACGGGAGATGCTAGCACTTGCGAGAGCTAATATCCGCCAGGCTATGGATAGAGCCAAGGCGTATGCGGATGAAAACCGGTCTATAAGAGAATTTAAGGAAGGAGGAAAAGTTTTTCTCAGAGTTCCTTCGCACTTGAAGTCGTTAACTTCAGGAGAGTGTGCTAAGTTATCACCTCGATACTGTGGGCCGTGGTTAATTCTAAAGAGAATAGGCAAGGTGGCCTATAAATTAGAATTGCCACAGGGTTGCAAGGTGCACCCGGTTTTTCATGTTTCGCACTTAAAGAAATTTTTACATACAGGTGACTCACTAATCGAAGGTGTGGTTTTGTTTCAGGAGATAGAGGATAATGCAAGGCGCAAACCAACAAGAATCCTGGACCGAGGAACAATGCAAGTGCGTAATCGGAAGATACCCACGGTGTTGGTTGCATGGCATGGTCAGCCTCTATCAGAAGCTACCTGGGAATCCGTATACCAGTTGCGGAGAGTGTTCCCAGACTTTATCATCGAGGACGCTGATGTCTGAACAGGGAAGGAATGTTACGCTCTAGCCGAGATAGCATGACCTCGGAAGAATCAGTCAACATTTCCCTTAAGGGTCTACGTTTGTAATTTATTTGTTTGCGCTTCATGTAAATGATCGGGAGGGAATTAATGTCAAGGTCCTAGGTGAGGGCTGATAGCACCAAACTAGGTGGATCTAAGGCTAAGGGCCTAATGCAAGCAAGTGCCTAGGGGCAAAGGAAATTAAAGTATCCCAAGAGAGGGGTGAAAAGATGCATTAGGAAAGGCCCTATGATATTGACATATGGCATCTAGATCCATCTAGGGAGATGGGGCTTGCTGGAGTTAGTGAGAGAGGGAGAATGAATGTTCACGTGATTTTTGGGATTTTTCGATTTCTCTGAGAGCTCTCACGCTCTAGCAAGCATTTGGCTGGGAGGATATTCTGTGGTGCTACTCCCGTGATCTGCTGTAGTAAGTAGAAAAAATCGTCTCAGCAACCGTCTAGAAAAACACTTGACATCGGTCCTTCATGACCACATGCAATGGGGGAAGACAGAACGCAACCACTACAACAGCAATGAATGGTATGCCATCAAACAACGAACGTACAAAAAGAAATGAAACAGATAAAATAAGTTGAGAAGCAATCACTGCAACAGCAATGAAAGGTATCCCCATAAAACAACAAACAGAACAAAAAGAAATGCAAAAGATAAAAATAAGATTAGAAGCAAGCCACCTCCCAAACCAAATATTTCTGTATGTCCTTGGATTGCACCTACCAACTGTATCATTGAAAGAACCAGCAAGATGCCACATAAACTTCCACTGAAAAATATATGATACACTAGTTCAGTTGCACAATGAACATCAACAACAGACCCAGATGCATCATGGAGAACCTGAGTACGTGGAAACTACAGATGCCCCATATTAAAGTAGCTACTGTAGGTTAACTGATGAGGGAGGGGGAAATAATGTGTAGGTGCTTGATACTAGGCTTACCAGCTGCTTGTTCAGAGGGGTTGATGCAGTTCATCAAGTTGACAATCGATTCCTGACAAGAAATACCCAAAGATAAGATATGCCACCATGCATCTGGCTGGATCAAAAGCTCTCAAGTCCAAACAATTGCCAGAATTCCACCCAGAGTTAATACTTGTAAGAAACTTGATCATTGTCCACATTTCAATAGCTCACAATGAGATTCATGTCTCAGCTTACCCTCCTTTTTTTTCAATATTTGCATTAAAATGATATGAAGCTCTTGAACCTGCTGGATCATAGTTTGATTGAACAGATTTTGCAGTTGTGGGAAAACTGTTGATGGTGTCAGTCCAACAGATAAAACTGAGGATGTCGAACAAGGTTGGGATGATCTTGTTGGAGGTACCTGTTAAACAAACAAAAAGTTATATATAAAATGTCCCCCATGAAAAACACCAATTTAACTGAAAACCCGTGCCCCCCCTCCCCCTCCTCTCCGCCCCCTCCCCTCCCAAAAGAAGGACCTCACATAAATTTGTTTGCTAAAATTCACATCTTAAAAAAAAGAAGATAACCACTAGAATAGGCAACAATAAAAACATCTGCTGGGGGAAGCTAAATGCCTCTTGACAACAGAAGATGAATCAAGCATCTTTCCAAAAAAGATCCCATCAAATGAAAATGTTCTCGACAAAAATGGTATTAAAATAATATGTGGTTGACATAACTAACCAGCCATTGGAAGCAGTAAGCAAGACTAGACTCTGCACTTTCCAAATCCAAAGCACAGTCAACCACATAGTTGATATCGGCTAGAACTTGCCATGTATTTACTTTCTAGCATGCCTAGGGAACTACTGCGAGGGTCTTAGCCTTAGCACGGATCTCCTCTGCTAGCATCAGCATCAACTAGTATGGAAATACTCTAACAGGTATCTTAGCTCCTGTCGAGTCATCAACCTCATCAAATCCATCTTTGATACTAAAATCTATGGTGTGGACCCACCTGTCCTTGGTATATTTGGAAGCACTAATATATCCTTATGACTTGCATGTATGCTAGCTACTGCTTTATTGCTTAGGCCTTGGCAGTCACCAAGTCACAAAGAAATAGAAATGACTGCCACTAGGAGAGGAATACAACCCAGACATCCTCCTTAAGAATGAGCCAAGGGGCTGCTGAACTAAGCCTGAGCTGCTCCCAAGAAACACGGAGCTGTTTGCTACTGACTTGACCCTCAATGAGAGAGTGAAGTTTGAACCTCCCTTTTATAGGCTAGAGTGCCCCTCTGTTTCTGTCATTGGAAGGAGGTTGACCTTGCCAACTGCAGGTCAATCCCCTAGGCGACTTCATAGTCAGCCGACCAGCCCCTTCTAATACTGTCCCCTGGCCGACCTCTACTGCAGGCCCAACTAGCTTTTTAGGACTAAAAGGGACCTTGTTGGTTCCACTGGTGACTGTTTGCCAAAAGGGACTAAGATATGGATAGTGAAGAACTCACACGAGCTCACTTGAACCAAAAGGCAACTGCTAGGATGGATGGAAAATGGGCAGTATATCATGAGGTTGTGGCCCTCATCAAGGAATTTAAATCTAAAGAAAAAGACCGTCAGTATTAAACTGATGTTAATTTTATTAATTTTTCAACTAATTGTATGGCACTTATAATAATTTGAGTCTCTTTATGCATTCCTTGGGAGCAGCTTTCTGCCCTCCCTGGACGGATGTATTAGCTGGTTTTTTCCTGTCCCATAGACCCGTTAGTCTCTCTGTGCTTCCTCCAAGAAAAAAAACATAAATCCTCCTCCAACCTAAGCATAGCAGTTCTTGATCTGTTCTTGAAGGACCTGATATAGGCTTCATGCCCAAATCACCGGTTTTCCAGCTTTTCTATGCTCTACTACTACGAAAGAATGCCGTATGTAGCTACCACATTGCTTTAAACCAATATACTACTCCAATGAAGAGAAATATAGTTTATTGTCTTCCTTGTCAACTTGTTAAATTGACACCTCGAGAGGACTTAAAACTCTCAAGTTGGAACCAACGGTCACAAGTAGACATTGGGGCAAGGGCCCATCATTGTTTATGTGGTTAGACCCAAATGCATGCTCTACAGGCTCCACAGAAAGAGGTACAATATTACCTTGAATATTCAAAGTATTACGCTCTACCTCATATGTGTTAATCAGTTCCTTATTAGCATACTTTCCATTGTGAATTCGCCGGTGAGGTCTGACAAATGTAGTGAGGTTTGTTTGTTGTAGGATACAATGTCATTCTTCTATCACCATGGTAAGGGGATATGGGAATTGCACATGTTGATTGATAGGTCATCATGGAAGCTTTTTATGGACTAGGGATACTCCAGGCTTCTTGGGTGCCCTTGTTTGCTCAACTCAGGCCAAATGCTAGCTTTGAAAGAAGGCCAACCTCCATTTTGGTTGGAAGGACAAATTCAGAGTTACCCATCTAGAGTGGCTCACAACCCCCAGGATCAAGTCCTCACGAAGTTTGAACCGCTCAACGGTCTATCACACAAGGTTCACTACCCTCTGTAGGTATACAAGCCACAACGTCCATCCGCGAGATGGGAAGCACCAACGCAATCCACAGTGGCACACCTGTCCAAGACGCTACTCTCAGTCCCTCATCCCATTACTAGACCACCGAAAGCACCGACCATGCCCCATCTCGCAAGAGGGACACACAAAATGGTGGCACGCCAATGGCGGTAAACCTATCCAAGACGCTACTCTCAGTCCCTCATCGCCTATGAGAAAACGAAAATGAAAGCAAGAGTGTGTAAAGAGAGAGTGAGCTGAACGTAGTTCACTCCCCAAGTGTACTGAACTGAAGTGACTAAAGTGAAGTACAAAGAAAGAAATGAGGGTTTTGTCTAAGTGACAAAACCCTATCTAATCACTAACTGTAGTTAGAGATTAGACCATGGTTAGGGGGAAAAACCTCTAAGAGGGAAAATTGCCCCTAACTCACTCATTACATTACATTGGCCACTGCCTAGAATATAATAATAATTCTAACCCCCCTGCAGTGCCAATGTGGTGTACAAGGTAGTGATCAATCACCAAAAGAAAATAAGTTTAGGGCACTGCGAAATGACTCAAACTTCTCACGTGGAAGTGCTTTGGTGAAGATGTTTACAACATTGTCATATGTTGACACATAGATCATACTGATCTCCCCTGCATGCAACTTCTCTCTGACATAATGATAATGAACCTCAATGTGCTTCGTGCGAGCATGAAACACAGGATTCTTTGCCACTGCTATAGCAATCTGACTATCAATGAGAATCGGAGAAGGACCCTCCAATATGAGACGAAAATTAGCGAACAAATGTCGCAGCCAAACACACTTAGCTGTCGCTGTGAAAGCTGCCCTGTACTCAGCTTCACATGAGGAAGTAGCCACTGTAGATTGCTTCTTGCTCATCCAAGAAATGCAAGCATTGCCCAAAAAGAAACAATTACCACTAGTGGACTGCCTGGTATCATAGTCTCCATCCCAATCTGAATCACTGTGAGCATGCATCTGCAAGTCAACCCCCCTGGGAAACATCAAGCCAAAAGACTTTGTGCCTCGCAAATATCTGAAAATGCGTTTTACAGCCTACCAATGTGTTGTCTTTGGGCTGTGCATATATCTGCTCACCTGAAATACTGAATACTGAATATCGGTACTAGTATATGAGGCATCCAATAGCCTGGCTGTAAAGTGTGACATCCACTAATTCACCTGCATCATACATAGTAAGCTTCAGCCCCGGCTCCATGGGAGTGGCAATAGGCTTACAATCATGCATGTTGAACCTATCCAAGAGTTTCTGCACATACTTGGATTGAGACATAACGATGCCACGCTTGTCTTGTATAAACTGGATTCCCAAATAAAATTTAACATGCCCAAATCTGTCATGTCAAATTCAGCTTCAGCTTTGAAATCTGTAATTATATCCTCATTTGACCCTGTGAGCAGCATGTCATCTACATAAAGAATAATGACCAAAATATCACCCCCATCCTTCTTGATATAGAGGGTGCTTTCTGTGGGACTATTGTGTAATCCCTTACTTGCCAGGAATGCATCTATCTTGGCATACCATGCACGTGGGGCTTGTTTCAGCCCATATAAAGCTTTGTTAAGCTTGCATACCTGAAGTGCATTGCCAGAGAGTTCAAATCCAGGAGGTTGCTTAATATAAATCTCTTCCTACAAGTCCCCATTAAACAAAGCTGTTTTTATGTCCAACTGATGGACATTCCACACAAAATTTGCAACCATTGCAATAACTACCTGTATAGTGATCATCCGGGATGTAGGAGCAAAAGTCTCCTCATAATCTATGCCCTTCTTCTGTGCATAGCCTTTGGCAACCAGCCTTGCCTTGTACCTATCAATAGACCCATCTGGCTTCCTTTTTACCTTGAAACCCACTTGGTACCAATGGCATGCTTAGCTGGTGGCAAATTCACAACATCCCAAGTCTGATTTTTCTCTATGGACTGCAACTCATTGTGCATGGCATGCATCCAATGCACATTATCCTCTGCTTCTTCAAAAGAGTCAGGCTCCTCTTCATCAAGAAGAGTCCCTGCATAAGCTATCTCAACTGAAAGAGACCCCCCTGCATGCCTTACTACACTACGAGTCCTGCGAGGCAATGGGGCCTCAAGCCTATTCTCCCTGAGAGTCTGTAGCAACCAAATCAGGACTGTTTTGGCTGCGTGTATCTCTTGAATCTCTTGCTTGACAACTTCATTCACACCTTGTGGAGGTACAAAATCAGCCGGTGGCTAAATCGGGGCATGTGGATCAGGAGGAGGTTGCTGTAAATTCTGATTTCCAGCGGGGGAACCAAATGCTATAGGAAGCATCCTCTCAAACACATCATCTGAAGAAGCTGGAATCTAAAATTCAGCATGTGTATATGCTGAATTTTCAGAGAATATTAACATCTCTACTAACAAAAATCTTGCGTGTAGTAGGATTCGTGTAGTAGGATTGTAGAGACGATAGCCTTTGCTTTGTGAACTATATCCCACAAAACTGCATTTAAGTGCCTTATCTGACAACTTGTGTCGAAACTCCACAAGGACGTGGGCATATGCAACACAACCAAAAACTCTGAAATGGTCCACTGAAGGCTTTCTCCCATGTCATGCCTCATAGGGAGTGATTGTCTTCAAAGCCTTTATGGGAGCCCGATTCAAAATATAGTTGGCACACATGAGGCCTTCAAGCAAAAACCTATGGGGCAACTTATTACTTGTAAGCATGCATCTATCCATCTCCATGGCAGTGTGATTCTTACGCTCAGCTTTGCCATTCTGTTGAGGTGTAAGCCTCACTATAAGCTGATGCGTGATACCTTTCTCCTTAAAAAATGCCTCAAATTCATGATACATATACTCTCCCCGTCGATCTGTGCGAAGTGTCTACACCTGGAGTCCTGTCTCATTCTCAACCATAGCCACAAAGTGTTTGAAATGCATAAACACTTCTGAATTTGCCTTGAGACCATAGACCCAAGTGTAGTTGGTGAAGTCATCTATGAATGTAACAAAATAAAGATTATTCCCAAAAGCAGGTGTCCTCATGGGACCGCAAACATCACTGTGAATAAGCTGTAATTTCCGTGTAGCTTTCACTGCACCATCCTTCCTGAAGGATGGTGCATCTTGCCAAGGATACAACCTTCACATGCATGAGGAGGAGGCGACTCTAAAGGAGGCAATGCATCAACCATATCATGCCTCTGAAGTGTCATTAAGCTGCCATAGCTCATGTGCCCATACCTAGCATGCCATAACTCCACATTCTACATCGCAGCAGTGGGAGTGCTTATTGATAATGCAAGATCAGATCTTTTTTTATATAAATCAAGCTGAAAAAAGACCCCGATACAAAGTGCCACACAACATCAAAGCATAGTCATTCTCTTTGTCTCTAACTGCGCACTTATCATCATCAAAAACAACCTGAAATCCTCCTCTATTGAGAGAGGACACTGAAAGCAAATTCTTCTTTATGCCTGGCACATAGAGAACATCTGAAATTCTGAAATCTGTGCCATCAGTGGATGTCTCCCACTCCACACACTAAATAAGAAGAATTATTTGCACAAGTCACCTTCTTTTTTGTAGGTAGAGGATGCAGAGATACAACAAGTCTCTTCTTGGAAGTGATGTGCTTTGAAGCACCATTGTCAAAATACCAAGTATACAGTGTCTCATTGACACTGGGAGAGCATGCATCCTTTGAAGGATCATAACTGCAAGTCAAGAAAGCATAAGGGTCATCATCATTAGTGGCTGTACCAACTGAACTACCTACTGAAAAATCTGAAGTGCAAGACAGAAAGGCATAGTGCTCTTCCACAAAGTTGGCTGCAACATCTCCTCCATCATGAGAATGAGGAGATGAAGCAGCAGCGGCTGCTCCAACTACTTGTGCTCCATTTGCACCTCTACCCCTGCCTCCAACTGTAGGAGTGATAGGTGTAGGCACTGTATCTGGTCTTGCTTCATCTCCATTGACATAATCCCAAAGATGTCTACCAACCAAGATATTGCTTTCTCTATATCTTAGACTTATGGATGGTTTGATGAATAGACACTTGTGGAAGGGTATGCCCTTTCGACGGAACACTTCCTATGAGGCACAACCCTTCATAAGAGACATTCTATTGAAGAGACACTTCCATTGTAATGTACCCTCTCATCAAGGGTCACACCCTTCACAAGGGGTACACACCTCTTCATGCACATACACTTTGGAGTACATACCTTTTCATGTGTGACTTTTCACTCTCTATATAAGAGAGGCCCAACTGTATGGATGACACACTACAGACACTCAAGCAATACAAATATTCCTTGTTCTCTGCTATTTTCAGTCTTCTTTCTGTTCCTTAGCACATTTCTAAATATAGTAAATCTAGGATTTCTTAAAGTGATATCAGAGCAAATTTCGCTCCTGCCTGTAGGAAATGCCCCCCACCTTCTAGCGTCTATCTGATACCTCTCTTTCCGCTAGAAGGATATCCGCGCACATTGTGCATGGAAGAGATGGAGAGAATGAGCGTAAAAATTTTTAGCGCCAACCCCACCTAAAGTCATCAATGGCCTCTCCATCTCCCCCACATCACGAGTTGATGTGAATACACACGACAAAAATCGTGTCTTTTGATGTGCTTGGGCTGTCCCAAAACCAAGGGACGCACCTTTTCCACCATCGGACACACCTTTTGATGAAGAGTTTTGACTCCTCACCCAAGGGACACACCCCATCGTGGAAAAAAAAAGACATCTTTTCGTGTGGGGACACCCCTTTTTAAAACAGGGTCACACCCCTTCATGAAAAGGTACACCTATTCCAAGGGTCACACCCCTTAGAATAGGCACATCCTTTGGCACCAAGCACCCTACAAAAGGATACCTAGAGGGCCTAAAAAGGGGAACCAGCCCTCTACCCAAGACATAACCCTAGACTACCCAAGGGTTCTCCAAACCCACGTTTTAATTTTTTGTAACCACCGCCCAACAATAGGCGCACGAGTCAAAACGTGAATTCCTGAAATACGTTTCGCCTTTTACAGCCGTACATGTTTGCGCCATATCCTTGCAGCAAGCCGTGCCCTTTGTCAGGCCTCCATCTTGCGTAGTTCTCGATGGCCTGCATCAGCCGGCTCTTTTGCATACCTACCTACAAGACCTTGTGATCGAACAGATCCCCTTTGCAGCCTCTATCGTCATCTTGCTGCCCTGATTTCTGCAAACAGCGTAGGTGCCAGAAATTCGCCATCTTCTTCTACCGCAAATCAGCCCTGAAAGCAAGCAACAAGCAGCGCCAGATGCAAGCAGGCTGCGCCCTTTGTCAGGCTCCATCCTACAATCTACTGGATCGTTTTTAGCAGCCGGCCCTCGCTAGAGCATCGCCACCATACCTACCTGTGACAAGCAGCCCTTGCTGCCCCTCTATCGCGATTCAGACCAGCCTGGTTCTTGCTGGCTCATCTCGCCACCTTAGCCTATGAACAGCGGCTTTTTGCTGCCTTTCAATTCCGACCACAGTCCTGCTCCTCGCACCCCACAGGTACTTGCCACTGAATTCAACGCAGGAAAAGCGTGTCTGGTTCCACACAATCTGCCCTTTTCTGCACCACACCTCTATTTGCCTCGAAAGTCTCGCCAGGCACCTTTTTCTTACTCACACTTCAACGTGAACTTGCAAAGATAGTAAATGGACCTCCGGACATAGATTTTCAGGCCATTCTATGCACAGATCTAATCTATGCCAGGTGGATTCTTTCCATTCTATTTCTAAGGATTCTCTTTCATATTGTTATTTGATGCTCCTTATCAAATTACAGCAAATGAAAGCCTCCTCCTTAAAGCATGGAAACTCCTGGTAATTCCCCAGTCCCTTCAAGGACACCTCAAGCATCATCTACCACACAATATCGTGTTCAGATTGCACAACCAGCCCATTTCGGAGCTTTTGCATCGTGGGTCTTTTGTGTCACGTGCCCTTCCAGTGACTTGGGCCACATCCTATACCTTCTGAGTGAGGCACCTCAGTTACATTACTTCCTCAGCATAGTCCAGGTTGTGTTCCACGAGACACGTAGATACCCAGAACCCGATATTCCTCACGAGTTTGCTGTCCATCTTTGGAGAGACTTTTACCCCTCAGCTTCAGCATCTCCAGGGTACTCTCCACCTCCTTCAGCTCCTAGATATCCTCCTGTACAGGTTGTACCTTCCCCAAGACAGTATTTACACTTTGAAGGCGCTCCTTCTCCTGGATATCCTCCACTCCCGACAGCAGCTCCTTATCCCTTCTCAGATCCGTGGACTCTGCAACCTACCCCTGTACTCTCACAAGCAGTAACACCCATTTCGGCATCACCAATGTTACCTCAGACACGACCTCCTTTACCAGATTTCCACGGCTGGTTCCATCCTGCTTCTCCTGCCCCCTCCAACATGAGCAACCTCAAAGAGCAGCCCGAATCTTCTTCCAGGAATGGTACAAACTAGAGTGCAGGTTCGTGCTTTTCTCACAGGGATCTCAGATATGTCACAACGCTCGCGTGTGCAGCCTCTCCGAAGATAAGCGACTCAAGTCCAAAAAAGACCCCTGAAGTCAACTTACAAGGCGAAGCACTACTTCAACTTCAAATTTCCCAGCTTCAAGACAGCATCTCTGACTTGGTCCAGAAAGTCCAACAACTCCAAGATTCTCGCAGTACCACACATATAGAGGATGACGTGATGCCACCAGACGACTATGTGGACTCGTTCCCACCTGAGGTAGAAAACACTGAACTCCGTGCCCTCTACCGGTTACTCCAAGCTTCCAAAACTAAAAGACTTGACATTAAACTTCCGGAAGCCTACACTGGTCAACAAAATCGCCGAACAGTTGACCAATGGCTCGCAAAACTACGCATGTACTTTGATACTGTTGACCTCACTGAAGGCAAAAAGATTGCCTTGGCAGACTCCCTCCTCAAGGACACAGCTTTCCTATGGTGGCAACGACGCTTAAAGGACAGCAAAAGTGTGTTAACTTGGCAACGTTTTGAACACGTGCTCCGTAAGCAGTTCATACTTGCCAATGAGGACATCCAAGCACGTTCAAAACTTAGACAGTTGGAGCAAACAGGCTCCTTGTCTTCCTACATCTCTCAGTTCACCACATTAGTGCTGGAGATTGATGGTTTAACTGATGATGATCGCCTTCATGCTTTTATCTCAGACCTAAATCCCTCGTTACGCATTGATGTCCTCAAAGCAAACTATTTTTCCACAGGAATTGCCAAAGCAGTTACTACCTCGACGACCAGTGGATCACCCAATCGAACTTATTCCCGGCAATAATCCACCGTCGAAACCTCCTTATCCGGTTTCTTACACTCAAAATGAAGAAATCCAAAGACAGGTGTCCGAACTACTCGACAAAGGTCACATTCGGCCCAGTCGCAGCCCTTTCGGATCTCATGTACTACTTGTGGGAAAAAAGAATAAGTCAATGCGCCTCTGCATCGACTACCGAGCCCTCAACAAGCTCACTATCAAAAACAAGTATCCATTGCCTCACATCGATGACCTCTTTGATCAACTTCTACACGCCACACAATTCTCAAAGATTGATCTTCGTTCAGGTTATCATCAAATTCGCATACGAGAAGGCAATGAGTACAAGAAAGCTTTTCGAACAAAGTATGGACACTATGAATGTTTGGTCATGCCTTTTGGATTAAACAATGCCCCGGCCACATTCTTGACACTAATGAACGACATCTTCAAGCCTTTCCTCGATAAGTTCGTCCTCGTTTACCTCGATGACATCCTCGTTTTCAGCATATCCCTACATGAGCACAAACAACATCTCACCAAGTTTTTGAAGTTCTCTGCACAACTTCTCTCTACATCAACATTGAGAAGAGTGAGTTCTTCAACTCTCTGTGGATCCCAAGAAGATCGAGGTAATCTGAAACTGGCCTACTCCTAAGAATGTTCATGATGTCCGCTCTTTTCTCGGATTGGCAAACTTCTACCATACAAAGGTCTATCAATTTTTCGAAATCGCAGCTCCTATGTCCGAATTATTGAAAAGCACAGCAGTTTTTCAGTGGCTTCCCGAAACAGAGTATAGTTTCCAACAACTCAAGCAAGCACTCACTACCACACCAATTATGGCTATTCCTGACCCAAACCTTCCATTTGAGGTCATGACCGACACTTCTGACATCGCTACAGGAGCAGTCTTGATGCAAGAAGGCAGAGTTATTGCTTTTGACAGCCATAAACATTCCGATATCCAAACCCGATACCCGGTTTATGATAAGGAGTCTTTGCCGTTGTACATGCTTATCGCTCTTGGAAACATTATCTCATGGGAGCCAACTCGGTGGTCAAGACAGACCATCACTCTCTAAAGTATATCTTTTCTCAGCCAGTCATGAACGCTCGACAAGCACGCTCGGTTGAGTTTCTGACCAACTTTCACATGACCATTGAGTACATTCTAGGACTACACAATGTAGTTGCAGATGCTCTCAGCAGGTTAACTCTAGCATCAGCTATGGTAATCTCTACATTATCTGTGGATGTTCCGAATTCATTCAAAGGAAAGTATTTCAATGATAAAGACTTCGGCACAGCAGTACAAGTTCTTTCAAAAGATCAACCTTCGACTTCCGAATAGAAGATTTTCTCATCCTATTCTTATACGGACGACCTTCTGTATTATCAAGATCATGTCTGTGTACCACATGACAAGGATGTTCAACGTCTTTTGTTAAAAGAGCATCATGTAGTTCCTTATGCTGCCCATCCAGGCATCAACAAGACTTATAGGTTACTCAGTGCAACATACTACTGGCCTCAGATGAAAAGCGACATCATCAAAATGGTTACATCTTGCTTATCTTGTCAACAAATGAAAGCAAGCTGACGACTTCCAGCAGGACTTCTTCAGCCTCTTCCAGTTCCAACTGAAAGGTTCCAACTGAAAGGTGGGAAAGTATTTCCATGGATTTTATTACAACACTACCACGATTCTCCCAAGGTAACACGCAGATTATGGTAATTGTTGATCGACTGTCCAAAATGGCACACTTTGTTGCTTGCAAAAGCAGTGCACAGGCTCCGGACATCGCCAAACTCTTCATACAACACATCTTCCGACACCATGGATTGCCCAAGAATATCATATCCGACAAAGATCCTAGGTTTACCTGTCACTTTTGGATTTCATTGTTCGAATCTTTGGGTACAACTCTACTGTTTAGTTCAGCCTACCACCCAGAATCAGATGGCCAGACTAAAAGAGTCAACCAAGTTCTGGAAGAAATGCTTCGACATTATATTCAGTCATGCCTAGCAGCTTGGGAAGAGTATCTACCACTCCTTGAGTTTGCTTATAATAACTCTTTCCATAGTGCCATCAGCATGACTCCATTCCAAGCAGCTTATGGACACACTCCGATTGTACCAACGAATTTTGTACTTCAACATCGAGTGGCCCTAGCTAATCAACTGGTTCAAGAAATGCAAGACATTCTACTCCAAGTCAGGGATCATATGCGAAAAGCGCAAGAGCGGTATCAACGGTCTGCCAACAAACATAGACGTCACCTGGAATTTGACACTGGTGACATGGTGCTATTATTTGTAGCCCCACATCGCTATAAGACGGTTAAGTCTGTGTTTCCTAAGTTGCGACCAAGATACTATGGACCTTTCCGGATCGTCAAGAAAAATTCACCTTTAAGTTACAAATTGGAATTACCACCATCATGGGGTAAAATCCATCCGACATTTCATATTTCTTAGCTAAAGACGTACATTCCAGGCGATGAAGCAGTTCTTCCTGCAGGTGATTATGTCCCAGAAATCGAAGACGATTATGTTCTCCTTATTCCTGAGCGTATTCTGGACCATCGACAGCGATAGACTCGACATCGACTTATCATGAAATTCCTTGTTCTTTGGCAAGATCTGGACGACTCTGACGCTACTTGGCAATCTGATGAAGACTTACAGCAGTAGCCTAACATTTTACAGCAGTATTTTCAAAATTTACCGTGAAATTTTTTACATCAGTTCATTATCTCCACCAGGGTCTTATTTTGAGTGGGAGGGGATGTCACCATCTGTGACGTATTCCTTTCTCTATATCTTAGACTTATGGATGGTTTGATGAATAGACACTTGTGGAAGGGTATGCCCTTTCGACGGGACACTTCCTATGAGGCACAACCCTTCACAAGAGACATTCTATTGAAGAGACACTTCCATTGTAATGTACCCTCTCATCAAGGGTCACACCCTTCACAAGGGATACACACCTCTTCATGCACATACACTTTGGAGTACATACCTTTTCATGTGTGACTTTTCACTCTCTATAAAAGAGAGGCCCAACTGTATGGATGACACACTATAGACACTCAAGCGATACAGCTATTTTCAGTCTTCTTTCTGTTCCTTAGCACATTTCTAAATATAGTAAATCTAGGATTTCTTACAGATGCCTACCAACCAAGATATTGCGAACCATGAAACTCCACAAGGAGTAGTTGGTGCCATCCAACTTATCCTCCTGTGTGAGAACTCCAAACACCTCATTGGGGTTGTTCCGAGCCATTTATGCCAGATAAACTCAAAAAACACAGCACACTGACCAAGTAAAATCCCTTTCTGGGATGTCAAATGCACAAGTAAAATCTGCGAAGAAAATCTGCCCACAGTGACAAATACTGTCACAACCTATCAAAGGCTCAAAATGCACCAAAATGCTATGCTTAATGCCCAAAAATCTGCAAATAGAATCTGCAAAAAGTGGCAAAAGTCTGCAAATTGACTCGTACTGAGTCCAGAACTGCTTGCAAACTTTCAAAATCCTCTTTTACCAACAAAATTGCAACCCAAATGCAAAAGCCCCAGTTTCTTGCAGGAAATTGCATACAGAAGAGGGAAAATGCTCTGAAAGCCCCAAATGTTGCACAGATTGCACTCTACCTGCAAAAGCCCCAAATTTCACTACCAAATTGCAGTGCAATTGCAAAAGCCCCAAAATTCTCCAAAACTTGTAGATCTACTGCAATGTCTGCTAAAACTTCAAACGTGCTCCCAAAAGCTAAGCCAAACAATGGCTGAATGCACTACTGAACCTGCAAATGAACCCTGCCAACAAATGACGGACACCGGACACCTTCAGCCTGCAAAAACCTGCAAGTGCGAAACTGTACGGAATCCGTACATTGTACGAATGACTGTACGGACGAAGTGTGCGGAAACTTCTACGGACGAAGTGTATGGAATCCTGTACGGGCATATCCGTACAATGTACGGTCGACTGTACGGACTTGATGGCGTAGCTATACGAAATGCGAGCCCCCCCTCCCCCCCCCCGTACGGTCGTACAAAACTGACATGCAGGTGCGGAAATCCGTACAATTGGACAGACTGTACAGACGAAATTCTACACAGGTGTACGAACGAGAGCAGGTAGCTAGTATGAAATCCGTATAGTTGTACGGACTGTATGGAATGTAGGTCGCGATGAGCTGCACGGACGTGAGGCAAGAAGCTTGGCGATGGAGCTGAGATGCAGGAGCTGAAAGAGGAGAGCAGGGAGCAGGGAGCAGGAAGGAAGTGCTCTGATACCAAATGTGAGAAAACGAAATGGAAGCAAGAGTGTGCAAAGAGAGAGTGAGCTGAACGTAGTTCACTCCCCAAGTGTACTGAATTGAAGTGAAGTACAAAGAAAGAGATGAGGGTTTTGTCTAAGTCACAAAACCCTATCTAATCACTAACCGTAGTTAGAGATTAGACCATGGTTAGGGGAAAAAACCTCTAAGAGGGAAAAGTGCCCCTAACTCACTTATTACATTACATTGGCCACTGCCTAGAATATAATAATAATTCTAACATTGCCTACTAGATCACCAACCACACCAACCGTGCCCCATCTCGCAAGACGGGCACACACGACAACGGTCAAAACGTTCAGTGGTGAGAAGGGTTCACCCACCCATGGAGCCTTCGGTAGTCACAAGAGGGGCGGGGGACCAGACTCCTCACCACACCACGACCCTCGCTCAACGATGGGCCTTTGCCCACTTGCAAGACACACAACTCCCGAAGTGGTCAACAACAACAAGATCAAGGCGTACCACCTGAGGTGCAGTCATGTTATCATGAGTAAATGGCCATCATGTGATAAGGGACGACTTGATGCCAACCAAGCAAACAAAAATTCCTCCCTGGCTACCAATCACGTGCAGGAAGCCCGTAATGATTCTCACATATAAGATAGCAAACTTGTCACCATCTAAACTGGTGGTGGATAGCCACCACTGCAGCAAGATTGTAGTTTTGCTCTTGGATCCTAAACAATAATTATAGAGCAATACTAGCATACCCTTTTCCAGATGGTTTTGTAGGATATGTCTACGATACAACACTTTCCTTCTCTTTATCACTTGCTCTGACTAGACAGCTCAGGTGCACAATTACCAAGTTAAAGAAGTGGATTCAATCTTCGGTGTTTGCTGGTGTACACGGTTGTACTCAGCTACTACTCGAACCTCATTACCAGAAACTCAAGCAGTCCATATGCAGGTATGGGATGTAGTCACCTTGTAAGTTGTCTACAGCCCACCACGCTAAATTCAATTTCTATTATTGTTAATACTGCTCAATGTTTCAATTAATAAAGCCTAATCGTCAAGGAATATAACCATTTCTTGTTCATGTCATTTCTTACACTTCACTAAGCATTGATATTCCTTTGAATCTATTTATTTATTTATATACTGCATTCCTTGCCTAGGTCCCTTGTTTGGTCTTGGAGTGCGAGTGTTACCTAAGCGCTTTGCATTCGTCAGATGAGGTCTTTAATGGCTATAGGAGGAGCCCAAACTTCTGTCAGCTCCCTTGTCAACCTCTGTGATCTGCTCACCACCTGAGCTCCCTCACAATGCTAGGGTCTGCTGCTGCTGCTGCTGCTACTGCTAGTGCCTCTGCTTCACCCTGCAAATAATTTTGTCCACCTTCTCTAGTGTCTGGGAACCAATTTTGAAGGCCAGAGTGGAAAGTATGATTCTCCACCTTGCTGCTGTTGCCTTGTACTGCCTCCTCTAGTGCCTGAAGAACACTTCTGGAGGGCTGGAATACAGTCTGCAGATGGACTGGCTGAATGACAATGCCCACCAACAATGTGGGCTAAATATAAGGGTAGAAATTCCCCCAGATCTGGCCAACTGGCAGCCTGACCAGCTGACTGATCTGTTGGTTGGCCGGCCATGTCTGAGGACTTGCTGAACTTCTGATCTGCCGACCAGATCAGGCCTTAGAAGCCTATAAAACCCTCCATTGTCTGAGCTTTTTGTGCCCAGGTCCAGGGCTGCAAATGTATCATCAAATCTGATGCAGACCTTCGCTAATCCATGTCACAGCCTCCCCTCATGAGCAGCCCCAATGAAGGGCAGCTCCATGACAGTCCCACGTGGACTGTTCAGCCTGTTGTGGAGGGTACAATCAAGCCTAAGAAGGATTATCATCTGCTGTCCATCTGGCTGCCTGTGTGCTGTCCACATGCAGCCGCTTTATCTCACTCATTTCCCCTATTTCGAATCCTGAGTCGTCCAAGGTTGCATCCGTACTTTCTTTGTGCTCTTCTGTTTTCTAACATGAAGTCTTTGACAGAGTCTACTCTGTAACCCTCCAGCATCATGCAGTCGTCGGAACCTTTTGGGAAGGTTTCTTTGACATCTAACCTTCACATCCATGTCCTCCAAGAAGTCCACATCACCACCACTGTTCTCAGTCATTGTGCAAACCACCCCCTTTGGCTGTCCAGCACGTCTCTTCCTATTAAGAACTACAAGCCAACCAAACATTCCACAACATCTTGCTCAATTCATAAAAATAGTGAGAATACGTACCTTGGATGAATATCCACATGTTGCCTACTTTTGCAGCAAACCAAGCACCTCTCCTAAGTGCCATACTCGTGTGAGTCTGGAGCCATGGCAATAGTCATGGTCATGCTATCCTTGAAGTCCGTACTCTGTGTGTACACCTATATCCCCTTAGTGTCAATGGCCTTGTCCTCAATATCTGAGCAACCCAAGGCTGCCCTTCACATCATAGTTTGCATCAGTGCACCAGCAGTCAATATCTGACATCCTCACAGTCGCCTTCTTTTTTGCAAATACTGTCTCCGAAATGCTTGGGATAACCACCAAAACAATTCTCCTATCACCTCAATTGTTTAGGTTTCTCCTCTCTAGACTGGTCCTCCTTTTGATTAGCTTTTTTCAATCTGCAGTCCTTGGCAATGTGTCTAAAGCTTGTTACAATAGAAGCATTTTCTTTGTTCACTTTTCTTGCCTCCATTTTCCAAAGAGTTGCCTCCTTTGAGTCACCATCAGCCTTTGGTTCAATGTGTCCATACCCTTCTTGTCCGCCTTTCCTATGCTTGACACAATAATTCCTCCTCATTCTAGCATAGGTTAAAGAAGACATATGAGACCAAAATTGGAATACATCAAAAGACTACCATCCCCTCAGTGGGAACTGGAGCTGTCAAACAAATTCCTATCGTGTGGCAAAAAACCACTAGAACTTTATGGTGCATACAGACTGAGTATCCTTAGATAAAACAGATTTAACTTTGAAATCTACTAACCCCCTAGATCAGGCCCAAGGAGAAGCCTAACCTAGGTAGTGGGCAGCAGTGTGGATAGGTTAGAAGTAAGAAAGCCAAATGGTGGCAGGGAGGACAGAGAAGAAAGAAAGAAGAAAGATATACTAACGTCTTCAGCAGGCCTATGAGAGAGAGAGAGAGAGAGAGAGAGAGAGAGAGAGAGAGTTAACGACTTCTAGAGCCCTCACAGGCCTATGAGACAATGTACACTCAAAAATAGTATCTCGTATAAACCAAGCCACCATGCGCTGATGCAAGGCTCGCTAGGGCCCTTGCTAAGTGCTATACTAAGAAACTTCTAATTCCTGAGAGAAATTAGGAGAGTAGTCAGCTATGATCTTGGTACCTCAGCATAGTCCTCTAATGGGACATAAGGATATCTTGTATCTGCCTCTGTTGGCTCATCTCTCAATGTGGTGAGGGGCATGGTCACTGTAATCTCTATATCCGCCAGGCTATATCAAGATTGATACCTCAACTCTAACAGTCACCTTTGAGTAGAGCGAGGATAGACTGCACCTGCATTGTGCATGCTCTGGTTTGTCTTTGCACTGTGTGCAGTCTTTGTGGTGGCTCCACTACTCCTCGTCTCCTTTTCCCACTAATCACTCTACCCTCATATCGGCTAGAGAAAGAAAGAAAAAGAAAGAGAGTTTATTAAAGTCTTTGGAAGACCGATGGGTCTATGAGACTGTGAAAATCCTGATATAACGAGCTGTGGTAGTGGAGCTACTAAACGAGCATCCATACCAATGCAAAATGCAAAATGCAAAAAATGCAAAAATGCAGAATGGCAGTACTAAGTCCTAAGTACAACATAGTCATGTCGATGGTCGACTATATATCAATCTCAGCATCATCATCAATATCATCATCATCCCCAGCAACAGCAAGATATCAGGATGGATGAGGCAGTGGAGGCATGAAGTCGGCAATAGAGTGTTGTCGGCCACTCAGAGGTGCGGTCCTCTCGGTCTCCTGATCGTAGCTCTGCGTCAAACCAGGGCTACTGTGACCCCCGTCGGTCAGGCTCCGACTCTAAACAAGGAGGGGATGTCTCCAAGTGTGGACCCTCTGCCTGAGCTGTCGCGTCGCGGGCTCCGGGTCATGGTCATGTCGAGGCCTCGTCTCGTTGGGGTCCATGTGATCTAGCTAAAAGAACTCCGTGATAGAGCTCTGAGAGGGATCATCTGAGGAAGAAGTCTGCTCCTGTCTCCGTGCTCGGAGTATTCTCTCGCGGTGTCTAAGTGCCTCAAGAATGAAACCTGCCAAACATCGCTGGTCTGGGTAGGAGAGGAAACATTCTAAAATCCCATAACTATCCCTGAAGAGGCAGTGGAAACGTCCTCAGATCTCATAGTACACAGGATACCTGAAGATGAAATGCTCCTTTGTCTCAACCTCCTGTATGTCACACAGTGTGCATATGCGCCGCTCCATGGGTAGTCGCTCTGCTCTGCTGCTCTCGATGCGAAGTCTGTGTGAAGAGACCCGGAACTACCCAAGAGAGATCCTCAGCGAGGGGGGTAGGTGAATCTGTGTGTATCCTGGTGGGTCAATGAAACCCTCCGCTGTGATATGTAAGAAGTGATCTATGTTAGAAACGAGAGAGTGAGAGAGCAGGAAGCAAGAGAGCTGAACGTAGTGCTTGCAATAGAAGAAGTGATTAATACAAGAAGTGGGATGGGTTTTGTCTAAGTGACAAAACCTTATCCTTCACTAACCGTAGTTAGTGAACTAACTGTGGTTAGGGGGAAAAACCTCTAAATGAGGAAAAAGTGCCCCTAACCTACTTATTACATTGCATTGGTCACTGCTGAATTATAATAATAATTCTAACACCCCCCTGCAGTGCCAATGTCATGTACAAGGAAATGATCAATCACCAAAAGGAGATAAGTTCAGGGCACTGCGAAATGCCTCAAACTTTTCATGTGGAAGTGCTTTGATGAAGATGTCTGCAACATTGTCATGTGTTGACACATAGATCATACTGATCTCTCCTGCATGCAACTTCTCTCTGACATAGTGATAGTGAACCTCAATGTGCGAGCATGAAACACAGGATTCTTTGCCACTACTATAGCACTCTGACTATCAGTGAGAATTGGAGAAGGACCCTCCAATGAAAGATGAAGATTAGCAAATAAACGACACAGCCAAACACATTCAACTGTCGCTGTGAAAGCTGCCCTGTACTCAGCTTCACATGAGGAGGTAGCCACTGTAGACTATTTCTTGCTTAACCAAGAAATGCAAGCATGTCCTAGAAAGAAACAATTCCCACTGGTGGACTGCCTAGTATCATAGTCTCCAGCCCAATCTGAGTCACTGTAAGCATGCATCTGCAAGTCACCCCTCCTGGGAAACATCAAGCCAAAAGACTTTGTATCTTGCAAGTAACAGAAGATGCGTTTTACAGCCTGCCAATGCATAATCTTTGGGCTGTGCATATACCTGCTCACCTGACCGTTTTCTTTCAGAAATGTCTCAAATTCATGAGACATGTACTCCCCCCCTCAATCTGTGCGAAGTGTCTGCCACTTGAGTCCTATCTCATTTTCAACCATAGCCACAAAGTGTTTGAAATGCATAAACACTTCTGATTTTGCCTTGAGACCATAGACCCAAGTGTAGTTGATAAAGTCATCTATGAATGTAACAAAATAGAGATAACTCCCAAAAGTAGGTGTCCTCATGGGACCGCAGACATCACTGTGAATAAGCTGCAATTTTCTTGTAGCTTTTACTGCACCCTCCTTCTTGAAGGGAAGCCTATGCATTTTGCCAAGAATGCAACCTTCACATGCATGAGGAGGAGGCGACTCCAAAGGAGGTAATGCATCAACCATATCATGCCTCTGAAGTGTCATTAAGCTGCCATAGCTCATGTGCTCATACTTGGCATGCCATAACTCCGCATTGTGCATCGCAACAATGGGAGTGCTAACTGATAATGCAAGATGGGATCTTTTTTCATATAAATCAAGCTGAAAAAGGCCCCGATACAAAGTGCCAGACAACCTCAAAGCATATTCATTTTCTTTGTCTCTGACTGCATACTTGTCATCATCAAAAACAACCTGAAATCCTCCTCTATTGAGTGACGACGCTGAAAGAAAATTCTTCTTTATACCTGGCACATAGAGTACATCTAATATTCTGAAATCTGTGCCATCAGTGGATGTGAGAATAATGTCTCCCACTCCACACACTGAATGAGAAGAATTATTTGCACAAGTTACCTTCTTCTTGGTGGGTGAAGAATGCAAAGTTACAAACAGATTTTTCTTGGAAGTGATGTGCTTTGAAGCACCACTATCAAAATACCAAGTATGTAGTGTCTCATCAACACTGAAAGAGCATTCATCCTTTGAAGGATCGTAACTGCAAGTCAAAAAAGCATATGGGTCATCATCATTAGTGGCTGTAGTATTTGAACTACCCACTAAAAAATCTGAAGTGCAAGTCAAAAAGGCATAGTGCTCTTCAACCAAGTTGGCTGCAACATCTCCTCCATCATGGCAATGTGGACCTGATGCATCTGATACAGCCATACCGGAATCCCTTTTCTTTTATCTAGCTATGCGCTTCTTGCACTCTCCAATATAATGACCTGGCTTCTTGCAGTAATGACAGATGCCCTTCTTTTTCTGCTCGTTTGTATCACCCTATGCCTTATAAGAAGGCTGTCCAGAATCAGCTTTATGCTGATGTGTGGACTGATGGGCATGTGGCTTATGCTGCCCTTTACCCTTGGGCTTGAACTTAGAGAGCATAGCATGCTCGCCAGCCCGGGTTGCCATATTTCTGCGTGTTTGTTCCTCCTGCAACAATAGTCCTACCAACTCGTGAAAGGAGAGAGGATTGCTGCCCCCCCTCAATGACAGATTCAGCGAGGTGTGGAAACCAAGATAGGACTCAGGAAGAGAGTTCCAAGTGGTGGAGATCATCTCTGAATCCAAAATGACTTCATCAATGTTCAGCAATTGTTCCCTAAGATCCTGAAGCTTTGTGAGGTGAGAATTCATGGAATCTCCCTCCTCCATATGTGTATGGGAAAGTTCTCGCTTCCGAAAGGAAACTCTGGCATTGTTTCTTGCTGCAAGCATACTCTCCAGTATTACCCAAGCTGCTAGATGTCTTGCATGACCGAATATGAGGTATAATGAACCTCTTGACAGAAAGAGAAATTACTGAAAGAGCTTGTGCATCTCTAGAGTCCCATCTTTTCTGCACTGTTGTGGGAGCTCCTGGAGTGGCTGCTCCAATTACCTGTGCTGTATTTGTACCTCTACCCCTGCCTCCAGCTGTAGGAGTGACAGGTATAGGCGTTGTATCTGGTCTTTCTTCATCTCCATTGACATAATCCCAAAGATTTCTGCCAACTAAGATATTGCGAACCATGAAACTCCACAAGGAGTAGTTGGTGCCATCCAACTTATCCTCCTATGTGAGAACCCCGAACACCTCATTTGAGTTGTTATGTGCCATTTTTGCCAGATAAACTCAGAAATACATCAAACTGAACAAGTAAAATCCCTTCCTGGGATGTAAGATGCACAAGTAAAATTTGCAAAGAAAAATAGTTAGTTCACTGACTACGGTTAGTGAAGGATAAGGTTTTGTCACTTAGACAAAACCCATCCCACTTCTTGTATCAGTCACTTCTTCTATTGCAAGCACTACGTTTAGCTCTCTTGCTTCCTGCTCTGTCACTCTCTCGTTTCTAACATTTCGTATCAGAGCAGGGCCTTCCTGTCTGACCTCCTGCCTCTAGCCCACAAGCTCCATCTTCAAGTTTCGCTCCTGCCTGTCGGTACATCAGTACGGATTTCGTATCTGCGCGTCAAGTCAGTACGTCCGTACAGCTCCTACGTCACTTCGTCCGTACTGCTCCTGTACCAGCCTACGCTGACATCTACGCTGACATTCCGTACAAGTACATACTGACATTCCGTCCGTACCTCTGTTGCCCGCACCATCATACATTTCGTACATCGAGCGCCTTCTGTATAGTCACCGTACAGTCCATACCTGTGCCGTATTGCACCGTACCGCAGGTCCGTACCAGTTGTCGTACATTTGTACAGCTGCGCCACACGTGCAAACTCTATTCCTGTTGCATCAGCACCGTACAGCCCGTACCGGGTTTAGTACACCATTCTGCACAGTGCCTTTTCGTGCTCAGTCCGTACATCTGCCGTAGAGCTGACGTCAGTTGTCCATACAGTTGTACAGTCTGTATTGTACGGACTGTTGCTGTTCTTGAGGTCAGGGTGCCTTTACAGGGTACTCTAGAAAGGTGGTTGTTTGCAGAGCTTTCATTGCAGGTGAACATTGGAAGGAGTTTTTTTATCAGACATTGGTGCAGAGAGCCATTGTTTGGCCTGCATTTTGGGAGCAAATTTGGGGCTTTTGCATTTGTTGCAGAGAATTGCAGAAATTTGGGGCTTTTAGTTCATTTGCGCCTTTCAGGTGCAATTTCTTGCAGAAATTTGGGGCTTTTGCATTTGGGTTGCAATTTTGCAGGTAAAAGGGCATTTTGGAAGTTTGCAAACAGTTTTGGACTCAGTACGAGTCAAATTGCAGACTTTGGCCACCTTTTGCAGATTCTATTTGCAGATTTTTGGGCATTGAGCAGAGCATTGTGGTGCATTTTGAGCCTTTGATAGGCTGTGATAGTATTTCGCTCAAACCATCTCTCTGTACGTGCATACCAGCACCTCTTATCTCCTCCTGCTGCAAGTGCCATAGAAGAGGATAGAGCTATCCATGGTAGCCTACTACGCCCCGAGGTTTAATCCCCATATTCCCTAACTCGGTACAGATATGTGATGACC
Source organism: Dipteris shenzhenensis (assembly GCF_047967505.1). NCBI lineage: Eukaryota > Viridiplantae > Streptophyta > Polypodiopsida > Gleicheniales > Dipteridaceae > Dipteris > Dipteris shenzhenensis. The sequence goes on from NC_141600.1 coordinate 25,965,952, forward strand.
TGAAATGCAGCATCTAGCTGTAAAGGGGGTGACCCAAACTCAGCCTGAATGATCTGGTGAGGAATGGATGACTTACCACGAATCATCCGTGATAACATGAGAACCTGTAGCCGCTCCACACGGGCCCACTCTGTATCCGATAAGTCTGGCCCCCAACAAGGGCTGTCGTACATCCCCGCTGGGTGAGTCAAGGAGTCAAAAAGCAACCCCTTGGTGCGTGGGTCCTGAAAGTGTAAGCGGAAGCATTGCCTCTCTAGCCTAGCCAATGAGGCATACCCTCTACTCAAGCATGCCTGCATCGTGGGTCTCATAGTGAAGCTCGGTCCGGAGAAGATAACCCCAAGATAAGTGTATGATGAAACTATCTCAACAAATGACCCCGCAAATGTGAACTGCTCCTGATGTATGATGGCTCGAGATGTATTGAAGATCATGACCTTGGTTTTACCCAGGTTGACCTTCAAATCATGAGACTCACAAAAGGAGTGTAGTGCGTCGAGGTGTCTCTGAAGCCCCTCTGCTAAGGAAGACAAGAGAGCCACGTCATCTGCATAGAGCAAAATCTGGATCAACGTGCCCGCAAGAGAGCAACCTACACCCCCCTGTGTCTGCATCACTGTCTCAAGCTCGTCAATGTAGAGGCCAAACAAGGTAGGCGACAAAGGACACCCTTGTTTGATCCCGATGGTACTCATGATCTCGTCTATCCACCCGGATCCTGCCCGAACTCTGTCAGAAACTCTCTCGTAAAGTGCCATGACAGCCCAAATGATCTCCTGGTCATAACCCAAGTCCTGTAGGCGCCGTATGAGGCGGGCTCTTGGGACCGTGTCAAATGCCTTGCGAAAATCCACTAAACCCTCTGCTTCTGTGACCTCGCCTCCTCGATGATACATCTGAGCGTGAGAATGTGGTCCATGGTTTCATGATCACGCCGGAATCCGGCCTGTCCTACTGCTCTAAGTCCTCAACACTCTGCAAGTCTGCTAACCTCGGAGTCAAGTACTGATGCATAAATCTCGGACATGACATGTCCAATCATAATGGTCCTGTAGTTCTCCGGGCTCATGGGATCCCCTGCCTTGTGGATGGGTGAGATAGTGTTAATGGTCCAAGTGTGTGGAAATCCCAAACAAACCGCTTCATTAAAAAGCTTTGCTAAGATCGGGGCTAGGAGGTTAATCCCATATGCAATGAACTCAGTGCATAGCCCCTCATGATCCTTCGCTCGGCCATTATGAAGTTTCATTACTGTTGAGATATCGAGCTCCACTCGCGATATGCCAGGGTGACCGTTGTGCATTTATGTCACCGACTTGTTAGCTACAGATGCGGTTGGTACACCGCCCACGAATAATAGCTGGATGACAGCTATCTTTATCTACTCTAGTTCGTGGCTCAGTTAGTATGCCGGTTTGAGACCCACATATAGGGTTCTTCTATTTCTTTGTACTTGAGTTCTTTTGGCTTTCACAACTAAGAAGAGGAAAACTGTTTTCAGCCTCCACCTTTATGTGTATTCTCCCATTGTGTATGTGAGAAAGCCGCAAGTGAGACTCCTTCCCTCTCTCCCACTATCTTCACATGGTATCAGAGCCTTGTTCGTGGTAAGGAGCTCAAGAAAGCAAACCAAGTTCATGGTGTCCTGGTAAGAGGACCAGTGTTGCTTTCCTATTTCGAGTTTGGAAGCAAATCTCTGCAGGTAGCACAGCCAGAAGTGCAAGAGTGCACTGTCTCATATTGAGACGCCCTTCGCGGTGTGGCGAGAGCGCAGTATATGCTGCGGGTAAGGGCGAAGCCCTTGGTGACTTTATTTTTATGATTCGAGGCCATTTCGGGGCCCGTTTTGAAGGCGGAAGTTCTTCGCAGGCACTCAGAAAAAGGCCCTGTTTTTGTTGTGCGACCACTACTCGGCTGGTCGGTGAAAAGTTGCCGCAGAAATTGCATCGTATGCCTGTATGCAGAGATATTGGGAGTTGCAGAATCATGCTTGTTGCCTGTTGATGCAAAATCGTCACTAAGAAGTGAGTGTGTGGTCAAATACCACATTCATCAGTTTTGCAGATCTGCCCGTGTGAGGCAAAAGCTGTGTTTTTTGCAGTGACAAAATATTTTGCAGTATGTATGATCAGCCCCTGGGGGGAGAGGTGTCACATCTAGCACTTGGTTAACCAATCCCTCCCGTGTCTTGTCTAGTTTCAATGTGGATTTGTCCCCCGGTCTTGTATAGTTTTAATGTGAATTTGTGTGGAGACTCGAGAGACTCCAAACAATCAAAGTACTCTGCTTAAAGCATGTGACGGGTGGATCCTAAGGTATCCACTTTGTGCACATGTGTCACACGACAAGGGTGAAGGGAGAGAAAGTTCCCTCTGTAGAATGAGGACATCTCTCCTAAATTGGGAGTCCTAGGATTGTACATCAGAGGAATCTTCAACCACTGACCTCATATTCTTATGTATCCCATCAAAGTTAGAAGTCTCCCTCTTGTGCCTGCTCTCCCACAAGCCAAATTATCCGGACATCATCTGCTACTATCTCAATACTTGCAATTTCAAGAGTATCTACCTGTCACTACAGTTTTGCAACGTATCATAAATCACTGTATGCAAAGAATGTACATAAATTTCATATGTCACATTTTTACAGAGAAATATAATTTCACAGCATATGTTCATTTCCTACAAGTGAACATCTTCACAGAAGTCACTAAAACAGTTGAAGGTACTGTACATTTGAAGTTCTCCCATATCACACAATCAGCTGAGTATTGTGACTTGTCCATTACTAGCATTGAAACTTCTCCATCCATCCTTTTAAGTCAACATCTAGACATTGAAAGGTCTAATGTGTACAGGCAGAATATGGACCTCAGAGACTCTACACTACAATGGATATTAAAGATCTTTTCCATGGAGAAAATAAACTTCTGAGTGAAGATAGTGCAGTTTGAATCACAACAGCAACAGAGAGAAACTTGAGGAAAGTGTTGACGTCCATACGGCATTCCTCCGTTCTGTTACCCCATTGTTAAAACTAGCAGACTTCTGAAGTACAGATGCCTGCAAAGAGCCAACACATGGGATGGGCCACAAGATTTTACAAGAACATGAGGTATGATACAATATAATTTATGCTTTTAAGTAATGTACTTTAAGGTCCAGAAATTCAGCACACCTGTACACTTGTATTTTTCCTTGTGTTGGAAGAGTTTGATCCCTGCGCAGAAATACAATTCTTCTCAAGAACTTCATTCTTATTGCCTTCATTGCTAGTATAAAACCACCCATTCTACAATCTCCAAAGTGAAAGGTTAGTTCTTGCCTCTTGTAAATCCATGTCATGGGAAGTGACAGAGAACCGACCCTTCCTCTGTACAAGTGTCCCTTTAGATTTCTCCTCAGAAGAATCCTTTTGGCCTTCATGCATTGAATAGTAAAGATTATGTCAGTTAGGAATCACAAAATTTCTCAAAAATGATCCTACCTTATCATCAGGGTGTGCCTTAGTCCTTCAAACTCACCTCCAGTAGGTCTTAACAACCCTGAAGCTGCATTTGATGATCGATTATCCAGGGCTGCAGCAGAAGATGTCAAAGGTCCACTTAAAGATTTCTCTTTTAATGGCTGGGATAAACAAGCATCGTCTTCTAATGTTGTTCCACTGGCGTGAGATTCTCTGTTCACAAAAAGAAGCAAAACACATTTTCAATTTTGAATGACAGGGTTTTGTAACTTCACAAGTTCCAACGACAAAGCGTTTCTGCTTTCCAAAGACTTTAGACAGCTTTAAAAGTATATGGCTTAAAAGAAACACGATACTCTTGATAAATTTACAAATTCCTTGAGTCGAATTTGCATCAATTTCGTGCTGTGGTTTGCGAAAGACTGACCATACAAAAGGTGTACAACAATCTTTGGTCTAGTTCTGATGGCACAGCTGACATGAGGGTCAGTGTGGCTTAGAGCACCACCATCTTACCTAGGCATGAGGGCAGCCTCAATCTCATCGATCCTGACATTCAATGTTAAGCCTTACTACGTAAGTTGGTAATAAAAGGACTCCTCCTTAGCAATGAGCCATGCAAGAATTTTTTCCCTTATCAGGTCTCTCCAGAGGCGGTGATTACCTACCGATCACGAGATGGAATTTTATGAATGCTCACACCAACCTTTCATCTTCTGGCCTTAGCATCAAAACCTGGAAGAGGCAAATTTCCATATTCTTTTGGCTCTTCCAAACATGGACTCCTAGTCAATAGCTAGACGGACACTTTCCCCAATGCCCGAATGTTTTGCAGCAATGGAGGCCATTCAACATTGCATTTGGGGTTGCAAAGAGGCCCAGAGGATATGGCAAAGCATTGCACACCTGAGTGGCAGGATGAGGAGGGGTACTTGCCACATCACTTGGTGATCCATCGCCTAGGTCACATGGTCAAGACTTTAGCATGCATACCCTCCCTAGCATCCCAATATAGGTATCTATACCTCTTCTCAACTGAACCTTAAAGAGAGCCACTCAAAATTAATTTGATTAAACTCAACCTTTCAATGATCACCGAGTTGGTTGCAATGCAATTCCCTCAGTTGGTAAACTGTCAGTGTCAGTAAGAATAACCTCAAAATCATTATATATGTATACTGATATACATGTATATAGATAAATAGATAGGTATAAAGATAGACATATAGATGGATGAACGGATGGATGTGTAGATGAAGACATAGGTATATATATCCTATATATAGACAGCCAGATAGCTATGCATATATATATTCATATACAATTGTTTATTTGCTTATTTATTTGTTTATTTATTTGTTTATTTACATACATATAAAGAGTTACTTTCCAATCATTGTGCTTATGCACCAAAGCCAGCGTAATTTATGTTATGTGGAGCTTTCCCATCCACAGATGGCACAGAGAACCTTTGGTAGCAAGCTGCACAGTGTGTGATGCTATGGAAGTGACCTCGCCTCGGTGACTGAATCACATAATCCACATTTACATTGTGGGGAGATACCTTTTGCAGTTCCAATCACAAGGAATGCAGCTAACCATCTGTGTGAACGATCAATAGAAATGAAGATTTAATCCGCTTGGACTGTTGGATGGACCTTTCACGGTGTGCCGTTGAGGATGGCTAAGGGGGAACTCATTACCTAATTGCATAGGAATGTGCAACACCACTGAGCTATTGCTTTGAATATGCAGACATGCATACTGAAGATCAATAGATAGATTAAAATCCCGTGTTTCTTACCAAAAGTCGCTTCATAAACACAAGAAAGATCTTGCAGTCTCAACTTCACAAGGCTTCAAATGCTTCAAACCAAGAAATGTATAGCATGGACTGCTTGGAACAACCTTTCGCAGCTTGTTAGTGACATAGGTACAGATCACATGCAGAAGGATTTCTCTACAAGTGTCTATCACTCCTGCAGCTCACCATGATGCCCACACCAAATTGTAAAGGTAATCAAAAACATATTTTAAAATCTCATCCAACCACAACCATTACTCACAAACACAAACCACAACCACGACCATATTTTAAACCTCATCCAACCACAACCATTACTCACAAATATAAACTTGGAAAAAAATAGAAGTCCAGAAATAGCATCCAAAAAATCAATTTTGTTTAGACTTTCTGAAGGCCTCCTACCTTTCTCCCTCCCTCACATCATCACTACATTCAGTTGCTCCACTGAAAGATCGATCAGAATGTTCTTGGTCATGTACCCTATCTTCAGTTCGTTGTTTCAGCTCTGTCCTGTTTCCCTCTTCATCCCCTGTACTGGAATCCTTATGCAGTTTTATTTGGCAATTTTCATTATTTCTTCCACCAGGCTCATTGTAATCTGCCTTGTGCTGCTGCAAGCTTTTAGTGCCCTCACGCGAATCTTTGGTATCTTGATCTGGGTCATCCTCAAAAACGTCAAAGCGACCTCTGTACATTGAGACAAACTTCAGGATCAGGCCTTGACCATCCGTTGAAGGAAGATACTCATAACATTTAGCATTCTAGTAGACAAAGTAGCTTTAGAATTTCCTACTCACATGTGCTTTGGTTCTTTCTTTCCTGCAAACAGATGTCCAGATCTGTATAAGATTTTTCAACAATCCAACCATTCCACAAAAGATTAGTATAGAAACAAAGTCCATCAATAAAAAAGATTACTCTACTTCTTCAGAAAGCAACCCCACTTATCCTCTTGGAAGATTCTTACATAGTTAAACTATAGCCCTATTTCCATTATCTTCTTGTTCTGCCATGAAAATTGGGTCAAAAGTCTTTTGCAAAACAGACAACACAATTATTGCAAAGGACTTTAAAAAGGTTACAACCTCCCAGGTAGATGTAAAGGCCATGCATGCAACCAGAGAAAAACGACTTTAAAAAGTACAAATTGAATGGTGGCCATTACTTGAAACCATTGGAAGATTTAGAAGGAACGGCAGCAAGCAAAGGTCCCGTCTGTGTATACGTCTTACATTCACCTGCCTGTTGAAATGTAAGATAGGAAGGCAGCAAAAAAATTACACCCTCAAATTGTTTATAGAGACGGTATGATATCAAAAGCTACCTCTAAAGTTAAAATGTGAGCATGGTACAATCCCAAAGTACGTGTTGACAAGTCACAAAATGCTTACATCATCTTCACTCGTAGTTTTCAATGGTCGAATAGACACTAACTGTTGAAAAGTGTCGCAATCTTGAATCATGCAAGACGGTGGTGATGAAGGCTGGTGTACCTCGGAATTATCAGAGTCTTTTTTCTCAGTTGCTTTCGACTTGAATTCTTCCTTTCCAGAAACAAAATCGCCATTATCCTGAACATGTCAAGATTGAATAGGGACCATCAGAAATCATATAAGTTTCTAATCTCACATAAGAGGATACTATAATGCACAGCATTAATGCGAGCTCCTCAGAACTTTACAAAAGACACCAAATTTGCCGAAAATAATGAGAAAATTTCATCTCTTGAAGGTGAAATGCTATACCATAGAGGCCTGAGCTTTCAAGTCCTCTAAATCAAAATTCCAGCAGCTAACACCCCGCTTATACTCATTCTGTGCAAAAAAGTAGGATCTCATGAAAAACAGCATAATTTTCCAGGAAATCATACATACATGGTTATTCAGCTTACAGAAAGATATCAATACCTGTTTCATTAAATCAAAAAACCAAGGGTAGGACACATATTGTTAGAGAGTATGATAATTTAGCCAGTTGCATTGAGAAAACCCTCAGCTATTTACTAAAACACATCAAAAATGGATATTACTTGAGTCCCTATTGTACCCAGAACTTGTCAAAGGCCTCAAAGATTCATGTGACAGTTTGCTCTATCTTCAGCCACTGCCTATTCATGAGAAGTTTAGAAAATATGAACTTGACCCCTTATCCATGGCCTTGTACTACAAATATGTGCACGTACATGCAAATATCAGAGCAGGCAGAATTAACTGTAAGTATAAGACTTAAAACAATGCCCATTCTCGTCTCTCTCAGAGAAAGAAGCTGTTACAAACAGTACTGTCACTCAGAACCGCAAGTAGAATATACCTGAGATCTCTCTTCTTGTTCTCCATAAGGAACTTTCTTCTCAGCAAGACGTGCAGCATCTTTTATCTGCAGCAACCATGTCACAATACATGAAGCAGACCAAAGAACATTAAGTTTATGAAACATGCATATCAGTGAACAGCTCAAGTTTATGTTAGATTAAAACAAGTGCAATCTTGATTTCTAAAAAATAATTAAGAAAAGAGTACAAGCTATCACAAACATACAGTTTTATTGTGTTCTACTCTCAAAGAACCACAATACATACTCTCTCTTTTGCGGCCTTAGGTGTTCTATGAGAAACATGACTCTTCTTGGGCTCTTTTGGTTTGACGACATTTGGTTGAGTCATGTTCTTGCCTCAGAGTACAAACCTATGCATGCACCCAGTGGATACTTTATAAGAGATTCCAGCAAGCATATCAGCATGGCACATTTGAAGATCCACCCCGCACACACATTGGCTAGTATCCGTACAGAGGCTTTGGATGGTTCCCAGATCCACCCTGCACACACATTGGCTAGTATCTGGACAGCCACGGCATACACCTTGATATCCATTTGGGGGAGCATGCAGGAGACTCCACGAGCAGCCTCTACACAAGGCATGTTTTCTTGAGGGAGTGGAGTGGCTACTCATTCTTCTCAGAATCCCCCACAGGGTTGAGGTGGCACTATCAGGCTCAACCTTGGATATTTGCTAGCTCTTTTACTGGAGCTTGATTTTGCCCTACTGTTTCGCTTTCTCATGCCTCGCATGATGTACTTCTCCTTGAGCTTCGCTCTCGGAGTTTCATTCATACTTTCTAGAAGACCTTACTTGCGGGGGGGGGGGGGGGGGGGGGGACTCACCCCGAATAATGTGGACTATGTTTCATATAATACTAATAATGTAGACTAACTATGTTTCCCTACTTATGTCATTACTTTCTGAAAGCAAGTCCAGATCCAAGACACATATATTACTCATGCACAGATGAACATGATGCATATTTCCATCTCTCCAGAGAGGAAAGGAAGAAACACCATCATGAATGCTAACCTTAGAGAGCAGACAATAAAAGACTAAAAACACAAGATGATTCCTAACAGTAGCAACTTGGAATGATGATGACTGTAAGACCATCAATCTACATTTCAGTCGTAAAAGAAGCAAACTACCAAAGATACTGACCTTCACCATCCAATATTTCTCAACAAATAACTAGTCTTCAAAAGGCCCAACATTGGAGCATATGTTAAGTAAATGGCATAGAACTCAACAGTTTTTTACGAGATAGTACTCCACTGCATCAATTGAATATGAACACCTTCTATTGATCAAACCCAACTTGACTGCATTTACCTGCCAAACTGTCAACCAGCCAACTGCTAAATTTAGGTCTCCATGTCCCTCTTTGTAATCTTTAACAGGCCCATGAACTTAGATATTTGAGAGGAGGAGGTGGCATGAAGGTTTGGAGGAAAAATTAATTGAACATAGAGCAACAAAGCACACGAAACTGATTTGAAGAGGAAACTGATGTTGCAAAGCCAACTTTTTCAGCCTATACGTTTCACTGGACGAGTAATCTCCCTACCAATAATCTTTGGACATGCCGCACCACACTCGACTTAGCAAGAGATCCACATATCATTAATTTTCCTCCACCTTGCCACTCATAATGTCACCTCCCCCTATATCTCTAAGGTATCCCTTGATTCTAATTCTAAATAGGATATATGTGCTCAAACAACTGTTTGGTTTGAAATTCCTTAGATATTCGGTCAAAGGCTGCTCATGTCACCATGGGTTCTGAATTCTTTATTTTCTGGTATCCTCAGAATCTCAAACATTGAGACACTCTTCTATAGAGGTATTTCCATGTATTGGTGTGGGATGAATGGGAGGCATTCTATTCCATGTGTCATGTATTGAGTTCCTCTCAGATTTGAGAAGGGGATTGTGAGATTGAATCAAACCTAAGGTTGAGGGCCTAATAGGCCATACAGATGAAAACGGGTCAGTTATGTGTTAATTATCCATGTCTAAGGGCTATCATCTTGGTTTACAATGGTTTCCAGCCTGTATGTCATGCTCAGCTACTCGAAGGAGCTATTGGTGGCCTTTCAGGAATGGTATTGTTCTAGGGCTGGAAACGTGGGTAAAGGGAGACGTTTTGGTAGGCCTTCAGAGGCGAGCTATGAGCAAGAGGGTTGGTTGAATTTCTGGCTGTTAGTTAGCTGTGATGATAGTCGTGTTAGTGTCTTGAGTGTGTGGAAGATACTAGTTATGGTCTTGTAATGCACTATAAAACCAGTAGGCTTGCGAGCTTGATAGGATACTCTTCGTTCGATTGTGTTGATCATTCAAGTTTATTATGATGTTTTGTTAAATTGAGAATACAATTAAATGTGTCAATCTAGAAAACTATTTGCCATATAATGTTCCCTTGGGCATAAAATACATATTACTTTAACAGTCTCAAGCTCAACACATGGTATGCCTGCAAAATTTTCAATCGCAAACTTACTCAATCGTTTACAATCCAAACACAGTTTAAGACATTTCAAACTAGCTCTTTTGCACAAGCATCATATCCATTCAAAACAGTAAGATTCCAGGAATAAACCCAGCCTTATGAGTCCATAAAGGCATTACAAACCTTCAGATCATTGACCCGTTCCCAAAGGGGTGGAAGAGGACCCAAAATAGAGCGGGCAACATAATCTGCCGGCCGTGCATGCTTGAAAAATGAATGCTTTAGCAGTTTTTCTGCACTCGGACGCTTTGATGGATCTTTCACCAGGCACATTGCTATCATCTCCTTGAAAGACTGAGATCCAGTGAAAGGATACATCAACATACTAAGTATGAGGATTTCCTCCGAATGCAGAACTTATCACAAGGAGGCTGACAAGATGAACATTCAATCTTACCTTTGAAAACCTTTTGTCTCTCTCATAGTCAAGCCCAGGTGGTGCATTCTGCAATGTCATGAGCAGCACCTATCACAGGTGGAAGGCAAGCAGAGATTTTTTATCAGTGGACATTTTACTGAACAAGCTTCTTTTAGCACGTAGTTTCCAGAAAAGATGGCAGATACAGGCATCTGTCCAACTCAATGTGACATCTGCAGGTTCGATATCCAGACCCTCGCAACATATACAACTTCCTGATATTAAATGAAGAGTCAGAGAAGCAGAATCACAGAAACTGTATAAAACCTTCATAGGAGGGTACTTTGAGAATGGAGCATGCCCATGTGCTAGCTCCAAGGATGTGATCCCAAAAGACCATATATCAGCCCTGCAAAATGAAAGATTCATATTTTTCAACAAGCCCAAAAGTCACAAGTTCCATTACCCAGAGCAGACTGGATAGACAAAAATATCACGTCACATCCACATGTTTAGCTACCAGAAGATAACAGCCCTACATAGGTATATACCAAAACGCCCCTAATACTTACGGCCCTTTGCATAATTGAAGAGGAAAATAATTCTTTTGCAGAAAACTGGGGGTGAACTACATCTGCAGGGGCAGAATATGACTTTTAAAAAGTAACAACTAGTGAGTAACAACTATTGAGAGTTCCAAGGCTTGAAGTGGAGAAATTATGATAAATGGCAATAAAGGCCCAAGGGAGCAGGGCCAAACTCCTAGAAGCCTTGCATTTAGAACAAAACCACAGATCCATCACCATTGTAGAGAACTCATTTAAAAGCACTTACTTAAAATCATACCCATGTAGTTGCTCCATGACTTCAGGTGCCATCCTGAAAAATACAAGTGTTAAAAAGGTTAATATTTCTAGCATGAGAACTTTTAGTAAAAGGTAGAGTACTGTAACGCAAAGGTAGCAGGCTCCATCAATATAAAGAAGTATACTGAATTTTAGATACGCACATGACTGCATCTTAAGAACCCTTGATAAAGGACCCTAATCAGGTCATGAAGGCCTTACTTTGTAGTCTAAGATATGCATGCAATCCCACCTTCTTGAGAAATGAAACATTCCATCATGCTCATAATCTAAGATGGGGAGCTTCCCATCTTAGTACTTCAACCACACCACAAAGCCCTCTTTGAACAAGCTGATAGCGTGAGGTCTTCCTATAGAAAGATGTGTCAAAGTAAGGGGTGAGAGATGTGGGAGTGAACGTGAAGAGGATGGAGTACAGCATTACTAGCACTACACACAAAAAATTTACATGATCCAATCAGTGTCTCTCGAGCTCACTAGCGTGAGGTCTTTCTATAGAAAGATGTGTCAAAGTAAGGGGTGAGAGATGTAGGGGTGAACGTGAAGAGGATGGAGTATAGCATTACTAGCACTACACAAAAAAAAATTTACATGATCCAATCAGTGTCTCTCAAGATGAGCTCAAGGTGAGACAGGACAGCGAACAATGAAAATTCGGCGAGGATGTCCTTAACCAATGGTGGTGGCAGGAGTGACTACTAGTGGATGTGATCACAAGAGGACGAAAACAAAGCAGGAGCGAGAGACAAGAGCATTCCTATAGAAGAGCATCAGAGGCAATGGCTATGAGTTTGCCTGAGCGAACACTATGAACGGTTTTACCTCTGTACCACTTTGCAAGGAAGGTTTGCAACAAGTTTCAAACATGAGAGCCCAAGCTCTGCTCAATTTTTTGGGTGTTATGTCTAACAAGACCAACGAAGTCCTAGACATGATTAGATAATCTAAGACTTGGATTGGATCTAGGGTTTATGAATAGTCAAACCTAAACCTAGCCATGGCCAAAATTCAGACTAGACTAGCCAAGAATCCGTAATGGCCACCAGGTTGTGGTACACTCTAACTCTAGATCTGGATGGACCTAAGGTTGGGACTGAAGTTGGGAGTGGCTGAGATTTAGATCTAGTGGATAGAACTGTAATAAAGCAACCTATTGGATCTTAAGGAAAGTAGAGGACTTTCCTTAAGAGAGGACACTGTGATATGTGAGAGCTTCAAAGGACGGCCTGAAGAGGAAGAAGAATGTAAAGTCCAATCCTCAAGCCTATTCTGAAGTTCCAAACGAGGTACTGGTGATAAGGAAAAAAGGAAAGACAACCAGGAATTATGTACTTCACCACGTCAGATAGTTGAGACTTCATAGGGATCAGCTGCAATGTGGGCTCGTAGATGATGAGCTTATCAACCTGGTTCCAGAGCAGGTGTCTTTGTATAAGGCACCGAGACAAACCCCCCACAAAAACTGACTGAACATGGATCACACAGACTCAAAGAGAGCCAAAAGACTACACAGCCCGAAACAGATAAACTTAGAACTGAACTTCCCCCCAAAACTCAGAGAACAGTCAGCCTCAGAATACTATGAACCCACAGCCCACACTCCTAAGCTTCCATCAAGGACAACAGCACGTAACTCTCCCCAAAGCTGCAGTGCCACCTCCTCTCCTTCTCTATCAATACCCAGGAATCTCCCACGATCAAATCAGCTTCCAATTCCTTTAGGACAGCTTCTCTTCCCTCACAAAGCAGAAGATCAGTGATTGACGAACATCTACAACAAGCATCAATCTCACATTCTTCCACGAAGAGTGCCCAGCTCCTTTAGGACAACCATCATCGATGAAGGTCGCGTTTCATTGCCCTTAGCCTGCAATTTCTTCGTCCCTCTATCTCTTGCATACGGAATTCATGGAGTCTCTGTCACTGAGGATACTCCATGCTGCATAGTAGCGCTACCACCCCCTCTTCTCTGTCTTCACAAGAACCACAGCCTCTCTTTCTTTGTTGCTCACAGCGCATGCTCTCTGTCACTCGAGATATTCTGCCCAAGCCTCCATGGTAGTAGCAACGCTTCCCCACAGAACTGAGAACCCACCATGCTTTATGTTTATCCGTCACCCAAAGTCCTTTCCCCAGCCCGCATCATCTACTACAGCCAAGTCTTTACAAGACTTCAGTAAGCGCTGACTGTACCACAGAGCTCGTCATCACGGAGCACCTGGAATCCATCTATGCCAAGCATGCAGTCGAAATTCCTCATCCCGTCACGTAAGTAGACCTTCACACAGCCTTTCACTTATGCACACCCTCTCTTTCATCTACCAGACTCCCCAAATCTGGTCGTCCAACCTTCTCTTCAAGGAGCCCCACTTGCATCGTAGATCCTTCCAGCATAAAACCGAATCAGCTCCCAGCCGCCATCTTCACATAGCTCCAACTCACAGTCCAGAAGCTCCGCTTCATCTTTTCACGTAGCCACCTTGCATGTGCAGGATGCCTTCCCAATCAGTCCAGCCACCTCAGCCTAATTTGCCACCTCATCAGTGACATTTTACCACTCTCCCATTTAAAAAATGCAAATATCCCCCCAAGGCACATTAAATGCACATTTTGGACCTTTAGTCACACAATTCCCACACACATTAGCATGCACATTAAAGCTTGCATGCACCCCTGTACACACACATGAAAAGCCCCTTGACGTGGGCACCAAAACATGTCAAATTCCCGTAGCATGCAAGTGCACATTGACTCAGAAAAATAAAATAAAATAACCCTTCATGACTTGATTTACATGACCCCAAAAACATTTCACTTGACCACACACTAGACACCCTTGCTCTGGAAGTCTGGTACAACCACATTGCATTTCATCATTTCCCATGAAGTCCCTGCAAAACATACTTTATTGTCTCAAAAAACTATAGATTAGTCCATCATGCTTGTGAAAGAAAATCCACAAATGCCAAAAGCCCACACCTACCCTAGATGTGTACAACTATGTGCCTACCCACAGCTATATACAGTGCTCAAAAACTTGATACAGATTTTGTCCTATCATTTTGCCCATCCCCAAGTCTGCAGACATTCATGTCTTGCAGATAGAAGTATATAAGATTTGCATTTCTTCAGAGATATCCTCATCCATGAGGTCTTCCGGCTTGTCTGATTTCATCATAGTAGGTCCACAGCTGCCCACACTCATGATCCTATGAAAGTATTTCTTTAGTTTGAAGCCCTCTATTCTTATGCTGTTGACCATCGAAATCCTCAAGTTGATATGAGCCATTTTTGAATTTCTTCGTCACACGAAAAGGTCCATTCCATTTGGTCACAAATTTCTTCTTGAAGGTAGAATCCGGACTACTGTTGTATCTCAAAACTAGATCACCCTTCTCGATTTTCTTATCCCTGAATTTCCTGTTTGCTCTCTTCTAATTCTCCTCTTGAATTAAAGCATAATGTTCCACCGCCTTTCGTCTATCTAGTTGTGCTTCTTGCAAATCCAATAACCGGTTCTGGAAAGTAAAATTTGAATCCTCGTTTATCTTCATTCTGTAATGCAGGAATTTCTACTTCCAAGGGTAATAGAGCTTCTTTCTCGTAAACAAGATGAAATGGTGAAAACTGGGTGCCTTCTTTTACTGCAACTCTGTAAGCCCATAAAGCCCAGTGCAAAGCAAGGTCCCACTCCTTCTCATGTGTTCTCATGATCTTTCCCATGATATTAGTACACACACCATTAAATTTTTCATTCATCCCATTACATTGGGGATAATAGGGACTTGCATATCTGTGTTTAATCTTCAGCTTTCCACATAATAAATCCATCAGTTCACTCCTGAAACCTAGACCTCTATCAGAAAGCAACTCTAGTGGCACACCAAATCTACAGCAAATATCCTCATACACAAATTTACATACAGATTTCGTATTGACAGCCCGTACTGCTCGTGCTTCAGCCCATCTCGTCAAATAATCCACAGCTGTCAGCACATAACAATTTCCCCTGGCTGTCATGGGTAGAGGACCGATGGCATCTATTTCCCATTTCTCAAAAATATTATAAGCAAGCATGATATTTCTGAGTTCTGGATGTAAGATCCTCTTACTCATCTGCTGACACTGTAGGCATGACCTGCACCAATGTCTTATGTCTCTCTGGAGGGATGGCCACACATACCCTTCTGTAAGTATTTTCCTCAGCATGATTTTGAAATGTCCTCCACATACTCCCTCATGATTAGCTTGTAGAATATGAAAAACTTCCTCATGCCAGGGAATTCTTCTAAGCACCAGATCAGCCCCTTTCATGTAAAGAACATCATCTATCAGACAATAATAAGTACAGCTTTTAATAAATCTGTATTTTCTTTGTTTTGGAACTTCTTCAGGCACTTTACCAGTTAGCAGGAAGCTTTTCTCACAAGCTAATGTCTCCCTTCCTTTGTATAAGGGCTCCTGCACTCCTATTGCATCAACATAAGCTGCTGTAATTTCCTGCGCAGCATCATGTGCATTTACATTCTTACCTCTTTCAATATGCTGGAGTGTCCAGGCATCCAATTGATTTAACAGTTTCTTCACCGCGCTTATCCATCTCTTCAAATGAACATGCTTAACCTTCCAGATACCTAAAATTTGCTTCACAACCTACAAAGCATCTCCCTTAATCATGAGTCTCTTTATACCCAGACTAATGCATACTTTCAAACCTTCAAAGAGGGCTGCATATTCAGCTTCATTATTACTGTTGGCTTCGAGCTGAATTCCCATTTTCCGAATCTCCTTTCCTCTAGGATCATAAATGACAATTCCTCCTGTACTTTTATTTAAACTTTTTTTGTAAGATCCATCAAAGTGTAAAACAAATGCATCCTCTAGTACTTTTTCTTCATTCATGTCAGTGTTCTTCTCCACATCTTCAACTAAAATAGGTCCTTCCTTATAGGTGAGGAGATCAGCCAAGGAAGCTCTGGTAGAGTTCTCAACCAAGAAGGTAAAAGAGTACTCCTGTAACTCTACTATCCATTTAATCCTGCTCCTAGAGATGTTTGTACTATTCAACATATGAGGCAATAGTGAACATGAGGTGAGAACCACAAAAGGTTTGGACAATAGATAAGACCGAAATCTCCTACAAGCATACAAGAGGCTAGCCATGACCAATTCAGCCACTAAATACTTCCTCTCTACTTCACTCTTCACCTTACTGGCATAATAGACTCACCTCATATATCTGGAACCCTCTCCCTACTTGCAAAAGAATAGCACCAATAGCATCTGGTCCTACGGATGGATTCACATAAAAAGTCCTGGAATAATCTGGTGGCTTTACACTTGAAATATGAGTCAAGGTTAACTGCCTCAAACACCTCTTCACTCTCTGTCGTCCATTTCAGAGGCTTAGATTTTACCACCTGCTGAATACTTCCTCTCTACTTCACTCTTCACCTTACTGGCATAATAGACTCACCTCATATATCTGGAACCCTCTCCCTACTTGCAAAAGAATAGCACCAATAGCATCTGGTCCTACGGATGGATTCACATAAAAAGTCCTGGAATAATCTGGTGGCTTTACACTTGAAATATGAGTCAAGGTTAACTGCCTCAAACACCTCTTCACTCTCTGTCGTCCATTTCAGAGGCTTAGATTTTACCACCTGCTGAAGAGGATACAAAATCTAAGATAACATATGAATAAATCTCAACAGATACTTCACCTTCTGGAGAAAGGTATGCAACTGCTTGGTATTCTCAGGAGAGGACAGCATAAATAAAGCTTTTACTTTACCTGGATTTGGCTCAATCCCATTCTCAAATACAATATGCACCAATATTTTAATGCTGGTTTGAGCTAACTGAGTCTTCTTAAGATTTAATTGACCACCATTAGTATCAATCTCATAGAATACCTGATCCAGCTTGCCACAGTGCTCCCTTATTCCACTGTAGACATAGATGTCATCAATAAACACTTTACGAAATTTATCCAAGAAAGGTAATAAAATTCTCTGATAGTGCGAGGGGCCGTTGGTAACTCCAAAAGGCATTTTCCTGTAACAAAAACAGCCCCAGGAGGTAATGAAGGTAGTCTTGATTTGATCTTCCTGGGCTATGGCTATCTGGAAGTACCCTGAATATCCGTCACACAAGCTCTACATTTCATGACCCGCCACTTTATCAAGAATATCATCCAGAAAAGGCAGAGGATAGCGGTTTCTCTTTGTCACTGCATTCAAAGGCTTGTAATCGACACAGACTCTCCATTTGTCCACACCTTTTGGCACTATGACCACAGCACATCTCTCTGTTCTGGGCTTAATCTTCTTATTTTCTGAAAAACAGGTTTGGCACCTTCCTTCAGCTCAATCCTCGAGGCTTCCCTTTAAATCCACTGATCTCCTCATAAGAGGTGATAAACAAATTGGGGTATTTCTGCAACATCTTCAAATATTCTTCTTTCTCCTCAACATTGAGATCAGGATTCAATGATTGCTCAATCAACACCTGGGTTGATTCTTGAGAACATTTGGGCTGCATCAAATCCTCGATAACCTCAAACCTATCCACCTCTTCCTCACCAAACCCTACTGCCCCCACAAAATCCACCTGTGAATCCTCATCTACCAAATCCACCAATGCTATTGTTCCTTCATCACTTTCTGAAGTCATTGAGCTCTCATTCTCACTGTTGATTTCACTTCTCTCTTCCTCTTCACTTGCTGAATCTGAAACTGCAGCCCTGTTTACCATATCAAAATTCAATTTCTTCCCATTCGTATGTACAGAAAACATTCCTCTCTGCCAATTCTGAATTGCACCTACCTTCCTCAACCACGGCCTTCCAAGAATCAAAGGATAGGCTCCCAACCCCGCAGGCAATACATGACAATCCACTCGACATGAGACACTGAATGCCTCAACCTCCAGGCCAGGTACTATCCCTAAAGTCTTCACCTTGGAGTGGTTTGCGATAACTAGAGGAGCAGGATATCTTCAGTCCTAATCTCTCTACACAAGCCTGGGTAATCACACAAATCTGTGCACCCCCATCTATATAGGCCTCTCCATTAGGGATCAGCTGCAATGTGGGCTCGTAGATGATGAGCTTATGAACCAAGTTCCAGAGCAGGTGTCTTTGTATTAGGCACCGAGACAAACCCCCCACAAAAACTGACTGAACATGGATCACACAGACTCAAAGAGAGCCAAAAGACTACACAGCCCGAAACAAATAAAATTAGACCTGAACTTCCCTCCCAAACTCAGAGAACAGTTAGCCTCAGAATACTATGAACCCACAGCCCACACTCCTAAGCTTCCATCAAGGACAACAGCACGTAACTCTCCCCAAAGCTGCAGTGCCACCACCTCTCCTTCTCTATCAATACCCAGGAATCTCCCACGATCAAATCAGCATAAGATCACAACCATGTCAAAGAGGCTTCCAATTCCTTTAGGATAGCTTCTCTTCCCTCACAAAGCAGAAGACCAGTGATTGACGAACATCTACAGCAAGCATCAATCTCACGTTCTTCCATGAAGAGTGCCCAAGTCCTTTAGGACAACCATCATCGATGAAGGTCGCGTTTCATTGCCCTTAGCATGCAATTTCTTCGTCCCTGTATCTCTTGCATACGGAATTTATGGAGTCTCTGTCACTGAGGATACTCCATGCTGCATAGTAGCGCTACCACCCCCTCTTCTCTGTCTTCACAAGAACCACAGCCTCTCTTTCTTTGTTGCTCACAGCGCATGCTCTCTGTCACTCGAGATATTCTGCCCAAGCCTCCATGGTAGTAGCGACGCTTCCCCACAGAACTGAGAACCCACCGTGCTTTAAGTTTATCCGTTGCCCAAAGTCCTTTCCCCAGCCCGCATCATCTACTACAGCCAAGTCTTTACAAGACTTCAGTAAGCGTTGACTGTACCACAGAGCTCCTCATCACGGAGCACCTGGAATCCATCTATGCCAAGCATGCAGTCGAAATTCCTCATCCTATCACGTACGTAGACCTTCACACAGCCTTTCGCTTATGCACACCCTCTCTTTCATCTACCAGACTCCCCAAATCTGGTCGTCCAACCTTCTCTTCAAGGAGCCCCCCTTGCATCGTAGATCCTTCCAGCGTAAAACCGAATCAGGCTCCCAGCCGCCATCTTCACGTAGCTCCAGCTCACAGTCCAGAAGCTCCGCTGCATCCTTTCACGTAGCCACCTTGCATGTGCAAGATGCCTTCCCAATCAGTCCAGCCACCTCAACCTAATTTGCCACCTCATCAATGATATTTTACCACTCTCCCATTTAAAAAATGCAAATATCCCCCAAAGGCACATTAAATGCACATTTTGGACCTTTAGTCACACAATTCCCACACACATTAGCATGCACATTAAAGCTTGCATGCACCCCTGTACACACACATGAAAAGCCCCTTGACGTCGGCACCCAAACATGTCGAATTCCCGTAGCATGCAAGTGCACATTGACTCGGAAAAATAAAATAAAGAAACCCTTCATGACTTGATTTACATGACCCCAAAAACATTTCACTTAACCACACACTAGACACCCTTGCTCTGGAAGTCTAGTACAACCATATTGCATTTCATCATTTCCCATGAAGTCCCTGCAAAACATACTTTATTGTCTCAGAAAACTATAGATTAGTCCATCATGCTTGTGAAAGAAAAATCCACGAATGCGAAAAGCCCACACCTACCCTAGATGTGTACAACTATGTGCCTACCCATAGCTATATACAATGCTCAAAAACTTGATACAGATTTTATCCTATCACCAGCAAGAACGATCGAAGCATTTCTGAAATTTGATGCCATAAAGGACGGTAATGAACTCCCAAACCATATTTGTTAGCGGCCATAGAAAAAGATAAAAGAGTGCCATCATCCTGAAGTACATCCGCCACAAAAGAAATGCCTTTGAAAGATAGAAAATAAGAACGCCTGGTTCTTGTATAGCCAAAGGAGGGTGGAATACTTTGGACCAATAAATATTCTCAGCCCTCAAGGAATTGCCCGACAAAGAATCTCTGCCATTGCATTCCAAGTGGGATAAAATATGCTTCCAATCAAGAAGCAAACGAGAGACAAAAGGGCAGCCTCTGATCTTGCCTTGAATAGAGCCCAATAGGAAATCACACTGTGTAGGCTGCCAATGCCCAAAAGCAGAAGTATCAATATGCAACAAAAGAGAGCGGATCATGAAAGCCCAAGGCTGATCCCCATGCATAAACTGCAACATCATTTTTCCCCTGTGAGCAAGTATATGCATTTGAATATTGAGTATGTTCAAACCCCCGTGCATCTTTGGAAAGCAGAGACGATGCATAGAGAGTAATCTAAGACTTTTCTTGCCATTTTTTGAACACCAAAAAATCTCCATGATAGCAGACATAAAGGAAACCAGATCTGCCTTATTGAACATGATGAGAGGCAGATAGAATTGTATGTATGCTATCAAAATGGATTACATTCGCAAACGAACATGTAATGGCCAAGTTGCAAGCTTCCAATATTCAAGTTTCGCCCTCAACTTTGTGAGCACCCAATCAGATTGTTGAGAACGAGTGAGCCCCCAACCTAGAGGATAGCCAAGATGTCGAATCAATTGAGAAGTTGGAACAATTTCCCCAGGCCACAAAAGACTATGCCAATCTTTAGCATGCAATGGCAATAATTTTGATTTCTAAAAATTGACACAAAGACTAGCAGCCAAACCATATGTAGAAAGAGCCTGCATAATCATGAAGAGGTCGCTCTAAGTATTTTTCGGGGTAAAGAAAGAATCATCAGCATATGCTTGAGCGATCATGCTTGGCTGCCAGGAATTTCCAATCCGTGCAACATGCCACTGTCCAAGAGGTGGTCCATATATTGAAGCATAGGATGAGTGGCTATGGCAGAAAGTAAAGCACTGAGGGGACATCCTCGTCGAACAGAACAACCAAGAGTCTAGGTTGTAGAAATATCCCCTAAAAGTATGCAAGCAGCTTTACTATCTTGATATAGCCAATTGATAACTTGCTGCATTTTTGTGCCAAATCCCAAGGCCTGCATAGTGGATGAAATAAAGTCCCACTTAACAGTATCAAAAGCTTTGGCAATATCAACTTGCAAAAGCAAAACATCCTGCTACATATATTTGGCATATTCAATTCCAACATAAGCATTAGCAATGTTATCTGTGATATGCCTACGAGGAACAAAACCATATTGCGCAGGATACAACCCATCATGTAAATAACCTTTTAGCCAATCAACAATCATTTTGGTAGTAACTTTGTAAATGACTGGCATAAGCGTGATAGGTCTCCAATCAGCCAAAGATTCATAAATTTGCTTTTTTGGAAGAAGTTTAACAAGACCACTCTTCCATGTGTCTGGCATTTTTTGATTTTGCCAAGCAGAGTTCACCATATGCAGCAATGTATGCTTCAAAAGAGGCCAATATTCTAGAAAAAACTCAACTGTAAGACCAGCCCATCCTAGAGATTTCCATCTACCACAGGATTTGATTGCATCTGACAATTCCCTCTTAGTAAAGGGTTCCTCCAATTCCAAAGCTTGAGTAGTGGAAACAATAAGAGAAACATGTTGTAAAAGTAAGTTTCATGCAGACAAAACCTGCTGTGAGGGAGGATCTGCAGAACCAAACTGCTGAGAGAAATGATGTACACAAACAGAAGCAAGTTGTGACCTTGATGTAGTCCATGAACCATCAGGCAGAAGCACCTGCAAATGTTTGTTTTTAATCTCTTCTGATGCAAGCTTTTAAAAATTTGTTTGGAAGAGCATCCTTTATCTGTAAAAGCTCTTTGTCTTGCTCTAGTCTCCCATTTAGCCAGTTTCCTGTGATCATTGATTTGAAGACAATGTCTAACCTGGCATAGTGTTGTTTGCTCATGCAAGGACAATGGACGAAGATGACTGAGTTCAGTGAGGTCTTGACAAGTCAATTTGGCCTGAGAAACACTTTCCCTCAGTGTCTTCATGTAAGACTTGCCATAACCTCTAATTACAACTTGCATTTTTTGGAAACAAAAGAAAGAAACATCCGCCTAAGGAGTGGACAGCAAAGCAGCAACCTCTTCTTTAGGGAAGAGGGTTCTGCTAGCTGCCACTGCAACCCATGTGATCCCAATTTCTGAATTGACCTCTAGAGAGTTTCCACTAGAAGATGCACCATTCCAAGTGCGAGGGGGTGGAGGTTGTCGAACAGAAATAACTTTTCTTAGACTTTGCCATCCATCAGTTGGAGGTTTCGGTCCTTTTGCTGAGGGTTGAATAGCAGGAAGCAAAGGGGAAGAAGCAGTCCCATTTGAAACCACTGGAGCTTTGCCTTTATCCTGATTCACAAAAAACTGTCTATTACCTCTATTTTTATTCCCAAGGCTGTCTAAGGAACTCTCACTATGGATGGCAAGTACTCTCACTGGAGCCACTGTCACTCGAGATAATCTCTTCCATCCTCAGCCGGCTGACAGATGTGGTCCCTTAGAAAACATATAAAAGGTTCAACACCTTGATGTCTATGGGGATCCCCCATGTCTCTCATATAGACCGTTATGCTAGGTAGGTGTGCCCTCCTGCAGAGACACTGCGGTATACTTCTCTTGATATACACCCCTTGCCATAGCGAGAGACAACCCGACAGATAGAGATACAAGAAGCTCATAGGAGAGCCACCATGGCACCTGGCCATGTATTTGATTTTGAGTTCGAGGATTAGTTTTGAGTTTTGAGTTTAGCAAGCACTTAGTAAGGGCCGTAGCAACCCCTTTGCGTCAGCCCACAGTGGCTTGTATGAGTTACCCTTGGATGGTACTTTGCCTATAGGCCCATGAGGCCTTCCGAAGATGGTACTATATCTTTCTTTCTTTCTTTCTACTCGTTGTTCTCATCTCAAACATCAGCCTTGGGAGTGGATTCCCGGCTTAGTGGCTACCCCTTAGCTCTTATTATATTTAGTTTCTTCAGTCGCAAACTCTTTAGGATTTTGAAGACTTTAATAAACTGTGTTTTGAGTTTAGCAAGCACTTAGTAAGGGCTGTAGCACCCCCTTTGCGTCAGCCCACAATGGCTTGTATGAGTTACCCTTGGATGGTACTTTGTCTCATAGGTCCATGAGGCCTTCCGAAGACGGTACTATATCTTTATTTCTTTCTTTTTACTCACTCTTCTCGTCTCAAACATCAGCCTTGGGAGTGGATTCCTAGCTTAGTGGCTACCCCTTAGCTCTTATTATATTTAGTTTCTTCAGTCGCAAACTCTTTAGGTAAAGACTTTAATAAACTGTGTGTGTCTCTCTCTCCCCCACCCCTACCCCCCCCTTCTAGGACTCTTCAATGACTAGGTTATCCCTACCTTACGATGCTGATGAGAGTCTAAGTGTAAGGGAATTTGGTGCAAACTACTTCATTAAATAGCTTTACTAAGATCGGAGCTAGAGTACTGACCATATGCAACGTACTTAGTGCATAGTTCTCGTGATCTTTGGCTCGAGCATTTCATAACTTGAAGACTGGGTCTTGTATACCACCAGTGGTAAAAAGGGAACAAGATGTAGGGAAAGGTAGCTATGAGTAGGGAAGGGTAGCTATGAGTAGGGAAGGGCAGCTATGAGAAGTCTAGCGTCGGACGATAATGGATCTCAGAAAGTGTGTGTATGTCTATGTGTGTATACGAGTGCCAGATGAATGGGTCAGTAGGGGAGGATAGGGACCTCCGCTTGAGAAACTTCTATCAAAGTCATTAAAGTTACTACTAAATTGAATGTTTAGTAATTCCTCCTCATTGTGATGGATGAAATCCCTCTTCCTCCAATGGACTATACAGTAATATTCTCGTTTGGTCTTCACCTATGCTTGGTCTCAAATCTGAGTTGACGACGCAATGCCTTGCACTAATCATCTTACCAACTGTTGCATGGGACCAATCCAATGGGTGGCAAGGGGGAGAGAGGTGTGCAGCATAGATAGAAGCTATCTTGTGTTCAATTTGGATCTCTTGATAGGTGATGTATGTGTGAGGGGATGTGCTCGGTATATGGTGTGGGATGCAAAAGTTAAAGAACAAGCAGATGTGGTCGGCTTCGGGGGGTGGCTGCTATATTGAGAAAAAAAGAAAGAAAGAAGGCCACTATATTGAGAAAAAAAGAAAGAAAGAAAGTCTATTAACGTCCACTGGAGACCAAAAGGTCTATGGGACAGCAAGAAACCCTCTAGTACATCTGCTCTAGGGAGGGCACATGGCAGCTCCCAAGGAGTGCAAAAGTAACCCACATTATTTTAGAGTACCTACATAATAGTCTGAAAGAGTAAACAGCCATACATCGGTTTAAGACTGAGAGTATTTTGGTTTTGATTTAAACTGTCTAATTACGGCTACGCCTTCATGGTAAACTGCCCATTTTTCATCCTTTCTAACAGCCTTGACTTTAGCTAATTCAGTTGCCTTATTCTTGATTTGAGCCTGTGTAAGCTCCTCTGCTACCCTTCTTTGGTACCCTTCAACTTGTAAGATTGTCAAAGAAGCTTGATCCGCATATCTTTTGACTTTAGTGTAAGTATTGCATGACCTTTATAGTGCATAATAGAAGTTGGCCCGGAGTCCTAATCATCCTGCTCATCACCATCTGGGCAAGCAAGCTTTGATCTTTGTCAATATGTCACTATATATGTGTCCTCTTTGTACCAATCTTCTGGGAGTCTCCCTATTCTAATCTTCAGCGCATTATCACTTCTAGCTTCGTGTTCTTTAATCGCTGCTTGAATATCATACTTACTTGCTTTGGTGTCCACTTCCCTTATCACTTCCTTCTTAGCAGTTTGTACTTCAATGTGAACAAGATCTTTGACTGTAGAGACTAGCTGCGGGGTAGGGGGGGAATCCTTACAAGATTTAACAGCCTCATCAATTACTGCCTGCTTACCAAGCCCTTCCAGAATGTGAAGTAAAGCTTTTACTTTCGCCAGTTCCAATTGTAGCTCTCTCACCACCTGCTGCAGATAAAAAATCTGATCATGTTGCCCAAGGATGGGTCGTTTTGAGCCTTCTTGTTGGTAATTCCGTGCATAAGGAGAGGGTGCCATGGCTGCAACTGTAGAGTACCGAGTCCTAATGGAGGTTGAAGGAGTTGAGGGATTATTGGAGAAGAGGGTAGGCCAGTCCATAATTGGTTGTCTGTAGCTAAACCTAACCCTCGGGGTTGGGTTGGGGGTTTAGCCCAACTCGGGGTCAAGGTTAGTGTGTTTGCTACTGGCTAAGGTAACTGTTGGCTGGCAATAGAAACGCCCTCTAATCTCATAGTAAATAGGGCACCTGAAGATGAAGTGCTCCTCCGTCTCAACCTCCTGCATGTCACATAAGGAGCATATGCGCCTCTCCCTAGGTATGCCCTCTGCTCTACCGCTCTCAATACGAAGTCTATGTGAAGAGACCCCGATCTGCCCAATAGAGATCCTCAATGAGTGGGGTAGCTGGATCTGCATATATCCTGGTGGGTCGATGAAACCCTCCTATGTAATGTGCAAGCAGTGATCTCTGTAGAAGCTGAGCTTCACTGGAAGCTTGCTCGGTCCCAACCAGGTCCGGAATGTATGTAGCTGCGAGGGAGGGGCTGAGAGGATAGAGTCTGAGAAGGGGAGAGGTAGGGGCTGAAGGGAGAAGCTGAGAGGGGCTGAAGGGAGAGGCTGAGAGGGGAGAGGGCTGAGATAGAGAGAGAGAGAGAGAGAGAGAGCTTATGCAGCAAGACAAAAGAGAGTTCAAGGGAACCTGTGGCTGGAAGGTTAGTTATCCGGAAAAAACCCACATAGTGAGTATATGTTTTGTTTTGTTTTGAGAGCTGGCTTTGCTATGTTTACACCCACCAAGCATCTCATGGAAAACTCTTTCCCCCCACCTTATTTATTCGGTGCCACATCAATTATACAGTTTAGTTACAAAGCTTGAAGCAATAGCAAAAACTAGCTGTACAAATGTTCTCTCCCATTGAATTGTGTGGTAGAATTTGGATTCTAAGCAGGTTACTTGAATCAGCTTGACAGTACAAAGTATGGCACCAAGAAGAACCTTAAATGGCATTTGTATACATTGCATTGTTTCCAGCTAGTTGCAGCCCTGAAAGGCTAAACTGCAGGCCATAAAATTTTCATATGAAATTGAGCTGATACCTCACACTGCCATGCCTACTTGAACTACTATCCTCTTCCTCTGTAAAGATAACTGTGTGGTACCCACAATCACCTCTCAAGATGTCCTGATGCAATGCACCACAAGAATATTACTGGAGGCGTCTAAATCTTGGTTGGACATTACAAACAACCTCTATGGCACATAGGACAGAAAAGGTAGATCTTCAGTCATCAAGGGTAGAGCATGTAGATATCTCAAGGTGTGGAATAGGGATTCTCCAAAGTAGCATTACAAAATACCCTGTCAGTTGTATGTGGATATTCGGCAAGCAAAGCATAAATTAAAGTCTGATTGATACCCAGCAATCTCTCTCTTTCCTTCCAAATTCTCTCGTACTGCAAGGTCAACAATTCAGTCAATTCCATTTCTAAGCAAAATTGTCCCGCTTTTAGAATTTCATCTTTTTCTTTTTGTTCCCCCATCTACAGTACCAATGTAAGAGAACATGCCTTGCAGAATTAACACAGTCTGCTGTGTGAGAAAGACATGATAATTTTACAAAATGAGGAGACGCAAAATTTTCCCCTCCTTTTAGAATTTCAGCTTTTCCTTTTGGTTCCCCCATCTACAGCTACCAATGCAAGAGGAGAAGAATCAACAACAGTCTTCTGAATAAGAAAGACAATATAATTCTACAAAATATTGTAACTCCTTGTACAGCATTATGCCACCAATTGATGTCAAAATTAACAAAACTTATGCAATCTACATCAGACAATACAACAGAGAAAAGTGGAAGAGGAGCACAAAAGCACCAGCATGGGGTTCCAACAAAAGTATTCCTTGATCGTTGCCTGTCACCAGTATCAAACATGCATGCAGAGACACCAAAATCTCCCAACTTTACCGCACCATTGCCATCGACAAGAATATTTCCTGCCTGAACCAGAAAAACACAGACACACAATCGCTAAGAGAGTTCAACAGTTTGAGATTGTACCACCATACTTCTTTCATCAACCCTTGTTTGTCTATGTGGAGATCAAGTAGTTCTGACCAATGCATCAAATAAAAGAGCTAAAAGAAGATTTCCATACATTGAACCACCCTAAAGATACAGTTTTGATCTAAACATACGTGTCAAGTTTCCGCATTCCATTTCTGCCATATTAAATTATTATTTTTGGAGACAGCTGAGTGATAAATCAGTGTTTTGGAGATTTGGAGGTCGCAGCCCTAGACAAGCTCAAAAACTTGAGCATTTGGAGCAACAAAGAATAAGACTTAATTAAGAGCACATTACACTAAGGTACAAAATCGCATTGAAAAATCTGCTTAAAGTCAAAGAAATTTAAGATGTGTCACATCCAAACAAAGCATGCTTTTCGATGAATGGTTGTGGAATTTGTTGTAACCAATATGCTTGATCGCTCACCTTGGTTTGATATTAAGTCTTATATAGGAAACTAATGTGAGAATATATGTACACAAAAACATAATCAAAAATAGAAAACAAAAACACCTTTGTAAGGTAAGCAAAGCTTATGCATTCATCAATAAAAATTCTGTTAGGGTTTTCGGAAACTTTCTAGCAAACCCATCACTTTGTAAAAGCCAAAGGGAGGAAGAGATAGAAAGAAAGAAAACAAGATATATTTATGTCTTCACGATGCCTCACAAGCCTATGAGCCAGAGTTAACCAAAAGAGTAACACATACAAGCCATTGTGGGGTGAGGCAAAGGGCTCGCTAGGGCCATTGCTGAATGCAACCCTAAGAATATAAAAAGCTCAAAACTCAAAGCTAGTACCAAAACTAGGTGCAATGGCAGCCCTCCACTGGGATGCGAAGATATGTGCTTGTTGTCGAGTCATCTCTCGATGTGGCGGGGGGCGTGGTCTCAATGATCTCTAGATCCGGTGAGCCATGTCGAGAGTGACACCTCGACTCTAATGGTCCCCTCTAAGGAGAGTTGAGAGGCTGGACCTCCATCATGCATGCTCTGGTCAGCCTCTGCATCGTATCTGGTCACCGTGTCACTAGTTTTGCAGCTCTACATCGACTCTTCCCACTGATCAACTCTGCCCTCATGTCAGCTAGCTCCTCCTCCTCCGGTCCACTATGTCCTAGGGCTCACTCAAACGCATAGAAATCTGTGACATGTCGCTGTGCTCGATCTATCCTTGTCTCCTGTGGCACTGTCATCTCCCGTTGACTAACCTGTCTAGGTAGGGTCTCTCTGTGTCACCGCATCTCAATCTGGTACAGCTCACGCAGAGTTGTCATGGAACAAGAGAGAGGCGTGGTGTTGTCCACAAATCCCATAATAGACTAGGCAAGTGCATAGGACATGCTCCTCTATCTCCACCTCCTCTAGTGGGAATAACATCCAAATCCATTGCTCCCTAGGTATGCATGCGGCTGTCCTTGCATCGATCCTCAACTGATGTGACGAGATCAGCATCTGTCCAATGGCAATCCTCAGTGCATGTGAGACTCGTCTATCCTCCAAGTACTGGGATCTGATAATCACCTCATCATCTAATACTCTCAAGAAGTGGTCGCAATTCGAATTGAATCTTAGTAAAACTCCTGGTCCCCCCCCCCTCCATGACGTGTAGAGCTCGAGTAGATCCAAGCGTTATGATACGGTTGACCTTATCTGGTGGGAGCAGGGGGAATGGGGCATCCAAGCTGTACTGGAAGGAGCAAGCCGGTTAATCTGAATACGTTGACTAGAAAACCTTCTAGATATATGTGTATACTTGGCCATGCGAACCCCTCTCTTGGTTGGTCATGTGGATGACTCTAGAGCTAGCCTCGGTAGTCTCCAACTAGGCAAAGCCCAAACCCTTTGAAGATATGTTACCGTCTGAGAGAGAAGAAGAAGAAGAAGAAGAATATATTATCGTCCTCTGAAGACCAAAACCGGCCTATGGGACCTGAGCAATACAATATCACAAGTACATGAAAGCTCCTCCCGAAGATGGGAGGGTGGAAAGAGAAACCACCTTCTAGGATTCAGGTGGATTCCTATGCTTGAAGAGCTTATACACAAATGTTCCTAAAGCTGAAGGTGACCCTTTATGCAGCAAATCAGCCAGTTTGTTATGTCCCTCAAGGAGGTGATTGAACTCTTCCCTAATGTGTGCATAGTGAGGGCATATCATTACCATGTGTTCTTCTGTTTCAACCATACCTTGATCACATAGTTGGCATATTCTACTCTCCCTTGGCATCTTTTTCCATCCCCCTGTTTCTATTTGCAGCTGGTGTGATCGGGTGCGAAGTGAGGCTAAAGCCCTCCGTTTATGTACTGCTATAGGTGTACATATGTACTTCTGCGTTGTTGTCTCCCTTCCTGTATAAATTGACCAATATTCGGGGTCTATTATAAGTCTTTGAAAAACTGAAGGGTCTATGAGACTGAAAAATCCTAATAGAATGAGCTGAATGGGTAGAGCCTCTAAGCAATCATCAACACCAAAGACAAATCAAATGCATCATAGAAACACTCATACATCAAAATGTCTGAGCCCATGGAGAGGACGGAAGTTGTGGTGTGGCCTCATTATAATGATCCTCTGGAGGCTAGCGGAGGGGTCAAGCCCAAGAGGGAGCCTGGTGATATACAAGGCTGGAACGGCGGCATAAAATCTATGACAGAGAATTGGCAGTGTAGGTTTGCGGTATCTTTGATGTGTAGACAAGCCGGTCATCCCCGTCACTTCTGCCTTTGGTCTAATGAACATGGAGAGAAGCTCCCCAAGCCTACTTTGTGCATCAATCCGCACTGGTGAGTTTGTCATCTCTCACTATGGACCTCATCTCCCTACGACCTAATGGTCCATGCTATCCGGCTAGAAAGACACAGTGATAGCCATTTGGTTATTCTTCCTGTTGTACACGG
The DNA here is from genome assembly GCF_047967505.1 of Dipteris shenzhenensis. Taxonomy (NCBI): domain Eukaryota; kingdom Viridiplantae; phylum Streptophyta; class Polypodiopsida; order Gleicheniales; family Dipteridaceae; genus Dipteris; species Dipteris shenzhenensis. The sequence continues at coordinate 25,996,351 of NC_141600.1, forward strand.
ACGGTTCACAAGATAAAGCAATGCTTAATGGTCGGTGTAGAAGACAAAGTCATTTGCCAATAGATAGTGTCGAAATTTCTTAGCACTATATATCATTGCTAGGACTTCTCTTTCTGTGGTGGTATAATTGATCTTTGCATCATTGAGTTGTCGACTGGCAAAGTAGAATGGGTAGTCTTTCTTATGTCCACCAGGTTGGCAAAGCACACTCCCAATTGCATACTTGGAGCCATCAGTATATGAACATGAAAATCAATATCCCAATTGGGAGATATAAGGATGGGTGCTAGGATTAGGCGCCACTTTAAAAGCTCAAAGGCTTGGTCGCACTCTTCTGTCCATAAGAATTCCACTAATAATTTGTAAAGTGGTCTGGCTATCACGGCATACCCCAAGATAAATCTTCTATAATAGCCAGCATGTCCCATAAAGACATGTACGCCTTGGGAATTTGTAGGAGGAGGCCATTCCATAATGATTTTGATTTTGTCCATGTCAGTTGCAATTCCATGTTGAGAAACGATGTGTCCCAAAACAACTTCGTGAGTGACCATGAAGCATGGTTGTATACCCTGATCTCGCCTATGTGTCATTAGAAAATGCTCTCTGTGTCGGATGCCCTCATGAATGAAAGTCACTAGGCATCTCTGATCTGGGTAAGACAAGAAACTAGAGAGGGTTCTAAAACCATCCCTGACGAGACAATGGTGACGACTCATAGTACACATGGCATCTAAAAGCGAAAGGCTTCTACAATTGGATCTCCTACCAATCAAAGAGAGTACAAATGCAACCCTCTCTAGGTATGCCCTTAACCCCCCCACCCGCTCTCAATGCATAATCGATGCGATAAGACACTAAACTGCCCAATCAATATCCTCAAGGAATGGGGGAGGTGGATCCATGTATTGCCAGGTGGGTCAATGAAGCCTTTCTCTAAAATCTGCAAGCAGTGTAGAAGCTGAGCTTCACAAGAAGCTTATTGGGTGCCAATCACGTCCCGAGGACCGAATATGTATAGCTGTAAGAGATCCTCCCAGATTACGTGGTTGACCTTGTGATACATGAGCAGAATAGAAGGGGCCGCAATGCTATATTGAAAGGGGGTTAATCTATCCACGTGGAGCCTAGACTCTCAAACCATCTACATGTAGGTGCATAATACCAACATCTCTAATTGCCCTTCACTGCTAAATTGATGACCAGAGTTTCATCTTTTCTTTATTTGGGTTCACTATTGGGCACTCTGGACTTTATGGACAAACAGGAACTGTAAAGTCTTTGGTGGGATCTCTTTTTGGAGTTCTTAAGATCACTTGTGTAAATTGTTTTTATATTCTACCTATGACTAAAGAAACTAGAAAAGAGACTATGTAGTTGCGGCGCCAAAGAGGAAGAAAATACAACAATTGACATGCCACACTGCCAACTAACTTCCAAAGAATGAATAGACTCCTTGTCTACAAATTTTTTTACAAAAAAAAGTCGTGTGTGTCATTTCTAAGACAAACAATACACTAGAGGAGGGGCAAAGGAAAGGCAATGTAGATCAAACAATAACCACAACCTTCTTGTCCTTTCTACAAAAACAAAGAGAAATCAAGAGGAATTGCAACCTGGGTTCTCAAGAATAATTTTGATAACCTAGCAATATTAACATGAAGAAATGATTGCAAACCTTTACGTCTCGATGGATATGGCCATGATGATGAAGATATTCCAAGGCCTTCAAAGTCTCCTTTAAAAAAGAGGCAATGATGGGTTCTTCAAAACCATCAGGATATGCAGCTTTCATAATGTGCAAGCATGAACCCCCAGCCATGTAGGGCATCACTACCCACAAGGTATGATCCACTACAAAAGAGCAACAAGCTTTAACCACATTTGGATGGTCGATCAAACTCATAGTCTGTGCTTCCCTACGTATGTCATCCTGGAAAGAAATCAGACACATCAGGGTTGTTGATTTGTATTTCATTCTAAAAAACCAATGCAAAAAAATAAATTAAATTATAGGAAAAACATGCACACGGATATAAGCATCTAGACATGCTCACATTACATGTATGTCTTATGCTTGTGAGCATATACATCTATCAAAACACTTATATTAATGTATGTGGACAAAATGCTCAGTCCGCACATTATGTAATTACACCCACCTGAATACAATGGTGCTAATGGCACTGAATTCACTCTGAACACATCACTTGTCTCTTTATAGATCACATCAAGAATGTAGCTGGCATTGAGGCTATGCACAATTGATTTCAAGTCAATTTTGGCTACTTAAAATATAAAGCTTAAAAGCCTCACATATATTTGTAATCCAGAAAATATGGTACCCTCGTTAATATGGCCACACTCGGCCTTGTAGCCTAGCTTCAGCCACAGGAAGATCAACATTTTCATTTTCCTTCAATTCCATCAATATATATCTCGTGTGCACTGTGAAGGTTACTCCAGTTTACCTTGGCCATCATACACCCAAACAAAAAAGGCTTTTTTCAAACCTCCATACACATAGCAATCAGCATGCCCAATGACAATCGAACTATGCCCCCAACTGATTCTTTATTCTTGAACCCCTTGGTATCAACTACATGAGTAAGCACGCCATTGAATCAGCCCAACTAGAAGACAAGCACCACATAGAACAAACAAGCATGAACTGAGGTTTCAGTTTCTATATACTGCACATTCTGGCCATAGCACGGGACACGTTAAGTAAAGATTCCTTCTCACATTGAAAGGGTCCCCAAAACTTGTCCCAAAAGCATTTGTAATGCATGTGTGGAGCAATGTCATACTGATGTAGAAGAAGTCAAGTAGGCCTCTCTTGAGCACTTTCAACAACATGCTGACTAGAGTAGCCACATGAGATTTTGAGCTCCTTTAGGCTTTTCAGCATTACCGGATCATCCTCCCACTCCAATTATTTATATGCCTTTGTAAGACTACAATATATCCAATCATACAAACTTAAAAAATGTGTTGTTCTAAAGTCCAATATTCTACAAGAAAATAAAAGAGAAGAAAATAGAGGTAATAATTTATTTTGAAAAACACAAGGGAGACATGCGTAGCAAGCAAAGCAACACTTATGTCATCACCAGTGCCCAAGCATAAGCAGCTATACTAGGTTTCTGAAGACCCAGGGAGTCTCTTGGGCAAACCTAGTGCTTACTAAAATATGCCAAATAAACAAAAGAGAAAGAAAACAAGAAATAAAGAAGAAAGGAAGCATGTGAGCAAGAATGAGACCATTGTGCCTGCGTTGGCCAAACGAACAAATAAGGCTTCTTAGAAGCCTACAGAGTTCCGCCTCTCTCTAAGGGTCTCTACTGCAAACCGTAAAGATAAACTGCTCCCCAATGCTCCTCTTTGCCACCGGCAACTCTGCAAAGGACGTGTCTCCCTACTTGTCTTCCGCGTGCTCCAGGTTGTTGAAGTCCCCTTCAACCGATCCAAGAGTCTACATCTTGAAGACACTTCATTAAATGTCTCCAGAAAGCTGGGTGCTGCTGCCTACATGCCGGAGCATAGACATTCAGTATGCCTATCTTGGAATTCCCAGCGGTGATCCTCATCCACACTACCCTACTAGTGATCACCTCTCCCTAGCCAAAAACAATAGCTATCGCTACCTATGAAGACGAGATGCAAACTCCCCCAGTTCTGCCTACTGCGGGAGACCACACCTCTTGGTCTCTCCCTGGCAAAAGATGGTGGCACCTTCTGATGTCTGATGTTGAAAGCATATGCTCGGATCATAAGCAAATCCACCGATCTCCCAACCACTGCTCTCTGAAGCTCCTAAAGGATCAAGTACTATGGTTGCTGAAGTGTAGGGTCATGGAGTTCGTGCACGTTCCAACTTACTAGTGTCTAGCTCATAGAGAAGAGGCTTAAGGGAACAAAGCTCTGCTGTCCGAAGGAGCATGCATGGCTGTATCTGATTTCTAAGATTTCGAAGGGGGTTTAGATGGGGAGTAGTCCGCATCCGTCCGCCACCGAATCAAGGGCATAACAAGTTCCACGCCAATCTTGAGGGCCCACTGCACCATGAAGGACACCTCAATCCCCAATTTGGCTACACATTGGTGTAGCGATCAATGTGTGACATGTGAGTAATGTATCTGCCATCCAGGGCGTATGACGCCTCTAGCATAACCTATGCCAAGTCTCTCAAGGGGGAAACCTAGGTAGAAAGTTTTTGAGTTGCCACGGTTGAGCCCAATATCCACCCCCTGCAGGCCCATCCACTCCTCCATCATGCTGCAAATCTGATCTTGCATCCTCCAATCGAACAAAGCAAGGGTCCACCTTTCTTTTCCAGTTGCACTGAAATTGAACCCTCAAAAACCTCATCGCCAAGCAACGCACACCCGCCAGGCCAACAAGTCCAGACAAGATGTCCACTATAAAGAGGGTCAAGGGGTGTATTTAAGAATCATCAAGCAAAGATTGAAGGAGGCTGGGCAAGCGATGCCCTAAGCTGTCTTTTAGGCAATTTGGACCATTCCCCATTTTCAAAAAGATCAATGGATAGTTGGACAATGCATAATGTTTTCCATATAGCTTGGTTGAAGCCGTATTTTGGACCTCCTCTTACCGAGATTTTCGACGAGCAGCAACCTGAAATCCTTGATGACACCCAAGTTTTGCAACTAGAGCAGATCCTTCTTCACAAATGAAAGCATGGGTCAAGACGCTGAATCCGGGAGTTTTATACCAAGTTCCATGATCCAGGTATGCATAAAGCAGTGTGGTTAGACGAAGATTTTTTCCAAGAGTTCCCACAAATTTTGGCGGAGTACTTGGAAGCAATGAACCTACCACCAGGAGGAGGGAAATGTCACATGCACCCCTGCACTTGGGTGCACTGTGACACACTGGCTACATAGACAAGTGCATTATAGTTCCCTGAGATTTTGTCATGTGTTGTAAGCCCTTTGTGAACCCTTGTCCAGGAACAGTCAGGCACAAGCTATGTAGGTCAGTCTCTCAACCTTAGGTCAAGTCATACAGTTAGTCCTTGTTCACTAGTACCCACTGGAGACCAGTAGGTTAGTGTTTCCCTCTTAGAATTCTAGATAGGTCTAGGTCTCAGCCTAGGATAGGAGCCCATAAGGGCCCCCTCAGAGCTAGGACGATGAGGAAGAATGGGGCTGGAGAAGGGCTGCCTTTATAGGCTGCCCTGTGCCCTTCCTAGGCTGCCTTTTATGGGGCAAAGGGCCCAACCAGCCAGCCCAAACCGGACTACTGGGGCTGGTTGGCTCAGCCCACAGCCCCCTATATAAAGGGGGGCTGCAGCCCTCATTTCTCATCTAGTTTCCCTCCAGCCTTCAGTACTCCTCCAGGTTTCCTTCAGCCCTCTCTCGGAGAAGTACATGCAGCCCTTCAGCAGGGTATTGGAGCAGCAAACGGAGTGAGGTTTGGGTACTGTTTGATTAGCTCTTTGAAGTTCTCTTTTGCAGTTTGCATAGCTCACTTCTTAGCTCTATCTCTTAGTCATTTCTCAGCTCTTTCTCAGCTTCTACTACTCTCAACATTCACTCTCTCACGCACGCAATAACCCTGTATTCTGGTGGATAGCACACCTTGCCTTGCACAAGTGCCCCAAATCGTAAGTGTGGACAGCATCAAGGTCTCAGTGTTGGTTGGAGTTGCCTCTCAGGTCATTGGGTCTACAATATGTGTGCACAGTGTACTCTTCAGAACCGTGTTTCCGTGCTCTCTCAAAGAGTGTTATTTGTATCTTTCAGTTCTCCAAGTATTAAATAAAATTCTTCCCTGATTGGGGGAAGGGGCCCTCAGTGGGGACAAGGATTCAATCGGTGGTCATCTCTATTCTCTCTCTACCCTCATCTCCTTTCTCTCTCTATGGTGCATAATGCTAATTCCTCACCATAGTTGCAATGAAACGCGTTTTTTATTTTTTGAAATGTTTCCAAACATTGCCAAATGTTTGGAAATTAAAAACGCGTTTTTGTGGTTTTTAGGGCAAAAGGCCCTAAGGTCATATTTCGGCCCTATTTGCATCAAAACAGTCGAAGCAAGTGTTGCCATCACGCGTTGCTGGAAATCCCCGTCCGTACGTCCATACATTGCTTGCAACCCTCAATCCCCATCGTCCGTACATCCGTACTCCTCGTATGTCTGTATGTCCGTACGGCCGTACGTCCTACGCATGCACGTCGCCTTGACCTCTCATTCTCATGAGTCAAGACTTGTCCTGTACTTTTATTCATGCTTTGCACGTTGCTTTTAGTAGCAGCTAATTTATTTCGAGGCTCATTGATTGCAGCCAAATACAGCCGTACGTTCACCGTAGGGGCAATTGTACGACCATTTTTCGAGGACTTGTCTGTGCTAGCTGAGAGCTCTTGGTCTCTCTCTCTCTCTCTCTCTCTCTCTCTCTCTCTCTCTCTCTCTCGGAGTCTCTTCCCCTTGTGCAATGGGCAGACAACGTGATGCAACTTGGAGCCACGTGACTGTTGTGGGCTCCTATGGCACTTCAGGGATAAAGCGCATGGTTTGCAACTATTGCGGGCTGGAATTTGGTGGAGGTGTGCAGCATATCAAGGCACATTTGGGAGGTACAAAAGCAAAGGGAGTTGAAGTTTGCAAGCAAGTGCCACCAGAAGTGGCACATAGCTTTGAACCATAAGTCGTGAGCAGTGGAATCAAAATCAAAATGATGAATAACGTCATCACCCAACCCCAAACCAATGAGAGAAAGAGCTTTGTCATTCAAATTCTCCCATTATGCAATTTTCTTTTCATCTGATTGTGGCTTTTTCTCCTTGCCACGCAGAACATTCCACACTCCATCTTTCATAAGTACAAGACGCATCTTTGTTTGCCATGCAGGGAAATTCTTACCATTAAACTTCTCGAACGAAATGGTAGTTGATTTGAAAGACTCCATGGCTGAAAAAGAGTAGAAATGCAAGTGTAACTATGGAAAGATCACCTTGATAAGTTCTTCTTGAGCTGAAGCAAGTTTGGAACTTCATGGCAAACAGCAGCTCCAAGAGAATGACGGGCAAAATACGGGCACCAACTTGCGGGCAGCAGCTCCAAGAGAATGATGGGCAAAATACGGGCACCAACTTGCAGGCAACAGCTCCAAGAGAATGTCGGGTAGAAGGAGCGAATGGCGGGAGCAGAGGTCAACAATTAAGAGGATAAACAGCTCCAAGTTGAGCTAGCTGCATCATGCTTGGGCTGTCAAATCATTGAGCTCCAGAACAAAATTCGCGCACAGAAACAAATTTCGTCACTTCTTGCAAGGGCTGTAACTTTTCACAGAAAACTCGGATTGCAATGATGTAAAAACGAAATTTGTAGTACTCAAGGTCCTCTACAACTTTGCTGAAGACACAAAGCCGTGATTCTGCTTTTAGATCCGGATAGAAGCGTCACATCGTCTGCAAGTCATAGAAAGATGTAGCTGAAGGAAGGAGAAGAGAGGTGGCAGATCATGGCGTGGAGGAGAGAGCTCAAGGAAGGAGAGAAGAGGGCAGCCTTCCAAGGAGGAGGAGGTAAAGTAGCTTCATTGGCCTCCCTCACCTCAACCTCTTGGAAGGAAAAGGAAAAGAGAGAGCAAGGCTAGGAACATGGCTCTGATACCACATGAAAGATCATAGTGGTAGGGAGAGAAGCATGCTAACACCAGGAATGGAAAGGAAAGATAACAAGCACAATGGAATGAAATGAAATGAAAATGAAAGCAATGGACAAGTACTCACACGATACCAAAGAGCTTGATGTTGACTGATGTAATAGACAATATACAAGTACAACACTATATAGTGTGACACTAGACTCTAGAAAGCCATAGTGTATATGGATAACTCCCAATATGACACGTGGCATGTCTAGGACTCACTAGACTATAAAACACACCTAGAACACTCATTTTAGACTCACTTTGGCTTCATATTCCAACACTTCCGCCTAGTGCTCAGGAGATGATGGAGAATCTTCTGGAACACAATCGGATCCTCCTACAACAAGTTGAAGAACATGCAGAACAGCTTGAAGAAAGCGGAAGACAACTAGACCAGACAAGGCAACGTCTTGAAGAAAGAGAGGCAGAAAAACCTCTTGAAAAAAAAGGAACCACAGATTTTGAAAAATTGCTCTTGTTGATGCGTGAGAAACGCAGAAACGAGGAGGCACTACGACGCGCAGAGCTTGCCCAAGCAGAGAGGCAACAAAAACTAGACCAAGAGGCGATGCTTCTACAGCACAAACAGATGTAAGCCACTATGCAGGCCAGTTTCAACGCGGCAGCACACAACTTCGTCTCGATAAAGGTAACCCCCCTCACCCGGTCCACACCAAATTCTGTTAAGTATGATGGTATGTGTGACCACTCAACTATCCTTCAGTTTATCCATCAATTCACAGCTCATTTTCTATTAGTGCAAATTCAAGATAAGCAAGACAGTCTACCTAGCAGCCCCTCATCTCTCTGGTGAGGCAGTTACCTGGTGGCAACATTGGGCTAGTAAGCATACTGACCCAACAACTTATAAGACAAATTTCGTTTGGTCGACATTTGTTACTGATCTCAAAGCTCATTTTCTACGGCCGCAGAATATCCTTAACTTGGAGGATGAGTTTTCTCGTCTCTTCCAAAATGGGTTGCTTGTGTTGTCACACTAGCGCCCGTCCGGAACTTCGACCCGCTCGATCAGGCGCTCACTCGCCTAGAATCAAGAATGATGCTGAACAAGGGAAACCCCAAGCAGGCCCAGAAGGATGATGCGCCTAGTGCTCAGGAGATGATGGAGAATCTTCTGGAACACAATCGGATCCTCCTACAGCAAGTTGAAGAACATGCAGAACAGCTGGAAGAAAGCAGAAGACAGCTAGACCAGACAAGGCAACGTCTTGAAGAAAGAGAGGCAGAAAAACCTCTTGAAAAAAGAGGAACCACAGATTTTGAAAAACTGCTCTTGTTGATGCATGAGAAACGCAAAAACGAGGAGGCACTGCGATGCGCACAGCTTGCCCAAGCAGAGAGGCAACAAAAACTAGACCAAGAGGCGATGCTTCTACAACACAAACAGATGTAAGCCACTATGCAGGCCAGTTTGAGCGCGGCAGCACACAACTTCATCTCGACAAAGGTAACCCCACTCACCCGGTCCACACCAAATTCTATTAAGTATGATGGTATGTGTGACCACTCAACTATCCTTCAGTTTATTCATTAGTTCACAGCTCATTTTCTATTAGTGCAAATTCAAGATAAGCAAGAAAAAGTCTACCTAGCAGCCCCTCATCTCTCTGGTGAGGCGGTTACCTGGTGGCAACATTGGGCTAGTAAGCATACTGACCCAACAACTTATAAGACAAATTTCGTTTGGTCAACATTTGTTACCGATCTCAAAGCTCGTTTTCTACGGCCGTAGAATATCCTTAACCTGGAGGATGAGTTTTCTCGTCCCTCCCAAAATGGGTTGCTTGTGTTATCTTACAGTAACGAGGTCATCACACTAGCGCAACAATTGGGCATGTCTGAGAGTGATAAATTAAAGCAATTCATTAGGAGATTGGACACGAAGATTCCTTTTTCCGTCCGAAACTTCAACCCGCTCGATCACGAGCAGACGTTGACTCTCGCCTAGAATCAAGAATGATGCTGAACAAGGGAAACCCCAAGCATGCCCAGAAGGATTCCAAAGCCCCATAGTAGTCAACCAACCCAACAGGAAAGGATCATCAGAAGGACAACCAGTACCAAAAGAAAGACGGCCAATCTTCTTGTCAGAAGGAGTCCAAGCCCAAGATGACTCCAATGAGAAGGCTAACACGGGCATTACAGGAGGCTACTTACAGCCCGACAAACAAAAGCAGTACCACCAAGAACATCGTTGCTTTCGTTGCCACCACATTGCTGGGCACATTGCTGGGCATGGCAAGAAGGAATGCCTTAAGTGGTTTGCCGAAAAGGCTGCGAAAGCGTCCACTTCTACCTTCGCCACTACATTAGCTCTTCTAGCCCCACCATCAACCTCAGCCACTAATGCAGTCTTGCTTGCTTTGAACGTCGTTCCCTTGGTGGTCTTTCAAGATTAAAAGGAGGGCGACCTCTCAGACTAAAAGAAGGCTTTTACTCAAACGTATGGCACAAATAAAGGGCATCAATTCATTGTCCTGTGCGATATCGGGGATTCAGAAGATGCCATCTCTCCTTAGCTTGCCAAGACAATCGGGAGTGGGGTGCACTTTGGTGCCTCACGAGCTTGCAATGGAGGTTCACACCCGGCTTGCACACACACATCATGCATAAGGCCATACAGTTGACTTTTTCAATTTAGAAGGCCGTTTTTACGCGGGACTTTATACTGACACCTTTGATGGGGTGCGACATGTGTCGACTCCTGATTGGCGGAAGGATACCTTCACGATTGTGGAATGTCTACCTGAGCCCACCGTGATACGCGGTGATCGGAGCATACTATGGATGATGTTAACATCTCATATCCAAGCAGGTCATGCCGTCTGCAAGGGTGCACGGTGTGCACTTGTTTATGTCCATTGCCAGATCACTTCACTTCAAGCCACTCCTCCGATGGAGCAAGCAATGGTTGATCTACTCCAGGAGTTCCAACATTATGCTCTAGGATGATTTGCCACCTCAGCTACCTCCATCTAGACCGAAAGACCATCGCATCGATTTGACTCCGAACTCCACACCTCCTAGTAGGTTTATGTCTCGACTTTCCAAGTCTATGGAGGGGGAGTTAGAGCAAGAGTTGTCTCAGTAACTGCGCGCAAGGTTTATACGACCGTCATCTTCGCCATTCATTGCACATATTCTTTTTGTAGAGGAGGAGGATAAGTCAGCACAATTATGTGTTGACTACAAAACTCAAACTTACAATAAGTAACAAGTTCCCCTATGCCCCACATCGAGTATATCTTGGAAAGACTCAATGGTGCAAAGTACTTCTCAAAAATAGATCTCATGAGTGGCTACCATCAAGTTTGGGTTTTGAAGCTAATATTCCAAAGACAGCTTTTCGGACAGAACGAGCTCATTACAAGTTCGTAGTTATGCCATTTGATCTAAGGAATGCACCACCCGCTTTCAACAAGATGATGTCTCAGGTATTTGCAGATTATATTCGTGAGTGCCTGCTCCTTTTCCTAGATGATATCCTTATCTTTTCCGCCTACGCCATTGAGAAGGCCACTGTGCTCAAAATTCAGGGAAAAGATCTCGATAGTATGAAGGCACAGTACGCGGATCTAGCGGAGTTTGGCACACAGTTCCAGTTAGCCACGACTCTTGCTCCATGCCATTACTCATTTAGAGGGCGGTTGGCTTTTCTATAAGAAAAGGTTATGTGTGCTCAAAGACAAACGGCAGTTACTTCTTCATGATGCCCACAACACCCTTACAAGTGGTCATAGAGGTATCAATGGCACTTTGGAGAAGTTGGAGCGCTATTTCTATTGGCCAAAGATGCAGAAGGACGTGTATGGCTATGTTCAAAACTGTCAGATATGCCAAAAGGTATAGGCTTCCCACAAAAAGGAAGCTGACTTATTGCCAATACCAGACAGTCCTTTCCAGGACATAAGCATGGACTTCGTGGAACCACTTCTAGCATCCATAGGTACACGTAACCCTCAATGTCTTACTATTATTTATCGCTTTAGTAAATTTTGTATTATTCCCTGCAAGCATACGGCCAGCGCTGAAGACGTAGCTCATTTGTTCATAAAGTATTGAGGATCCGGGAGTTTTATACCAAGTTTCGTGATCGAGGTATTTATGAAGCAGTGTGGTTGGACAAAGATTTTTTCTAGGAGTTCCCACAAATTTTGGCGGACTACTTGGAAGCAAAGAACCTACCCCCAAGTTAAGGAGGGAATGTCACATGCACCCCTGACACACACTGGCTACATCGACAAGTGCATTATAGTTCCCTAATAGGAGATTTTGTCGTAGGTTGTAACCCCTTTGTGAACCCTTGTCCAGGGAGAGTCAGGCACAAGCTACAGTCTTTCAGCTTTAGGTCAAGTCATACAGTTAGTCCTTGTTCACTATAGTACCCACTGCATAACAATAAGTTAGTGTTTCCGTCTTAGGATTCTAGATAGGTCTAGGTCTCAGTCAAGGATAGGAACCCAGAAGGGCCCCTCAGGGCTAGGACAAGAATGGGCTCGGGAAGTGCTGCCTTTAAGGCTGCCCTGTGCCGCCCTTCCTAGGCTTCCTTTTATGGGGCAAACGGCTTAACCAGCCAGCCCAAGCCGATTGGGGCTGGTTGGCTCAGCCCACAGCCCCCTATATAAAGGGGGCCTGCAGCTCTCATTTCTCATCCAGTTTCCCTCCAGCCTTCAGCAGTCCACCAGTTTTCCTTCAGCCCTCAGAGCAGCCTCTGTGCCTTCCCTATTTTGGCCCTAATCAGCCTCAGTTCCTTGGCCAACAGTTCAGCCATCTCTGGGAGAAGTGCATGCAGCCCTTCAGCAGGGTGTTGGAGCAGCAAACAGAGTAAGGTTTGGGTACTGTTTGATCAGCTCTTTGAAGTTCTCTTGTGCAGTTTGCACAGCTCACTTCTCAGCTCTATCTCTCAGTCAGATCTCAGCTCTCTCTTAGCTTCTACTACTCTCAGCATTCACTCTCTCACCCACGCAATAACCTTGTATTCCGGTGGACAGCACAAGCCTCTTCCTTGCCTTGCACAAGTGCCTGCTCCTGTAGTGCACACCACTCCTTTGAATGGCCTCCGCCATCCACTCCACACAACCATGCTAGGGTAACATGTCATCAAGGTCCAGATCTGTGTGACGGACTCCCAAACCTACTCCATCACTATGGACCACTTACATTCATTCATTCAAACTGATTCGAGATGATGAAGAAGGGATCAGTGCTTCGATGATCCCACTCTACAAGATTCTTCACCTGACACACATGCATCGGTACATGCTCTATCCTCAATCTAAATTATTTGACTAACTACTTCTTAATGGCATTGTAGTATTAACTTACAAGCTGTTCGTTTTGAATAATATGTTTTTATGGTTTTGATGCCTTTCCCACTCTTAAGGCTTCATGTGGCGACCTCTAGTAATGTGGTCGTTTACAGATGACCAAAGCAGGTTTCTTTGAAATTAAACAGCAGCAGCACCGTTTGGAGCAATGAAATATGTTGAGCATATTGCCACAGGTCGGCCACTCCAAGAATATTGAGCATATTGCCACAGGTCGGCCACTCCAAGAATAAATGCCCAGAACTATCGCAGGTCGTCTACACGACCCATGAGCTGAGGGCTGATAGCGGGAAGCGAAGACGCTGCTGTGGCGCACGGAAAGCAATTTATAGTACTTAACAGATTTCCTTTCTTTTCGGATTGTTTGTCGAGAGTGACGTTGCCTAACGGCTGGAAATCATGATTAGACATATTCTCATAGTACCGTCCCTCTACACCAGTACGCAGAAAATCTTTTTATGCCCAAACCAAAATCCATCTATGAAAGGGCAGCCATTTACGTAAATAAAAGAATCCGCAAAATTGTGCACAGGACAAGAAAAGTGATAGAGTTGGGAGCGCACCATGCTGCTATTGCACCTTTCCAGATCCAATGTTTTGATTGCGACGTAATCGCCAAACGGAATGCATTTCGCTCGATACACTACAGAGCTAACTCCTCGCCCAATTTCTTCCAAAAGCTTGTAATCCGAGGCGGTGACAGGGTACCCTTTCTTCTCACTCTTCACGTCCGTAGGTAAGGCCTTTCTGTCAGATTTCGCTTCCATGGCTGTTCAACCAAAAAGTCGTCTAGCTTCCGGAGTAAATTTCTCATGCAGCGCAGAGAAGTTGAAGTTTTGACGTGATAAACTAATCACTGGCAACTGCTTTCTGCAGAAGCGAATCCCCAGCAATCGGGAAACACGGGGAAAAATGCAATCGACAGTAATGCGGGCAATTAGCTGAGGTCAAAGGAGGGAGGTTCTTGTGAAGGGGGACAATAAAAGAAGCAGCTCATATTTTATAAAATTGCGCACTGTGCGCGGTCACCTAGTCGGCCTGTTGCATGTGAAAACAACAAGAACTTGCGCGCTTGTGTCTCAAAGTTTGAAACCGAAGATTCAAAGGCCGACGCCTAGGTGTCGGGATCACAAGGTCTCTTTTTTTTTTACCGTTGAATTCCGCGCTAGTGCAGCACCATTCGAAGCGAAACTCTCAGCTGGTGGAAACGCAGAAAGAAAGGCGGGGCTACAGCATCAATGGGAGCGAAATCACAATTGGTGGAAAGAAACTCGGGGCTACATTTTGAGAAGCCCGAATTTTCCGAGCGAGGGGGGGAGAGGTCGGAGGCAGTCGGACTGCGACTCAGAGCGAGGGATGAAACATCGCTTGGAAGGAGCAAAAAAGGCAGGGGAAAGTGACGCGAGAAAGGATAGGAAGAGCAGGCAAAGAGCGGGAGAGGGGGAAAGAGGGAGCCCGGGATGGAGGTTGGATTAGGCAGAGCTTCAGATCGCCATAGCCAAGTCGGGATGGCGATTGGATTAGGCAGAGCTTCAGATCGCCATAGCCAGAAGTGTGGAAGTGGCGATAGCCAAGAGAAAAGAAAGGAGCGTGGAAGTCGTCGTAGCCAAGAGCTTCAGATGGCGGTAGGAAGGAGCTTGGATGTCGCCATAGCCAAGAGCTTCAGGTGGACATAGAAAGGAGCTTGGAGATCGCCATAGCCAAGAGCTTGAGATGGAGATCGCCATAGCCAGGACCTTGACGTCGCCATTGTTTTGTTAACCAAAAAAAAAAAGACTCTGGAGATTAAAAAGCCTTATTTCTCTCTCCAAGCCTTTCACCCTCCATGATTTTGTCATTCCTTCACCCTACATGCCTCACACGTATACTCCAACCATTTTCCCTTCCCACCTACCACCCCGCACGCAGCCATGACAACTGTGTCAGGCTCGGCACGCAGAATCTCGTTCCAAGCCACTCTGCTCCCTGCCTAACAACACAGGAGGGAGAGAAACTAGACCAGGGGAGGCACGATCTAGCCGTGTGGGTTTGGGGTTGCCTTTTACAGTCTGCCACGTGGCTCAACAGAAACGTCCACTATGCTGCCTGCCTAATCATCCTCCAGTAATAATAAGTGCTCATCTTGTGCACCTCCTCACTCACCTCCCTCAACAACTCTCCATTCTAGCACCACCTCAGCCTCTCATTTCTCTACAACATGGTTGTACCTCGTGGCACCTCGATCTTGGTGTGACGAATTTACAAAAGTCTTACCTCATCGTTTGCGCGACACAGGAGAGTACCTCTATTGGCTTTTCAACCTAGTGGTGGTCGAATTCTGGTGGGCAACTTGCAACCACATGGTGGGCACAAGTGGCCACCTTCTCTACTCTAGTCCATGTGCACAGTTCTATGCTGTTATTCAATGAGTAATAGCAACATAAATGCCAGCAAAGGGAAGCAGCACATCAAGGTCTCAAGAGTGGCATTTACAATTGAATAATGACATGGAGAGCCTCGTTTCGCTCCTACTTTGAATGCCATACTAGGAGGAATTCGTCTCCCTTACTAGGCCCCTTTACCTCAAGGAGGTTCCTTCAATTCTTTCACATGCACCACTCATTTGATGGTGTCCCTTTCAATTAAACACATGGATGAGTGTACCTCAATCACAACACAAAAAAGAAGGTGGCCCAAATGCTAAATGTTATGCTTCTTATAGTGTCTTGAATCACCTACATAATAGCATTCCCCTTGCTACAACATAGCAAGCGTGTTATCATGAAGCATCCCCTCACTATTTTGAGTTGCAGAAGCCATTACTAGCAATGCTTGATCTTTTTATGTCGACTCTGATTTACATATGATCTCAAGGTTAAGGAAGATGCCTACCATGTAATGACTGCAAAAGGAGGAATCCTATTCCCAAAGCTAGACCTACTGCAACAAATGTTACTCACACATTCCAAGTGATATTCAAGGAGACATGTGAAAGTGCATTATGACCCGATGCACTATAGTCTTTTGTATCCAACTTTGACAAGCGCACTGCACTTTTTATATAACATCAAAATCTTTACATTGTATTCAAAATAATAGTTCACAAGATTATGGTCCCCGTATTCCCAAAGCTAGACCTACTGCAACATGTTACTCACACATTCCAAGTGATATTCAAGGAGACATGTGAAAGTGCATTATGACCTGATGCACTATAGTCTTTTGTATCCAACTTTGACAAGTGCGCTGCACTTTTTATATAACATCAAAATTTTTATGTTGTATTCAAAATAATAGTTCACAAGATTATGGTCCCCAAGAGTAGTCACTACAACGTAACAAGGGCAATAAAGCAGCCAAAGTGTACTTCAGATGTGCCTTAGTACACTTTTATATTGGTTTTGCTACATACCACTTTTCAAATACTCTCCATCAATTCTAACATCCCCCTTACGCAAAGAGTGACAATATGATTCTATGCATACGGGATCCATACTTACATGCATGCACATGTATGTGTGTATGCATGATGCATGCATGCAAGCGCATGTATTTACGTATGCATGCAGAGTCATGTTCTACTTCTGCAGAGATAGTTCCACATCTTCTTATGATTTTGTCCTCACTCTAGAGCACTCTTGGAGAGCATTTCCCACTGTCTTCGCTTGAGATTCCTAGGTCATTGATTTGGGAAGTTTTTCTGCAGATTGACTCCAGCATAGGCTCAATATTCTCTTTTTTTTCATTGGGTCAAATTTTGGGCATTTTGGACTATCTGGAAGTAGAGGAATGTAACAAACAACATTCTTTTGTAATTACTTTAAAAAAAACATTAGTGGGGCAAAATAGGGCTTGTTGTGGCCCTGTTTAGCCCCACTAACGTTTTTTTAAAGCTTCTGTTAAGTGTCACTATATAGCGACATTTACCAATGTCGCTATATAGCGACGTTTACCAATGTGTCACTATATAGCGATGTTTATTAGTGTCGCTATATAGCGATGCGACCGTTCTTTTTCAATGCTTATAGCGACGTAAATGCCCCGTCAAAAAAAACTTTTTAGTGTAAAAAAGTTCGGTATTTTTGTCGGAAAAAGGCCTATGCCTTGTAGTGGTCCTTGATTTCCAAGGGTCTTCTTAGGCAATCCATTGCTTCAACTGTATGAGATTTTTAGAGCATCATTACGGCAATGTCTATATGATGCTTGTCATGACAATGACTTAGATGTATCTTCTTTAGAGGTGTTTTCCCACTACTTCTGATATTTCAGAATAGTATGTTTTCCAGGCTATTCTCATTGTAAAAAGTTTTCCTTATTATAAATTCGGTGGTTTCACCCCAAAAAATGTGTGTGTATGTGTGTGTGTGTGTGTGTGTGTGTGTGTGTGCGCGTGCGCGTGCGCGTGCTTGTGCACGGGCATGCACGTGTGCATGTGGTGTGCATGTGCGTGTGCGTGAGAGAGAGAGAGAGAGAGAGAGAGCACTCGAGGAGCATTTAATGAAAGACAGCATGTTATGTCTCTGGCATATCAAAAAGGTAGACAACCAATGCAAAAAGACAAGAGAATAGCAAGCAAATAACCAGCCTATTTGAAAGGCTATGTATGCATAGAACTATAAAAAAATACATAGCCATAATGGTATTAAGGGAGAGTTTGTGAAGCGTATGTCTCAATGCTACGTATAGAGCTTTGTTGTGTCCTTTCATCTTCATATCCTCCCATATTTAGGACATATTCAAGTTTATAAACATGGATGCGCTTCTCACCCCCCCTTGAATTGACACTTGGGGTGGTAGGTTGAACGTTTACCTCACCGCCATTGGGCATATTAACATTATATTAATTTGGTATGTAGTGTTTCAAAGATCATAGGTGTCAAAATCTATACTTCTTATAATGTCATGTCAATTGGTTGTATTGAATCTCTTGAGAGGCATGTTGCCACTTTTCATTATACGAACTTTTTGTGGTTAGTGTTTTGCAAAGGTAGGTTTCTTTCTTTCGGATGACATGGGATACATTTCATTTTCCGAAAGATAACCTTTACTTTATAATCCATCGAGAACAATAATGTTGATGCCTAGAATGAGATTTTAAACAACAATTGCATGAACGATGAGCCTGTGCATTTGTCAGTATGATAAGGACTTCATGCTATAAAGTTTTTGTGTTTTTACATTTATGTCATTTGCGAAGAAAAAGAGCATAAGTAATGGCAAAAAACTTACATGTGAACCTATGTATAAATGCTTATGTGGGATAGAGGGGAGAGTAGAGAAAAATATGGAAGTGTGGACAGGGGAAGGAGACACATGCAATCACATTTGACTTTCAAAACTTTTGATGGACGTGTTACAAGTCTCTTCTTCAATCTTATAGAAAGAAAGGGATCTGTTGTTCAACTAAAATTGTACAATGATCATATCATATTAACCTAAACCATGAACTACTTCTATATTGAGTGTACAAAAGCACATACATAGTTCTTCCTTTAAAAAATAACTAAGTCCACCTTTACAAGATTGATTGAACTCATAATCTCTAGGTATTTAGTGTTCAGCAATGCATTGTCCAACAATCTTTCTTACGGAGGAAATCAAATGTACTTACTCTTAAGCACTTTCCAAAGGACATTTTGTGAAGTGCATCTCTACAAGTTGCAAAAAGGATAATTGGGGAATTACTATTATGCATAATTGTAATTCTCTTGTGCATAAGATTACAAAAGCTTATTAGAATACATAATCTTCCTCCTTTACAAAAATTCACATAGATCCCACAACTGGATACAAATATGATAATTACACATATGCATATACATGTGCATATACATATACATATACATATACATATGCATGTGCATATGAATATGCATATACATATACTTATACATATGCATATACATACATGCATACATACATACATATACTATAAAAGCATGTTGTCTTAGATGTTTGTTTCGTTCATTATTGTTGTGGATGTTTTTTCTTTGAGATAGAGTTCTAGAATTAGGTATGTAATTCAAATAAAATTAAAGATCTCTCATGAGGCTCTCACAAGGTGCCAAAATTTATGATGGGAAAGAGGTGCAATTCACAATACTTTGTCGATCATATGGTGGAGGGGCCTTTAGATTTATAAATGATAAAATTGTGAGAAAGGTGTGCTCCATGGTTCTATTTGGTGAAGCTTTCTTTGGAAAGAAGGACAAGCTTCGAGACATAGATGTTATGGTGGACCATGTAGTCAATATTGAAGTAGCTAGATCATCATTGCTGTTTATGCATCATTTTGATAAAGTGTTATAACATATGGCGTGCATGAGAGAAAAGCATGTGCCTTGTTAATAGTGAACAAGACTTTAGCAAAGGAGTGGTTAAAGTCATGGGCAATTGATGCAACACCAACCAAGGATGTAAGAGCAAACTTGCCAAAAGCAACGGAGATTATGTACGTAGAGATAAAGGATAATTTCATTGAAAGTGACATGCAGTGTAAATTAGTAAAGGTTTCACATTTTCTTTTAATATTTCTTTATCATATGAAGCAACAAAGTCCATCATAATGGCATTGACCATTTCATGGCAATGAGCAATAATTGATTTCAAGATGCCATGTGTACTATCCTTTGATTAATTACATAACGTCATCATGTCAGGAATAATAGAGCTTGTGCAATATGTCATATAAGGTCCTTATCACAACAAAAATTATCACTATTTGTTTATATTCAAGACAAAAAGCTAGAGGGATGCTTTATTTTCAAGTCTACCAAATGCATGCAGGGGCCTACTTTGAAAGGTTTTTCAAGGTCTAGTGCTATGCAACGAAGCTACATAAAGAACTTACTTTTCAAGAATTCATTGCCATTGAGGTCTTGCAAGCTATGTTGAGCACATTTTTTTGTAGGCTCGGAAAGTAGGCCTTTGATAAATTTTCCAAGGAAAACTTGAGGGATTTGATTTCTAGACCAAAAGTAACTATTAAATTCAATTATAGACTTAGGATAGTATGAATAGACTATCAAAGTGCAAAGTATCATAGCTTGATAGAAGATATGGTAAAGCCTACCAAATGGGTGAATGGGCAATGGCACCATCTCAAATTAGATGTATCGCAAAGGCCTTATTACAAAAGGGTACCCATGTTAATATTGTTAATACTCAACATTAGGTTGGATTTTATGAACATACTTAAATTGCCATAAATCATTCAATGTAAACCAGGCTGAGGGTGCAGAGGATACTCCCATTACCAAAATGGTGGAGAGGTTAGTAAGTCAAAAGAGCAAGGTACTAGGGATGGAAGAGGGTGAAACTGACAAAGATGGTTTAAAATCTTAAGACGAAGATCATGATCTAATACATTACTCAATTATTTGGTTTCATTGGTGTATTTTATGGTGATAATAGCTAATCAAATGATTGATTTAAAGAATTTATTAAAAATTTTAACATTTGTAGCAAATAATTAGGCAATTATCTGGCTTAATTCTTTAATCATGTTATCCGTGTAGCTCCTCCATAATGCTACCTCTTTGTGCATTTATTGCCTAATATTTGTATTTTAATACCAACAAGGTGTATATATGCACCACCTACCATAGATAATCTTCATCTTGTGCCATACATTATGGTTATATTTAGCAAAGTAGAATGCTTCATCTTCACAGAGAATCTTCGTCTTACACTATACGTAGTCAAGTAGAATGCTTCAACTATTATCATCTAGTATCCCATGTTGTTTTAAATTGATTGTTGCTTTTTAAGAGACCTTAGAAATAGTATAGCATGAGAATCAATTAATACATACTTCTCTCTATTGCAAATTGAAAATTGGGTTTTATGAAAGTCCAAAACCTTTGACTAGTATATCATCTTTGAATTATTAACCTCTAATAAAGTAAGCGACATCTAGCCAAGCATATAAATTAATGCAAATTGCCTCTCACAAGATAGTACTTGAGTGATATTGAAAAAGAGGGGAAATGAAACCAAAACCTTGCACAAAATTCTTCTATGTAGCACAAGGACAAGTCATAGACGAAAAAATTCTATGCCTTTCTAGGTATGTGTAGTTGACCTAAGCTATTTATCATGGTGCATTTTCTTGAACGTTTTAGTTATAAGGGTATTTAGGACTAGTATATTTATAAGACTTGGAAGATAAGTATTGATATTTATGTTCCTTTGAATCTACTAGTTTGAATGTGTTTGAGGATTAGCCACACGAGGTGCTTGATTCCTACGAAAGGGTGCACAAAAGGAGTCACAATCCAAAAGAATTTATTCGTATTATGAGATTATTGCCCCACACATGAGCCCCACTGCCCCACATATGAGCAGGATAAGGTTGCAAGTGATGGGATAGTTTAGATTCGGGAGTCACAGGAAGCCTAATACTAGATGTTAACCCAAACATGGATCCAAATGAAGACTCAAACTTGGCTCCCCACCCACTTTCGATGTAACCTAGACAAGCATCCAGATAGGAACCCAAATTGGTTTCTGGGTATAAAACTTGGACTGGGTTCTAACAAGTAATCTTAGATTGGGCTTCAAAAGGTAGGAGTCCTAGGTTGGAAGCAGATGATATGTAACCCTACAATTCTCCCAAAATGGATTCTAGGAATAGGTTTCCCAACCCGGAGATAGGCGATTTGAATGACAACCTTATAATGAGTTATAGCATAGATTCAATGGCAAACCTAATAGGCTGGAGATCTTCTATAATCATCGGGTAAGATTCTAGGAGGAAATCACATACTCATCCTAGGATTCAATCATGATAACACAAAGAAGGATGACTTTGATAAATGGACCACTATGATTGGTAGCAAGTGCGATATCGTCTCTATTATTGGCATGGGAGCGTAGTTTCACCATAGTCTCCTTCCATCTTTGCAAAGCGGCTGGCTACTAACTAGGCCTTATTTTTTTCCACCATTCCATCAGAGTGATATTTGACCTTACAGATCCAAAGGTGTCCTTCCCTTATTGTGTTTGTTATACTGCAATTAAGGAATTATGCCACCAAAGGATGCAATTATGCCACCAAAGGCATCCTTCCCTTATTGTATTTGTTACAAGTCAGTTAAATATATGCACCATAGCATTGCCTACCTCTCCCTAGAAAGAATGGTGAAGATCCTTCCCCCTCAATATGCTCAGCCCCATCTTGTTAATGATTTGGTTCTTGTACTTTTCCAACCCATTCTATTGGGATGTCTTGGTGATCATCAATTGATGTTTGATCTTGATTCATCTCTAGCTTCCTCTTCACTTCCAATTAATTAATTAACAGTCAAACTCATATTAATGATTAACCTAAGTTAATTACCATAATTTAATCATAACTAACATTACTTGATCACCATAATTTAATTCAATTAATAACAAAACTCCACACTCCACATTAATCCAATTCTCAGCCTCAAACTTACAAAATTCACTATTATTCATTCCGAAACGTTTACCTTAGCAAATCTTTGGCACCGGAGCATCCATTCACAAAACTTGGGTTAGTCATATCAAGCAATATGTATGTCATTTCTTGACTTCGTTATCAATGGGAGAAATTCGGGAATACGTGTGTGAGTGCTATTGCCAGAGGATTGCAGCTCTTCAGGGCTACGAACAGAGGCTCTTTGCTAGGGTGATGTTCTTCCGGGCAACCCACACTTTCACTAGCATTTGCAGTCAATGAACTTTCACTTGCAAGGAGGAATCTGTCATCCGGCACATCGATAGGACTAGTAGCATTCTCATTGCGTGCAAATGGGGTAACTTGAATCTCAAAATACCTTGGGGCCTCAAAAATTCCATTGACATGCTGGTCTGATTGTGGATACGTCGTTGGTGACTCATAATAGAAGAAAATGGCGTTGATATCATTGGCAGTCAGAGCACATATGGTGTGATCATGGCCTTCCACAGGCACTAGGCTCTTTGTGCATCCATTCCTCTACCTTGGCAAGGAATCAAGGCTACAGAAGGGTAATATTTGTCCCGACTGTAGCATCTTGAGCAAGCATTTACTGAAAGGCATTCCCAATCTACATCGAAGCTTGAACTTCCAATACATAAATGAGCGATCAAATATATTCATGCTGTTAAGACATACCTGGTTCTTAATCTCATTCGCCCCATACCTAACCTAGAGTTCTATTCCCACTTGCAAATCGTCCGAACTTATGCTTTTACTGACGCTTCTGAAATGTGGCTAACTATAATACTTTAGGCAGTAACCATGGTATGTATGCAAATTCCGCTGCTTGAGAGCCCAGCACATAATCAAGCCACCTTGCGATCGCTTCTCATCCCAGCCCAGATACTTTTGAGACAATTTATTCACAGACTGTATACTTTTAACAGAGAAATGTATCACCATCTGCAAATGCAGATCAGACAATGCACCACCTCTCTCGACCATGTAAAAACCATACAAGCAAGCCTCCTCCAAAAACTTCTCCACATTCGGAAGTACAGATAAATTGATATCACTACCTCCGATGCCTATGGTTACACTGAGCTCAAAAACTTTCAGATCCCCCATCTTGGTTGGCTTGCCATTTCGTTTTCTCGAAGTTCCACTACTCTTCTTCTTCTTCCTGCAAGACCAAAACACTCGTGAGTGCCTTTGACAAACTACCCATCATAGGAGGACCAACAATACTTACCCGTGCATAGCTTCATCTTCACCTGCTACAATTGTTGCCTCCATCACCTGTGCCGTAGGCTAATTGCCTTCACCCTCATTCTTGCTATCAGCTTGAACCTCCATCTGCGTGCAGAGCTCTATATGCCCTTCCAAATTGTGGTGCAACTCAAAAATGATGGCATGCAAATCATTCTCCAGAGACTTCCGTTTAACTAGCCTGCCAACTCGTAGAACACTCTAAAGTCCTCCACACAAAACTAAGCATGTGGCACCTCGCCATGTGGCATGCCATGTAGCCACCCCTACCCCCCCTCCCCACACTCTCCACCTACCCGCATGTTAACATCTAGAGAGTACAGCTACCAAATGCAGGGTAACCAGTGAGTAAAGGTGACCAGGCCGAATGATCTACTTCAACGGACAAGCTCAAGGGAGTTTGATACCCAAATACACCAAGATTAGTGATTACAAGCAATGTGCACACGGAAGGAGTATAGCTCAAACTTAGGGAGTTTGATCCCCAAGTACCCAAAGTCTGCTCCAAAGTCCAAGGATTCAAGGATCCTAGGCACAGGCTATATGTTCCAGCTACCACTGCCCGGAACAAGGAGATGCATACCAGGAACAAGGAGATGCACACTTCTAGGTCGCCACAAGGAGTGCATGCGCCTTGCACTTTTCAACTCCACATCCATAGGAAATAGCTACGCCAATGAAAATAGCCATGAAAGGAGTACAGCTCAAACTCAGGGAGTTTGTCCCCCAAATATTCCGAAGAAAAGGCTTCCAGGCAACATGCAGGGTTGTCGTGGGGTGTCTTGCGGAAGCTGGGCCTCGTGTAGGATCCCGTAGGATAGAATAGATGCATCTTGCAAGAGGTGTGAGAGCACAATGAAGAAAGATGGTAGATCTCTATTATCATTGTGAGAGAGAAGACTCTCTTTTATAGAAAGGGAGAGAAGGTAATACCTTCCCTACATAGTGGCAATCAGTCCCTACATCAGTGGGAACCAATCCCTACATCAGTGGAATTCCCTTTGTCTTACATCATCACTTAGGTCACACACTAGACATCATAGCACTTGATGTGCCTTTACAACACACACAAACACACATGTGACTCCCCTAGATGCACATATGCACCATAGAGCAAGCCCTAGATTGCCTCTTGCAGTGTCAAGGATTCATCTAGGCTCATAGTTTCTCATGCCATCTCATGGTGGTCAAGGATTAATCTATGGCTAGGATCTCATGCTAGCAAGGGTTCCCAAGGGTGTGAGTTTCACAGAAATGGGATAGTCAAAACACATATCACATGGTCTACATCATATGGTGACCAGAGGTGATTTACATATTCTTTTTAGAGTACTACTCCAGGCAGAGAACCTCAAAATTTGACCAAGTGATGATAAACAAAGAAGACAAAGTGCCTAAAAAGCATAGTCTTCATCATGTGGAGACTCATCAAATGAAAATAGATTGGCAGTTTTTGACTTTGTAGCTTCTTCCTTTTTGGTCTACAATACTTTTCATGGTGATTGTTTTTGCCACAATGTTTGCATGGATTGATCTTGAAGCAATCTTTTGAGAGGTGATTAGTCTTCCCACAATGTTTGCAAGGTGAAAACTTGCCCCTTTGAATTTTTATGGCATACGTTGTGTCATTGCCTCTCTAGTAGGCTATGTCATTGCCTCTCCGGAGTTCCATGTAAATCAGAAATGTGATGAATATAGTCAACTCCTAAGCCAAGCGCAATGATGCCATAGGCTTTCTCCTCTCTAGCAAGATCTCTTGCCGGATGTGTCGGAGCTGAGGATTCTCTAGCATTAGAGGTTGTTGAAGAAGTAGTTGAAGCAGGTTTGACAATTTCCCCCAAGATCAACACAAAACCACCTTCACAACCGAATGGGGTGTATATGCATCCAGGGTGATGATATTCGGACTAACCAATGCCCCTACTACCTTCCAACGTATGATGATTACGGTATTCAAGGAATACCTGAGGGACTTTGTGGAAGTCTTCTTGGACGATATCTGCATGAACTCGAAATGGGATGACCACCTGAAGTATCTCAGGCTTGTCCTTGAGAAGTGCCGCTTATACCGCATATCCCTCAACCCCCTTAAGTGCCAGTTTTGGGTCAAACATGGTGTCATCTTGGGCCACATAGTGTCCCAGAATGTAATCATCTTGGAGTTACCGCCCCCCACCAATGCTAAGGGAGTCTAACGGTTTACTGGCCATATGGGCTATTACCGGAGATTCATCTTGTTCTATGCGAACATAGCCCACCCATTATACAAATTGCTAGTATCATTTGAGTGGACCAAAGAATGCCAAACATCCTTTGAAACCCTCAAGCTAGCTCTAGCCACCGCACTAGTGTTGAGGTCTCCCAATTGGAATTTAATATTCCACGTCCACATTGATGCCTCTAACTTTGCCATTGGATGTGTGTTAGCCCAGCCCGGGGAGCATAATTTGGATTACCCAGTATACTTTGCAAGCCGTCAACTAAATGAGGTTGAGGTTAACTACACCACCACCGAGAGAGAGGGCCTCGCCATGGTCTATGTAGTAAGGAAGTTCAGGCACTACTTGTTAGCTACTAACAAGTTTCTCTTCTTCGTGGACCATCAAGCATTGCTATACTTGGTCAATAAACCCTACATGACGGGATGCATCACTAGATGGATGTTGATCTTGCTAGAATTCAGCTTCACAGTCATTGTACGTAAGGGAAAAACCCACATTCTAGCTAACCACCTATCGAGGATCCCAAACGATGAGGCCTAACGGGAGTAGATGATGCTTTCCCCGATGCTTTCCTCTTCTTCCTTGACGTCATTCTAGAATGGGCCGTCAAAATCAGCCACTACTTGGCCAACGGATTATTCCTAGGCTAGCACCTCAAGAAAGATAGAGCCCGTAAACTCATTAAGGATGCCGCACCCTATCAGAAGCTAAATTGCAAGCCAACTATACCACATGGGCAAGGATGGTATACTACGAAGATGTGTGTGCGAACATGAATACATTGAGGTGCTTGAAGAAGCCCACCACTCAGGAATCATAGGAGGCCATTTTGCTGCCGCTAATGTTACAGCACGTAAAGTGTTGCAAGCTGGTCTCTGGTGGCCAACACTATTCAGAGATGCGGTCGAATTCATCAAACGATGTGACCCCTGCCAACGTATCCAAATCCCGCACAGGGCAGACATGATGCCCCTACCGGAATCCTGGCTGACCAACCCTTTGAAAAATGGGGCAAAGATTTCATTGGTCCCATAAGCCCCGTAGCTAAGGGGACTGAGGCACAATACACCATCCTGGCCACTGACTACTTCACTAAGTGGGTAGAAGGAAGAGCCACAATAAAGGCTGATGCAAGATCCATTGCCAAATTCTTATATGAACAAGTCATCACGTGGTTTGGATGGAGTTAGTCAATGACTGAGGAAGTCACTTCCTCAACGAAATCATAGCAATCCTGACAAGCGAGGTTATGGTCATTCATAGAAATTTAATGCCATACTACCTTAGAGCGAATGGCTTGGCCAAGAGCTCCAACAAGACATGCTATAAGATCATCACATGTACGGTAGAAGCCAGTCGTACTGACTGGGCGCATAAGCTCATAGCAGTGTTATGGGCCTACAGAACTTCCTACAAAGTGGCAACACATTGTACCCCCTTTAAGTTAGCCTTTGGGGTAGAGGTAGTAATGCCAATGGAGTATGTAGTGCCTAGCCTCCATCTTGCCATAAAAGAGAGACTCATAGAAAACGCGCTAGCTGAACGGCTAGTTGACCTCAAAAAGTTAGAAGAGACAAGGTTGTGTGTAGCCTACTCTCTCCGAGTAGAAAAGGCTCGACATAAAAAGTAGTTCGACCGCAACCTCAAGAACAAGGACCTGGCAGAAGAAGACTTGGCACTCCTATATAGTGTTTGCAATACCAAACATAAGCTTAAGTACCGAGGTATGGGTCCTTACTACAGAGTTGATATCACTTCTCAAGGGTCGTGCCGAATAGCCACCCTTGATGGAACAGAACTGGATGGCTATCTAAACGGAAGCAAATTATAAAGATACTACGGACCACTCACTCTCCTCGCCCTTCAAACCATGCATAGAGAAAAGGAACTCAAGGCAGAGGTGGCCAGGATGAAGCGCCAAGCCATCGAGGAAGCTAGAATCCGTAATGCTAAGATCTGACAGTGTAGAAAAATCACCCTACTTAAGGCAACGATTGAATAGATGCAACTAACGGATGAGCTAACAATAGAGCAAGCCAAGTTGCTTGTTCATCTATAGGTCCCACGCATGTGCATCAAAGCACTCGTGGACCCAAGAGCAACAAGCCACAACTTCATCTCCCAAGAGATATGGGAAAAGCTACATGTACCCCTAACCCTCATTGTTGCCTCAATAAGAGCTATAAACGACAAACTTCTACAAACTTTGGGTTATGTAAATCTAAGCCTAATGGTGGTTCACCAAGCTGTGGATATACGCTTTTATGTTCTCCCTATAGAGGCCACCGAAGAGCAGATTATTCTAGGAAGAACCTGGTGCTATGCCATCAACTATCAAATCAATTGGCGCACTCGAATTGCTTCACTTACCAATGGTGGCCAAACGGCAGTCGTCCCGCTATGCAGACCAAGCCCCCCCTCTTCGGCCTTGACCTTGCCGATCCACGACAATGAAGCAACGTAGCAAGGCCAACCAAAAGCTCCAACCTCCACCAGCACGCCCAGCTCGAAATGAGAAGAAAACTTGCCACAATGGTAAACCAATGCCATTGCATGCTCAATCGATGCCACCATCCTCCGCCCAACAGATCCGAGAGCTACAGGTACAAGATGCTATCCTTTGTGCCCAATGTCACTTTGATCGCGACCAACACCTAGAGAATAGTGAGACCGCGACGGCAGCTCCAGTCGCCCCAAGAAAGTTTCCTTCAAACTCATATACTTCTTGGAGAAAGCCGCATTTTGCCTTATCCGCTACCATGCATCACCAACCATTCGAGCAACACTGCCCGCTTGGGCGGCCAAGGCAAGGAAGTTGCTTGGATCCAAAAAAAGATGGTGCAAACCCTGAAGGCATCGAAGGCAGCACCACAAGAACCTGTGTCTTCCCGAGATACAACACCACAAGAACCTGTCAATGCACTAGACACAGTAGGCCAACCTCAAGGTACCGAATATGCACTGGTGCCACTACGAGGAGTCCAACTTAACACAAGTATCGCCACCACCAGTCGAGGAACTCCGTAAGAACCAAATTCCACCCCATGAAGAGTTACACAAGAACCTCTCCCTAGGGATGGACACTCGAAGGTAATGGCACCGCCCTACTCACACAAGAAGGAGCCGGCCCCACAGGTAGACTCACAAAAGCTCGCATCTCGAAGGAAGTCGAACCTCACAACAACAACGGAGTCCGACACAAAGGTGCCCGTAGCATCCAAGGTAAAGAACAAGTTGGACACATACTCTACATGGCTCCTTGCTGCAGTATGGCGCCTGCCTCCACTGAATTCATCATAATCATCGCATCCAGTCTAGGTGAGTTAGTACTATAGGCATCTCACCTGATGCACCTGAGTCCACTAGTCCCTACTGAACACCCCGCACATGCACACACGGTCAGCACCAAGTGATTAGAGTCCATTCTTGCATTTTTTCAAGCGTTCATGCTCTTCCACGCTGACCTCACCCTCACATTGCACCGCACTAGTGCATTCTAGACTTGTATTGCTGATATCAGCCAATGTCCATGCTGATGCGAGGTGACTATGACAACTCCACACCAATTCTTTTCGATGTTGAAATCCTCCTTAGCTAGTAGCAATAAAAACTGAGATCCCAAGCAGTAGTGGATATTAGATATAAGACATACATAGCATGTAGCCAGGCCCGTATAGATGAAGCTAGGCTTATCACCAAGTCCTCCACACCAGTTAATCCTTTGTTGCTTGGGATGGTACCCCTCCCCTTCCAAACTAGCCCATAGTGTAGAGAGAAGTTTTAAAGCCAGCCTTTGATTTGGCATCTAGCGGTTTGTGATCAAGAGGGGCACATGCTTGATCATTGCACTATACATCAATTGGGGCTCTCGATGTCGCCCAATGCAAGATCTCTAAAGTACTTTTGACCCCCTACCTAGGGCACTTTATAGAGGGCAGTAAGCCCTCCAAATGAGGCCAATTGGCCCCCTAACATACTAGTCAAGCAGATTCTCAGCACTCTCCATCACCCTTTTCCCCCCACCTGACTCCTCCCTTCCTTTTCTATCTTTTACACTGTCACTACCTTGTCGACCGTCGCCAAACCAGTATGCCTCCGACTGTCGCCAAACCAGTATGCCTCCGACCGTTGCTAAACAAGTTCAGTACCAATCGCCGCCATCAAAGCACAACGCTGACCATCGCTGAAAACTATGACTCTGACCATCGTGATCTCGATATCTCGTCGGTCGACACCAAAGCCAAACACCACCGCTCAACGCCCTCCCAAATTGCACTGCCCTGTCACCATTCGAGTACGATGTCGATCATGGACTTGGACAGTTTAGCGCCAACCATCACCATCAAAGTTCAGCATCGATCACTGCCATACCAGTATCCTGCCGGTTAGGAGGGTAGGAATTCTATAAAAGTAGGCCTACCCCCAGGGTCATCGCCATAGCTTTTACCCCAGAACTCTGTTAAAATTCACCCAGAAATCTAACAGTTCTTGCCCCCTTCCACTACATCCCAACCAACAAATTTATGTCCTCTTGTTCTTCCTCATCCACCGATTCCCTCGTCACTCAACTTCCACTCTTATTTGTGATGGAGTCCGAACATGACTTCTTCGAGTTCAAAGCTTACCAGGGGCTCCACCCTCGCCCTAACCTAGAGGCCACTAGCTCATCCGATTCTCAAAGCACCCCTTCTGCCACAATTCGCATGCTGACTAAAATACCCATGGAAGACTTATAGGAGAAAGACACTTTCACCAAACATGCCACCCAAGAAGAGCCAGCTATAGTAGGCACACCTCCCACAAGAACACGAAAGCACACCCCGACGCCCATCGTAGGCAAGTACAAGATCATGTGTTCACAAGCACACTCGCCATTGGGAGAAGCATGGCTCCAAGAACTAGATGCTTGCGTGGTACATGCGCTTCACTTATGAGGGTCATGACTACACCCTCCACTACCACACAGTAGCAACATATGCCGCTCTCCAAGGCCCGGCAGTCGTGGAAGCCCTCAACTTTGCAGGCTTGGGAAGAGTAGCAGCCTATCTCCCATGCCACCTGGACATGACTTTGCTAACGGAATTTCTCAAGACATAAGACAACAACACCAACATTGGTGTCTTGCGTGATGCAGCAGGCAATCCCCACCACTCAATCAAAACGTGGTGCGGGCAACGTTTAACCTACGAGTGGTTGGGGAGAAATACTCTAAGCAAAAAAAGAAGCTCAACGCCCTCAAGACGATCTGTCACTATAACCACCACAAGTGCAGGGGCCGGATCCAATTCACTGCCAGAGAATGGTGAACTTCCAAGAGATGAATTGGGCTAACTATTACTGCAGCCAGATCAAAGATGATTTTAGCACTCATGGGGCCATCATCGACAATCCCATGTTGTACATGCCGATCCTCTATTACTTGAAAAGTTAGCATCCGCCAATCAGCTTTGGCCTCACCAAAAAATTGCCATCAGTTCTGTATAGACCGAGCAAGAAGAGATAGAAACAAGGCCTAAGAGAGCAAGGACAATGCCAAGTGCCACTTCGGTAACTCAGGTGCAACTGGAAACAAGTCAGTCACTCGCCGATAAATATGAGGACCGTCAGTTGCATGAATTCATGCAACGACAACTATGCCTCCAGCAGGCAGGTCCTCAAGATAAGGGAAAACAGGTGCAAGGAGGGCCTATTCTCATTGAAGACCTCCCGAGCGATGACACAATCAACATCAGCAGAGCCGAAACTATGCCGACAACCCCCGCTGCACCCTTTGTTTCAGTCTCCACCAGCCCCCAGGAGAGATGTACTTCACCACCGACACCTCTTCCACGCCATGGGTAGGCCTAGTAGAGGCCATACAATTTTGCAATGCACCCCAGTACAAGGCAATAGGAGGCTATAGCCACATGACGACATAGCAATTATCATGCATAGACGTGATGGAGATGAATCTCTTTGAAGCCATGGCACAACTCCCCCAAGTTACCTGCACGATCTTACAGAGGAGGTAGGAGCAAGTACAACTCTCCTCTAATCTCATCCAAGCCCAACTCGCTGTGCATGAAAGCCAATCGACAATGGTCATAGCTCAGGCAACGGGCCATGCCACACTACATCGAACGGAAGAATATTGGGCCAAGGTGGAAGAGCTCAATCGCTCTCACGAAAGTTAAGGACGACCTCGCCACCACGCTCATGGACCAGGTGGACAAGGTGGAATTAGTCATGCGCACGACGCTAGAGTAGCAAGCACAAGTAGAGTAGCGGTATGCCTACTCACAAGAGTCCCACAACCAACAAATCTGCTCCTTATAGGATCTCTTGGAGCAAGAGAGGAACCTCACAGTTTCCCTCTAAGAAGAAATTGAAAGCCAGCGCATCACTGGCCAATTTGAGGAGACAGGGTTGGAAGACCACGAGCAGCAGAAGTTCAGGATGTACATGGAGGTGTCTGCACAATTAACACTTGCACCACACACCATCGCCCAAACCTTGCAAATACACTTTGATGCACTCTGTGCACAAAACCTCATCTTCCTTCTAGACCTCACTACTCCACTTCTGCGTAACGCCCTCCAAACTATTCTCTGCCATAATCCCGACCACTGCCAATCCATCTTAGCCATGCCATATTTCTCTCTTGACCTTCAGCCCACTTCCCTATCTCTTCTCTGTCCCTCCGATCTCCAAACTTTATCTGCCCATCCCATTCTTCTTAATTTTCAAGCCTAGTGCCACGTCATTCATTGAGTCCCTTAATTATCCTGCGAACTATGAAGTGATGCAACTTGCAAAGCCCGAGGAACTCACGCCATGGGTCTGCACTCCCGAAAGTCTGCATGCAGAGATAAATTGGATGCAGACCTACGGCCGAGCCTCAACAGTCCAAGCTTGACGCATTGTGGCCTACTAGTCCACCACCTACCAACCCCTCGGAATAATAATCCTCTTTAATAGGGTCCTACAAGCTCTCCAAGACTCACTTGAGTCCTTGGTGTGCAATTTTGAAACAATTCGTGCAGCATACCTTGAGGAAATAACTGAGGATGAGGGAAAAAATGTAGTCACCCTCTTTAATACCACTACCCCCCTGAAGATATTCCATTACCACCTCCCCTAGATCCTGCCCAACCCACCCGACAAGCTGCCCAACCTCCTCTCCCTCAGACAACATTACCCGAGTACTCATCTAATGCCTCCAACACCACCACTGCACAGCACGGAGTCTCCCAATCCATCTCCTCCAACACTCCGATCGACCTCCCTGACTAAGCCTTCAACACGCAGCTCAAAGCACCACATTTTGTACAAAGCACCGATGCCATGACCCTTGTAGGCCTCATAGAGTAGATGACAAAGCTCAGCTATCCCCGCCAATTTCTCCCCCTGAAGATGTTCATTGGCGCCTGAACTTGCAGTCCTTTCAAGAGCTACCAGATAGTGCACTAATGCACCATTGGAAGCGCCACCTCGAGGGCTCCCACCTCCACCTCTATGAAATTCTTGAGGTGCACCCCCTCACATAGTTCATAGCACAATCATTCGCTGACTGGTAATGTCCGCATCCCAAGCACACGAGAGGAGGATACAATCCCACCTCCGAGCCCCCATCCCCACAATCGATGCAAATGCCAGTCTACATCCAAATTGGCGGCTCCCATTTTTGAAGCTGGAGAAATTTTGGCCCTACTACCGCAGCGTGCCCATCAATCGTTGAGTCCACCCACTCTACATGCCCATGGAATGACGTTGGACTTGGGCCACCTTTCGAGCTCTCCGGCAATAGAACCCCAATGTGTTGTACAATTTTCCTAAGTACAACTTTCCAAAAGAAATGATGCAAGAGGGTTTTGCTTCTGCCTCCAGTCATTCAACGACACGTATGGCTTAGTGCTAGATCTAGCCATCATCACCGCCATCCATTTCAACTGCCTCATCCTCTTACTCCTCTACGATCTTCCCATCCACAGCCGCCCCATCGATGACCGCATCCACAATCTGACCAACAAAATTGTCTTCAACCCCAATGTCGGTCCAACTCAATTCTAGGACCTCTGCCTCTACCTCCACATCCACAATCTCCATGGGCATCACCTCCACATTGATGAGGATATGCATGCCACACATTTTTGGAAGTACCGCTCGCTCACCTCATGTCAAGGCAGCTGGATCGCTACGTCATCCTGCAATCCTCTCACCACCAACATGCTCCAGCGTGGCTGACCTGAGGATGGCGGATCAACTAATAGGAAAGGGGGCATGTTAAAATCCACAGAGTATAGCCGCCAAAAATGCATGGTAATCAGTGAGTAAAGGTGACCAGGCCGAATGATCTACTTCAACAGACAAGCTCAAGGGAGTTTGACACCCAAATACACCAAGATCAGTGTGATTACAAGCAATGTGCACATGGAAGAAGTATAGCTCAAACTCAGGGAGTTTGATCCCCAAATACCAAAAGTCCACTCCAAAGTCCAAGGATTCAAGGATCCTAGGCACAGGCTGTATGTTCCAGCTACCACCCCCTGGAACAAGAAGATGCATACCAGGAACAAGGAGATGCACACTTTTATGCCACGAGGAGTGCATGTGCCTTGCTCTTTTCAGCTCCACATCCACAGGAAATAGCTACACCAATGAAAATAGCCATGAAAGGAGTACAACTCAAACTCAGGGAGTTTGTCCCCCAAATATTCTGAAGCAAAGGCTTCCAGGCAACATACAGGGTTATCATGGGGTGTCTTGTGGAAGCTGAGCCTCGCCACTCTAGGTTTGAGTCTCATGCATCATGCATGACCACAAACATGTCAAGGTCTGAGGGCGCTAGGGAGTTTGAGCCCCAAATCATCTGGTTAGGACCACCTCCTAATTCCATGCTTTTTCCAAGCGCTATTTCCCCTAGTAGGGAGAGACGGTAAGAATAGCAATATGCCTTGGCACCCTACGGGCCCAAGAGCCCTTGGTTGTAATGTGACGGAGAGTGCTAAAAAGGAAAAGGGATGGCCCTCCCTTCAAAAGGTGACATGTATAAAAGACCAAATGTTTGACTTTGGTCTTCATTGTTGTTTGCATCAAGTTGAATACAAGCTCCCTCTTCTCTTCCAAGAGAGTGTTTTGGGTGTTCTCTTGTTTCCTCATAGTGCCCTTGTGGTTGTCGCTCTATCTCTCTTTACTCCCTTTTCCTTCTTCCCTCCCTCCTCCCTCCTTCTCCTCTCCTTCTCCCTCTCGCCTCCCCTCTTCCTTTTCCCTCTTCCTCATGTGAAACCACATTGCAACAAATTCGAAGGCCACTTGAGTGACACTTGCGGATGGCTTGTGCTATGCATTGCTCCCACAAGGAGTAGCTAGGAGTGGAGACTCCGTCAGCATATCTTCAACTACCCTAGGAAACGGGAGTCATCGTCGAGACCCACTACACCGCAAACTAATTAATTAATTGAGGCTCATTTTCAAATTGGGGGGTCCTGTTATGCATCAGACTTTGATTATACAAAACTCTCTACCCTCTAGTCAAGATAGCATGTAGACCCACATCGTTATGTTGTCCAACAAACCTTGAAATGAACTAGTTGTAGTCCATGGCCATTGTTGAGAATAGATCCCAGTGTTGCTTGCCCTCCATGCGGGCCCCTAGCTACCCAAAAACTAGTTGCCAGAAAATTAGTGTGAGCCCTCCACCATTCCAATTCTATGCATTGAATCCAGAATCAGGTATTTGGTGTAGTTGAATGTTTCATGCCATATTCTTGAAGCATCTTTCCCATTCTATAACTTGCATGGCACTAATCATCTAGAGGCCTTCTTTCTTTACCCCTTGGGGTATATTCTCCCATTTGTCCTTGGACATATACTTATAAAGGATGTTAGTGACGTCAAAGACCACAAGCTGTTTAACTAACAATAGGTTCTTGCACAAGTCTTCAATGTACAATATTTCTTGAAGCACTTTTTACTCCTTAGAGATGGCCTTGAAAGGCACATACCCAACAATGGGGTAGCTCCAATTATCATCCATAGTGACACTCATCCAAAGCTAACTCCAGCAAGTTTTGGAACCACTCTTAGGTCTTCATGACATGCTTAGGAGTACCATTTTATGTGTATTGATCCTTGCCTCTTGGAGGTCATTGCTAGTGTAGAACAACTCTCCATCACCCTAGTGAGAACTATGTCCTCCTTGATGAAGTTGGTTGCCTTTGCTCTTGGTAGATCCAATCTAGCCTTTTGGGGCCTTTCCATCTCGAATGATTGTTCTTGATTCTGCAATCCCTCACTAGCACAGACTATCAAATTCCTTGAGCAATAAGGATTTTGTACAATGTTGGAATTCAAGACCTGGACCAACCCTTGGATGCATAATGAGAACTCAACATCGAGAGCCTTGTTCTTCAGAGGATGACTCTCCAATCAAACGTTCAAGAAAATGGATGTTGAGGAGGCACCAGATATTTCTAAAAAGAATGCATATTCAAGGGACGCTATTGAACAATATGACTAGACTCTCAAAATAGGGGAACAAACAAATGCAAGATCCAAACTATATTATAGAAAATGAAAGATCCAAACATTACTACACAAAATAAGTGACAACTTTGACCCAGCCAGAATGTACTGCAATCCTAAGGTTACAAGAAAAGAAGAGAAGAGGTTAGTAACTCAAGGAGGAGGTCTATGTGGAGTAGTTACTTAGATTTTAGATACAATGTGATAAGGAGTATAGGCTCTAAAAAGTGCTTTATGGACTAAAGCGAGCATACCACATGCATGGTACCAACAAATCAGATTCAAGGTGACAAGGAGTGTAGGCTCTAAAAAATGCTTTATGGACTGAAGCGAGCATACCGGTACCAACAAATCGACATATACTTTGGTCAGATTGGCATGACTTGGAGTGCCTCATATGCAAACCTATAGATAGCTCATAAGGGTGGTGCAAATTCGGATGAGGATGACCTAATCGTCATGAGGGATTAGCCAAAAGAAAATTCAAGAGGTGAAGATGTACCCAAAGATGGAGTTCAAAATGAGTAATCTTGGCCTTCCTAATTATTTTATTGGCATTGAGATATGGTTGGATTAAGGATGGATGTTCATCTCATAGGAAAAGTACTACCGAGAGGTCTTGAAGAGGTTTCAAATGGAGAATTGCAAGTCTGTCATTACTCTAATGGAGAGCAAAGCCAAGCTAAGCATGGACAACATCACACAACTCATAGACTTGACCTACCTTTGACAAACAACTAGTGGGGAGTTTTGTGTTTTTGGCTAACAGCTAGCCAGTCATATCCTTCTTAATCATCATGCTCTGCCCATTTGCATTTGCACCAAGGGAGATTCTTTGGAAATCCAAATTACGTGTGCTCTTACACCTAAAGGGTACCTCTAGATATGGAACCACATACTGGAGTGGAATGGACTTTCACACGGATAGGCATGGATGCATGGTGGTGCACATCTAGATATCTCTTTATGCTTCATTTTGGGGCTTTCTCATGGATCAACAAGAAGTAACTCACTAGCTCTATCCTCAGTGGAGGCGAAGTACCAAGGTTAGCATGCATGTCATCTTGCAAATTGTTGTGGCTCAACCTGGATTGTAGAAGGCATGAAGGTTTTCCAATAGAGTCACATGGTGGAGGTCTCTGCAACAATGAGAGCTACATTGTAGTCACCAAGAACCCCAATGTTCCATGCAAGGGCAAGAACATTGAGCTCCACTACCACTTCAAATGGGAGTAGATTGAGAAAGGGAAATTATCTAGAAGAGGAAAATGCTACGAATATCTTCACTAAGGTTGTATTAATGAAATAGATGGAGCATCTCATGCTATTGTTGGGCATAGGTCCACATTAATACAATGAGAGGGGGTGTTGGAGATCACTTGCACATGTGTTCCTCCCATATATGTAGCCCGATGTGACACGGGATGGTGGGACATTATGGATCTAGGCTTCACGGTGACTTGGTATATCAAATGCTACCCTAGACAAAAGATCAGGGAAGGCCTAAGTTTTGTCTATTGAATAAAGTGTAAATTTCACTATTCTAGAGAGTATTGCAAGGATGGGTCCTTAATCCTAACCCTAAGATGTAATGATGCATATATTCATCATCATGTTCAATACAAGATAGTGTACAATAAGTTACCTCTTGTGCACTCCATTCTCTCTTCTTTTGATCCTCAAACATAGTATTAGAGCCCTCATACTCCATCCTTTGTGAGAGAGTGCAAGCCCTTGCTTCAATCAAGGAACAAGCCCTCCTTCTTGAGGCATCTTCATTTTTGAAGAGCTCATGTTGTAGATCTTCTTCCCCTCTTTGATTTGGTTTTAAAAAAATTCCATTCTACTTTATCAAGCTATTGGCACTAAATTCATTTGACCTCAGTAGTGTTGGATGACTTCAATGCCAACACTCAAGCAAACACTATAAATCAATGGACAACTCCTATGGCAACAAAGCCTATAGTAGCCTATAGCAACAAGCTAGATGCTCAAACAAGCAAAGACCTGCAGGCCTCTTAGCTTCTTCTTCCTCTTCTTTTTTGGAAAAAAGAAAGAGTTTTTTAATTAACCTTGAGGAAACTTTGTACATCATCGGAGTTTATCCATGAAAGATCAGCTGGCCCTAGAGAGGCCTAAAACCTTACAAAAAGCTAAGAGCTGGAGACAGACAAGATATGTATCAGCTTCACTTCTTCCACAAGAGGGGACATGAAAGGAAAAACTAGTAGCCTCTTCATTGAATCATGCATTCGGAGTAGGAGTAGCAGTAGCAGCAGTAGTAGTAGAAGGGACACCATCTACAGGATCAAGAGACATCTCCTAGAAGTTTGAGACCCATGCTGAGTTGGAGGGCCAGCAGCTCCTTTGCTTTGGGCAGATGGGTGATGTGTGGAAGGGCCAGAAACCACAATGCTAGGGCTAGTTGAGTGAGACCTCCTGTGGAGAAAATGGGGCAGCTTGTCATGTTCTTCAGAGGTCACCTGCTCTTGTGCTCTGATATAGCTACATTCAGCCTTGTGTGTTCCAAGTTGTAAGCCTCTATTTGAAATTCAAGTCTTTTTTTTTCATGTCCCACAATGCAGTAAACAAGGCATTAGTACACATTTCTTCATCATTAAACTGAAAATTATTCCTAGAGATCTAGAAAAACCATAAAGCATGTGCCCTTGTTTGGAACCAAAATCATGCCTGGTTTTGCATGCATTCCCTAGCAGGATAGTTTTCCAGTTAACTGGCTCTCCACACTCAATCTGAATGAACTTCCATACTCTTTTGGCATGAGGATGAGCCACAAAAAAATAAAAAATATCCTCAAAAGTACCAAGGCATCTTTTACACTTCCCATCTCCCTTTCCTATTCTGGACCCTCTAACATTAGTCCACACTGCATTATGAAGAATGAACCAGAAAAGCCAATACATTTTCTCAGGGACCTACTTAACCCATAGTTTGTCAAACCTTTCATACCATTTATCCCTACTGTCCTGTAGATTCCATCTAGAATTAAGAGTTCTAAAGAGATCATCCATATCAGCAATGGGGGTGGGAATAGGAAGGATTGAAGAGCTTCCTAATCAACTAAACTCTTTGTGAAAAATTAATACAAAACCCCCCTTCCATCTGACATCTCCCTACCATAGTTCCAACTTGCTTGAATAAGACCCTGGCTTTGGTTAGATAAAGGAAATTCCCTCCTAATCTCATGCTATGTCTTCCATATGAACTGATCTCTGTTCCATAGCTGGTTGGCCCCCAGGTTTGCAAACCTTTCTTAAACAAGGTATTTGCCAAAAAAAACTATTTATCAGTTAGTTGAGAGTTCCTAAAGATTGCTGAAACCAAAATGGAGTCATTAGCCATAAAAGCTCCTTTGCCAGAGGACTATAAATACACTTTTATCTCCTCAAGAGCTCTCCAAATGGATTGCCACAGTGAGCTACCTTTAGCCTTGCAGGATTTGAGATTACAAACTTAGATACTAGGGGATAATTCTTCTAATTGGGATCCCTAATTGGCCTAATGTGTTTCATATTTCTCAACAAAAGTTGAGCCCAATCACACTCTAGATTTAGAATAGCTTTAATGACCCAAGTAGCAAAAAGCTTTCTGGCTACAATAGAGATATCTTTCACCCCAATCCCTCCTTTTCTAGGTTTAGTATAGTATGCCCATCTTACCTTAGATATCTTGGATCCACATCCCCATAGAAAAGATATGGAAATTCTTATAAAACTGTCTAGCCCTACTTTTGAAGGGGCCCAACACGAGAGGTAGAAAATAGAGATGGGATAAATGCAATGGTTAAGAATTTACCTCCTCCTTGCCAAATCGGCCTAATATCCTCTCCACTTGTCAATCCTTTTCTAAAATATGTCCGTAAACCACTCCCGCCTTTGCTTCATGGTTATTTCAAAGCCCATTGGAATCCCCAAAAGTCTGAACACTGTGAAGTTTTTAACTATGAGACATCTTAGATTTCGCATAAACAGTTGCTCCTTGCCACTTAGAGTATCATAGCCTATTTTTGAGTGATTAATTCTAGAGCCTGCTGATGCTTTATAGAGTCCATAACACATCTAACATCCTGATCATTATTCCTAGGGGGGTAAGGGTGGAGTCATCAGCAAATTGCTAGCACACTAAATGCTTGCCAGACATGAGTTCAATCTCCTTAAGATTACCTTCCTAGATTTGACTTTTGAGAAGCCACCCAAGAGCATCAATTGCTATAGCAAAGAGAAGAGGAGCTCAAGGGTAGCCTTGTCTCTAATTGACCTTTTTATTAGAAAAGGGGCACTCATAACTCCATTGAAACTTACCTTGGCTGAAGCAAAAGAAAGGCCAAGGCCCATATCCTACGAAGATTGTAGTAGGAAATCCATTCCAGCCTATCATAGGCTTTATCAAAGTCAATCTTCAGGAAGCATATATCTTGCTTAGTCTCCTTGACATATTCACATCCTTCCAAAATGTTTATAATGGACTCAAGAAGGTGAAGACCCTTTATAAAACCCAGGAACTATACAATCCTTCATCTTACTTTGGATTCTGAGGGCTAAAGGTTTGCAAAAATCTTATAGCTGCAATTGAGCATTGTTAAAGGTCTCCAATTCCTAAGCTCATATTTGGGGCCTTCCTTGGGGATGAGTTTAATTATTCCAACATTGCCATGAGGGGGGAGAGCACCCTTCACAGTACTTGCTTACTACAGCAATAGCAGGTAAGGTCCTACCAAGTCCCAGAAAACCTTGTAGAATTCAATGGGAAGACCATCCTCTCCTGGTGTTTTGCAATCTGCCATCACTGTGACTACCTCCTTCAGCTCTTCAATGGAAAAGGGCCTCTCTCTAAATAAGCCAGATCATAATTTTTTTAAGCTTTATCTCTTACAAATTTGACACAACTGCCATGCTCTCTAAGTCTCTTCATCTAGTATGACTGAAAAGAATAAGAGTGTCTGGAAGTGCTTTTGTATCAGTTGGATGTTCTCCTCTATGGTTGAAACACAAGTGCCATTAGCCTTTTTTAAAAGGGGGATATCTTCATTGACTCTTTTTCTTCCGATAAGTTTAAAGGTCTCTTTGGTAAGTATGTCTACTTTTCCTGCCCACCAATCTCTGAAGTAGATCTTAGAGCCATTCAACATGATTTGTTCTTGTTTTTTTAGCTCTTTTTTGGCAATAAGTAGCTCCCCTTGTGCACCTGTATCCTACCTGCTCCAAGTTCTTAATTCTACTATGAATTAGACCCATTCTTTGAGCCCTTACCTTAGCTCTATTTTTTCTAGCTGTCTTAAGATTTTTTTGGTATCCTCAATAGCTAAAGCCCAAGCATCTGCATCGAAAATGCCTTTATCAGAAAACATTTTCCATGGCTTTCTTTATCAATGATTGGACACTCTTCAAAGCAAACAGTTTTGGGCGTACTTTGAACCATGAAGTACCTCTATGGCCAGATCCAAAATCACAGACATGTTTGTGGTCGGAAAGGGTTAGGGAGGAGAAAGACTTAGTCTTTAAAGTGAGAAGATTATTCAACAGACCCTGTGAGACATAAAACCTGCCAATCTAGCTTCTCTCCTATGCTCTCCCAATTCACTATTGCACCAAGTAAACTCACCATCTATACCTGCATCTACCATCTGCCAGTGCTCTTTGAGTTCCTTCCAAGCAACCAAGTCACATTCTCTGATGACGGTCCCTTTTTCCAACCATCCGTCCCTCTTCTTCTCTACCATATTGAAATCCCCCATAGCAAAACAATTGCCATCTACACACAATAGAGATTCCCATAAAAGCTTTATGTCTGCTACTGAATTGGGAGCACACAAATAAATTACTACAAAGTTTATCCCTTACCCTCCACATCTGTGATAACTTGGGTGACTCCTCCATTATAATGGGGAAGGACTCCATTATAACGGTAGTCCCACCCTTACCCTCCACATGGGAGGTAACTCACCAGACTCTTCTTTTGTCAATAGTCTTCAATCCAGCCTCTAACATGGCTCCACAAGCCTTGACCTCTTGTAATGCTAGGAGAATAGGGGAAAGAGAATTAGCTCTCAACTAGGGAGCTATTTCTTCACCTCTTCCAAGGTCCATCAACCCTCTAACATTAAGGGTCAAATGGTCAATTAAGAGACTGATTTATATGACATTCCTTTTTTTGCTCGGAGTTGGGGCTATTTACCTGCACAGTAGCAGCTTTAGATTGTCTTCTTTTATGTTGGACCACAGTGAAGGCTTTACCTTGACTGAGGTCCCCTTGGTTTTCTGGGGTACCCTTGGTTTGTTCTTTTTTTTATTCCTCTTCACTGATCGCCTCCCCATCCATGGCATCCGCTCTGTTAACATTTTCCTCAAACTCTCTTGACCATCCAACTTCAATAATCATGTGATCATCTTGCCTTACTCTATTGCTACCTTCAGTGACCTCCTCCTTGTCTCTGAGATGCTCAAAGGGATTCTCAATTATTGTAAGGGTCTCTAAAATTTCCTTACCTTTTTCACTGTTTCTACTAGAGGTTTATCCCTCATGCTAAGTACTAAGAGGTACTGAAGGGGGCTTGGGAATCCGTTTCTTTGAAGGAACGGCTTGTTTACGAGTAGAAGGTTCAGGCTCCTTGGGCTTGCCCCTCTTTAAAGGATAATTTTTAATCACATGTGGAGAGTCCACACAAAAAGCCAGAGTTGGGCATATTATTGTAAATCAAGGGTTGCTCCCTAAAAGTGCTACCATTTCTGTTTAGAATTATGAGGGTCTTGGGCATTTCCTCTGCAATGTCCATCTTAATACATACTTGGGGATTACCTCTAGGGTTGATGAAGTTTTCCTACTCCACACCAAGGACCTCACCTAGCCCACAACATAGGAAGGGTAACTAATTACATAGATAGAGACGTAGGTCAAATAGCTCAACCCAGACAAGAATTATGGTGGATCTAGGGGCATCTGGAGAAAAATCCTCAGACCACCATTCCAAATATAGAGGTTGGTTCCTAATCATCCATAGACCATGCTAAGGGTTCGTGCAACCATCTCAGGCTTCTCAAATAGGAAAACAAAAAAGCCTGTTTTCAAGAATCTCACATTAATAACATTCATACCCTTCATTACTCAATTGTTCCTAACCTAGGTTTCAATGAAAGCCATTGGAGGTCTGACACCAAGGAGCAAGCCTACCAAAGCATGACTGTGCAACGATAGGACTAATGAGTCATGTAGCAAATTGTCATCTAAGAAGGCTAGAACTGACTTATTTGAGCTAGGTGCTTCACTCTCTCCCTTAGAGTGTTGTGTTCCTTGCATAGTTGGTTGTGCAAAAGCTCCTGACTCCTTATTTCCTCGAGGTGTCAAATCTTTTGTTTTCGCATGGCTAGCCGCAGGAAGCCCTTGCTCATTCGAAGTCATCCCAGCAGATTTGAGATGTGTTCTTTCTCCTGCGCGCTCCTGGGGCGTAGCTTCGCTTGTTGTGTTTCGTCCGATTTCGTATTGATCAATGGCAGCTCCTCGAGTTCCATCTTTATGACGAGAATACCACTGGCTAGGTGCTCTGTGTCGATGACCCCTATTGTCTCCTTCTTTACTTGTACCACACAGGGAGTCTGTGTTGCTGGAGGTAGCTGCCAAAGCTCAGTCTCCTTTTTCACTGTTGTTTCGTGAATCGCTTTTGAACTGGGGAGCGTAATGGGGGAGGCTTGGTGTACACTTCCTGGAGCCAAGGATGTGCTAGAAGGAGAACGCGATCCCGAGGGGAGGCTAAAGAAGCCCCTCTGTGGCTTCTGAGCTGCATGGGCATAGGAGGATTGAACCCTCCTCCACCTATGCCTCCTCGACTGCCAGAGAAGGTTCCATTATGCAACGGGGCAAGGTAATGGTTATCTGTGACAAAAGGCCATCTGGAAAGTGACAAGGAAAGGCGCTCGCATCTGCTACCTCGAACTCGTCAAAGAACGTCAAGGGGAGCAAGTCCTTGTTGGCTCGTGCAGCAAAGTGACTACTTTTCAGTGTCTCGGGATCACGAGTGCCAAGCATCAGTGGAAGTGTATTGGACTTAGAATGGGGAGATGAGGAGAAGTGATGGTGACCCGTGTGTCCACCACCCTCATAGCCTCTACACTCTCCATCCCCGTCTCCACCCTCCGTTTCCATTTCAAAACTGTTG
This sequence comes from Dipteris shenzhenensis, assembly GCF_047967505.1. Lineage (NCBI taxonomy): Eukaryota > Viridiplantae > Streptophyta > Polypodiopsida > Gleicheniales > Dipteridaceae > Dipteris > Dipteris shenzhenensis. The sequence continues at coordinate 26,040,947 of NC_141600.1, forward strand.
TCACTTTTATTAAATCCCTCTCAGCTTCTTCATTGAACTCGCATTCCTTTGTTGCCACCACAAGCTCTCCATAGGCCTTGCTAGTTCCTCCACGGCTTGATTTTTTTCCACCTCTCTTCATAGACCTACACAAGATACCACATGGCATTGGGATGTGGCAAATACGGTTGGAGATAAGGATCATGTCACTCTCAGCTACTATTACCATGTCATCAAAGGCCACCTCAAATAGTATCACATCATCACAGTACCATATCAATAGGTTCAGTCAATATGCCATACCATCCTACCACGCACATCATCAATGGCATGTCATTATGTGCCACTAAGCACATTGCTACACAGGCATGCTTTTTGCATGCAATATCATCATTTTTTCCCACTCTTCCTGGACAAATATTTTGGCATTGGTTTCCAAAGCTAGAATAAATCAAGACACACCACGTCATGTCCATGATTGTGGGTAGGAGAGGACTGCCAAGGACAATCAACCTAGTAAGGCGATTAGTCCATTAGTCAATGTAACCGATCATTGGACTTCGTTTGAGAAGACAATACTTGGCAACGTGGAGAAGTTGCGAATCCATCTCTTAGTATCAATAAGCCCAAGGTGTTGAATGAGAGTAGCATGCTAGTAGTCGCGCTATGGAGAATCATCATTAAGTGAGTACACACGAGATTGACCCGCACTAGAAACAAGCCGATTAGATTAAAAGGTGGTGGGCGATTATTATTATTATGTTTTGACCAGAAACAACCTGATTATATTAAAAGCAGTTAGTTAATCCCCCCCCCCCCCCAAAAAAAAAAAAAGAGGCAATTAGAAAAACATATTTGGGCGCTATAAAGCCATGCAAACATTGATGAAAGGGACTTACCATAGGATTGCACATAGAGATTTGTCAAGGCTCACATGGACTTGAATAAAAAAACAAAGGTGTGTCAAGGAGAAGACTCCACCCAATAAAGTATTAACATAATCGTAGAGCATTAACATCAATGCCAAAGGGAAGGGGGGTGGCGTGGGCTCCAGATTAGAGAAGTGACAATAAGAAAGATGTCTTTAAAGTCACAATATTCCCTCCTTTAAATACCACCAAAAAGAGTACTATGTACCATGAGGGCGATGCCTCTATAAAGTCATCAAATGAACTATTTTGAGCTTTAGAGCTACAATTCTAAGGGGTTTTTGCTAAATTGTGCTTAATTATCATGTGGCATTATACCATACGAGTAGCATGACCCGTCTAGGATGGGTTAGAGACCCGCTACACAAGGTCTCAAGGATCCTAGGCTCCCTTTCATTTCAAGAAATACAATTTGAGATTTTATTTATAAATCTCTATATCTAAATGCTTCTTAGGGAAATTTACAGTTGGATCTCTGTTAAGCCTTGTCATTGCTTTCATGTAGGTAAAAAGTTATTGTGGCATTGCATCTCTCTCTTTCTCTCTCTCTCTCTCTCTCTCTCTCTCTTTCATGATGCACAAATTATGGTGGCTTGCTCTTCATAGAAATAATTTAATGGGTGACGTATGAACTACCTTATCTAGTAACTTAGCTCTCCAACATATTGATCTATCCATGCATCATCTCTTTGGCAACATCCAATCTTAGCTCAACATGTTGCCCAACACCTTTGACAAATAGGATGTCTTTGCAATATCTCGATCTTAGTTCCAACAAAGTCATTGATAGTCTTCAAATTCTCTATGAATCTCCAACACTGAAATGGTTATATGCTTTGGTCTTGGGCCATCGCAAAGAAGATAACTTTTTGCTACTTGGATTTGTTAACTACTGCAAGCATCGTATCCCCCATCATACACTCTTATGATTCTTGAAAATGGGACTTTTCACGTGCCACTTAATTACTTCGAGCACTTTTTAGAATTTGACCGTATCTGTTAGATTCATCTCGAAAGTTTTAGACACTCTTATGATTCCTGAGAATGAGGCTTTTTACTTGCCACTTAATGCCCATACTCCCCCCCTATACTTGCATCAATGTATGCACTATGCATTGCTTCAATTTCAAGTCAATCTTTTTCTTTGCCCCTTCAAAATCAATATTTTAGCTACTCCTTAGCTCTTGCCATTCTATTCCGTTCCAAATTGGGGAATTCTAAGATATTGGAGCATATTCAAGTGCCTTAACCATGTAATGTTTTGAGATGCAAAAGTATGATAGATGCCACACTTTTAATAAGGGTTCGACCTCTCTTGACATTCTTGAAACCCAAAAGACTCTTTATCAAAGAAGCATTTTGCTCCTTCGCAAAGGAAACATTGCCATCATGAGAATCCGATCGATTCTTTCGATCATCCGTGTCTTCCCTCACTTTTGTGCCTACAATGATCCTGCTCTTGATGTTGTTGCATAATCAATTTTTCTCGTCATTGGCGTTCCATTGCTTTTGCCTGTGTTTCATCTAGCAAAAAGTTTGAAGAGATTAGTGTTTGGAGAAATTGGAGCGTGGAGGGTGGAGAAATGAAACTTGAGGTTCAAAATCAAGCAAATGACTTATGTTACTAAGCTGAATCAGAACCTCCGGTTGCCTCTATCGCTTCTGAAATACAGCCACTGTTCCTCTTCTGTGTAGCTCTGTGAGTCTTGTTATACCATCTTCAGTCACACAATAGCACAATAAATTCTTAACAAGTACACCAATGGCATACCCATCTTTTGAATCACAATCTTTCCCCTTTCCTCCCGCTTTGAAATCCCCTCTCCCATCAACACTTAGTCCAGTTGAAGCAAATTTTGTAAGGCTCATCCCATTAGTTTCCAAATCAGCGTCATCCACTACCCTAATTCCTCGGCCTTGCATTCACTACTGGACTCCAAGACTCCTAATAACTGTACAGAAACAGTGGCTATGGCCATCGTCACGTCTTCATTCACGATAGGATTATGTTCTGTAGCCTGAGAGATTTGCCAGAGCTCGACCGGGCAAACATCCCTTCATAAAAGTTGCGACATGCATTTTGTGAAGTGTCAGCCTATCCTGGAGCCTCAAGAGGTTGTATATTTTGTAGTTATAGGTGGCAAAGATTTGCAGGTAATGCCTGTAAAGACTTAACTTGTGCAAGCACCTGCAGAAGGGAAAGCCGGGGAAGATATAGAAGCCAGGGCAATAGAGCTAATTCATCAACATGCGTATCTGCAAAGATTGAAGCTTATCATCTTCCTGGTAGCTTAACTGCAGGCCGAGCATGCTTCTTCGGTGCCTCTTTCATAGGCACCATCGTGCTTGCCCTACTCAATCAAGTGCAATCTCCGTCGAAGTAGCAACCATAGCGAGCAAAAGGTCGAGCGGAAGCGAGACCTAACAAATATGAGATGCCAAGAAAACCATCAACGCGTCTGGAATTTCACGAAATCGATCGACAAGATGGCTAAGCAACTTGTTGGCCATTCACTTCTAGGAGTTCTCCCTGCATATCATCCTTCGTTCCTACTCTCTAGTTCTTCTCTACTTGACAAAATATTTCACGTCTTCCTCATGGACCTTCTCAACTTGCGCAATCAAAGCAAAGAGGGTGCAACCAATATGGATATGGCACTTTCCATGGGCCTTTCGCCTCTACTTGGGGAATATTAACGACGCAGTGTAGTTTGTGGGGCTGCAAGGAGTTCCATTGAGAGCTCTTCGCACAGCTCAGGTTGTCGAGGCCTAAAGTAAGACTTGCTTTGCTAGCAGTCATCGATTGGAATGAAGATGATATTGGAGAATAGGAAGCGTAGCAATAATCAATAGGTACCTAGATGAGGTTGTAAGTGGCCCAAGGGGCGATGCGAGAGCGGAAGAAGACGGGCAGAGCGAGTTGGAGGAGGAAAGCAAGCGAGAAGAGGGTAACCAATGCGAAGGAGGGAGGAAGAGCATATAAATAAAGAAAGACATATTTCTGAAACGGAAGAAGGAAGACGTTGGGAAGGCATTGAGGGGTTTACAGGAAAGATGATGCCATCCCTGTGTGTTCCTCCGGCACGCTGCTTCCTAGCCTTCTGCAAGCTTGCTCCCTGCTCACGCCCACGACTCATTGCCATCCCGGCCCTCTCCCTATCGCTTCTATCTCTCACCCCCGTCCTTCACCCCTCTCGCCTTGCCTCCTCCATCTCCTCGCCTTCCACAGCCTCCTGCCACCACCTTTCCTACCCCCTTCAAGCCATCCGCCCTTCGTCCACAACCCCCACATCGTCTCACGATGCTAATACCTTCTTCGCAGACCCCGACGTCACTTGGAAGTCCCTTGGGCTGTCGCAGGAGATCGTGAATGCACTGGAACGAGCCCAACTTCGGCATCCTTCTGCTGTCCAGGTTCGACAACGCCTTCACATACGCGGAATTCTGTTTCTTTAGTGCAAATTAACGTACTCCTTTCAATTCTCAAAGTAATGCTCTAAAGCTTGCGTTGCACGGTGAGCATAGCTCCACTAGAATGGTTACTTCAATCACTGGCAGTCAACTTGAGTCATTGGGAAGATCATTAATTACTAGTAACGGTGTCGCCCTTAATATTATAAGCTTTAATAGTTGCGCATTTTCAGTGAGCATACGTATAGTCACAGATGGCATAGGGATCTACAGAAAACCGTAAAGGAAGACGTCTTTGAGGCGTCATGAGTACGGTCCGTTGTGATTCTTTGTTTCGTGGGCTTCAACTTCTTTGAATCATAAATAGTTTGCTGTAGCCTTTCGATTTATACGTGGGATTTATGCAACGATTGATTCAATGTACTTCTAGCTAGGCTTTCCTTCATATGAGTTTCGAAGGAAGATTTTGTCATCCCAATTCTTATGAACTCAACTGAACCTCAAAACTGGAGGTAATTTCATATTATGTAGCCTAGGTTTGGCGTTGTATAAGAAATGACAACCACCACCTATATGTGGTGGTTTGCCTCAAACGCACCAAGTCTGCTTACAAGTTGCTTTCAGCTGGCAGCCTCAGGCTGCATGGCCATCCTCCCTTCTGCCTGTTGGTGGCTGTTTATTACTACTTGCTTGAAGCTGGTATGTGCCCATAGTCAGTCAAAGCCATTGGATGAATGGATAAGAAGGGTCAAAAAATTCACTGGTAACATGCAAGCTGGGTCTGATCAGTGGCCTATAAGGGATGAAATCATTAAGCAGTGAATGGTCATGAAGAAACTGGGCGGAGCTACTCACATTGGACTTTGCAGGAGCTTATAAATTGCTCAGCTGATTAAAATAATCCTAGAAAACAGAAGACCCGAATCTTCTTTGGGAGCGTAGTAGTGAAGGTAATCACAGACGACATGGATGCAACACAGGTAGTTTCTTTAGCTTACAACAACTGTTGGGATATGCAAGGGCTTTGTGAATGAGGACCACAGTCGGCGAGGAGTTTCGAAATGCCAAGTTTCGAAACGGGTTTCAGGGTTTCGAGGCAAACCCGAAACGTCTGTAAAAACATTTCGTGCATAATAGGGTATTTAAGTATATATCTTTCCGCAAAAATATTAAAACATTCTAGATTATTATCACCAGAAGTCCAATACTTGAAAAAAACTCATGAAACATAGTGCAGAGACATTTGATGTGTCACTTAGAACTTGAAATTGGATGCTTGAAACAATTACTAAATCCTAAATCAGAAAATCAACAACACATCATTGTAGATTCAAGCATCAATGGTCATATTCAAAATTGAAAAAGATACATGGAATCATGAATTTTGATTTATGTCTGTGCTGCACCTAGATGGGCTAAAGAAAAATGTACGGGCTGAAGGTCGATTTCAGTATACGGGCAGCAATTTGAGATGTATGGGTGGCAAAAATGCAACCTGACACCAGATTTCCCAAAATTAGGACAAATGGGGATTTTTTGAACATTGTGGGTTTTTTGGGGGTCCCGAACGTGAGTTTCAGAACTGAAACATTTCGTAGGCTTCGGGCCTACTATGATGAGGACACATAGAGATGCCCACTAACATAGAAAAGGATGGAGAGTTTCATGGGCCCGATGATAAAAGCCAAGGACATGCAAGATTGAAAATACTGAAATAATCTCGTAGCCACCCTAATGCTGGGCCTGTTGCAGCCTCACGTGCTGGTCATACGGCCAGCCACACGGTGTCCACATGGAAGCCCTCTACTTACTGCATTTCTGCCCATGTGGCACCCCTCTACTTATTGCCACTCCTCTACTCTTCCAATAAATCGTTGGTCTGCACACTAGAGTAGTCCGGAATGCCTGGAATGCCCAGAGACTGAAGTGATTGCTGCCCTCCCCCTTTATAGGGATAGGTAAGCCCTTAGATTGGCCGACCCAGTCCCCCAACCAACGGACCTGCCACAGACTTGGTCTGTGGCTCTGCTGACCTGCTTTGTCTCCTTTGGCTGGCTTATAGAAGGTCTTCTGCAGGCGCCTTTGCTTGCTGTCTGCCAATTCACCTGCCCTTTCCCAAAGTCCAACCAGGCCTTTCAAGCAGCCTGTACTGCTACTATTCCTCTTTGTGTGTGCTACCTCTGCTAGCCTCTTCTGCAGCAGCCTATGACCATGTCTTTCTTTGACAGCTCCTGCACAGTCCTGCATAGCAGCCACACAACTGATCAACGTATCTTGGGATGTTCCAGGAAGACCTGCAGATGCCATCGTTTAGGCTGTACCTCACGCCCTGTTCTTGCTGCATGCTGCTCACAGGTTTGCCCTCATCCATAGCTTCTGCCCACCTCTAACAGTGGACTATGTAGCAGCCCACATGGTTGCCCATGTGGCTGTCATGTGGATAGTTCCCTTCACCTAGATCTACCCACGTGGCATCCACACACAGCACACTGTCATGTCCCCCAATACTATATTGGTACCATGTGTGTCATGTCCCCCAATACTATATTGGTACCATGTCCTTATGTTGCCCTCATGTGGGGGCTTACACGTGGGACAATGGGCCCTAATCTCCAAAACCCCCTCTTATTGTCACACTGTGGGCTCTCAATGACCAAAAGTCAAAATCAAGTCCCGATACCAACATGCCAGTTACCTCCATGTCCAGCTCCTTGCATTTGAAGAACTAGTAGAATAGTAAAAAAATGTCTTAGAATATATTAAAAGCACGCAGCAGTCCACTGCCCTGGATGTTCTATGGTTAGCATAAACACTGCTCCTACTTCTGTCCTTGCACTCCTCAGGTTGCATCCTCCTCCAGTGACTATCCGGGTGTGAGCTACTTGGACAGCACCCTCCTGTTAGAAAACAGAGGGTGGGGGTTGCTTGCTAAGGCCAACACTCCGAACAGCAGAAGATAGATAAACAAGATAATGCCCAGAAATCACACATTGTCAATTTCAATTCTCACAGCTCACTTTTTTCTTGATGTGTACCAGTGTAGATGTGTAGATGGGAAGTGAACTTTGCTAGAGAGAGAGATAAAAACAGCAATAGATATTTGTCCAGTATGGACCAAATCATATACAAAAATGTGTATAGTGTGCCACTTAGCTGAGTGCTGACTAGATGTGGATCCCTGTTCACTCAAAACCTGTTCTCCTACCTCCTTGTGGCACCTTCAAAACACTCCGCCTGCGTTGCTCTCCTAGAGCCTCTGTGGGCCTTATAGTGGTGCCCCGCAATCACTCCTTCCTGCTGCTCCCTTGGACAGCCTATCATTAGGCAGTGCCTGCTCTTGGATTCTTGACATCCTTGCTGCTGTGGAGGCAGCCCAATGGTGAGGCACAAGTCTGTTTTGTACCGTCTTCCCTTGCTGTTGTGTAGGAGCCCCTTGATCAAGACTTGCTGTGATCTGGACCTCCCTGCTGCAGTGGTGGCAGCTCCAATTGAGACACCAAAAATATGGGAACAAGAAAATGGAGAATGCCCCAGCCTTCGGGTCCTTTTAAAGGCTGGAAACCCAGCCAACCTGCCCGACCTGTACTACAGACTGGGCCGACGCAGTCTGTAGGTTCTTTTGCAGTTTCTCTGACTGACCTGGCCGTCTGGCATCCTGCCACTGGCCCACCTCCAGCTGCCTCTGTTCGGCACAACCCCAGGGCCCGACCCTATCTGGGGGTGACCTAAACTGTTTCTGCAGTACCCGGATAACTCTGTTTCTTGCACCTGTTTCTTCTGGCTGCTGTGCAGCCTTTAGCTGATTGCAGATCTGTGTCAGACAGCCTCTTCCAAATGCACCTGACTGACGCATGGCATCCCAGCTCCAGTCGCCTCTTTAGCCACAAGCAGTGTATCCATATGCTCATTGCTTCTGCAGTCCCACAATTTTCTCTGCTGTACATAGCAGCCTACATGCTGCCCATGTGGCAGCCTCATACTCCTTGTCTGCCCTTGTGGCAGACTCTCTCTATACACACATGGCATCTAACATCTGCTGGTGCACCTCTCCCCCAAGCTCTCCTCATTGGAGGCTCACAGATGAGGAGGGTGACCTTTGAAACTCTCAGCGATACATTGTGGGCCAACCCCTCATCTTGATGTAGATGCTCCACTGGGTCCCATGGGAGAAGCCCTTTGGAACAATCGGTGCCGTCCTATTCATTGGTCTTTCAACCTGTAGTCCCTGCCCCAAGCGAGCCACCTCGGTACATAGGTACAACCTCGGTAGTACTACTGGTCCAAGGCACTACCATCTTTGGTCACAAACTCGCTGGTGATATGAGCACTTCCGGTGCAACCATCATCCAGCTGTCCCCTTCACAATCAGTGTGAACAGCCTGAAATCTTCCAAGCACCGTGCTCCCGAGGTCTATTTCAACTCATCTCAACTATGGAAGAGTCTTCAACCGAGTAACCAACTCAAGCAATGAGACCCTAGTGGCTGATCCACACAGATCTCCCAGCCCAGCTGTATCTCTAGAACACCTGGGCCATGAGCTTTAGATGAGCTCTCAAGCAAGTACTCTTCTTGCTTCAGCACACTCTTTTCTCCTGTAGATGTTTCTGTCTCCACCATGAAGGCTTCAACATTGATGACCTTGAGGCCTCCCTAATGCAAAGGCAAGGTGATGTACTCCAAGCCACTTTGGCTTATGTGCTATACGTACCATTAGATCCGGAATAGAGTTAGGTTTGTACTAAACTTCTAAGTGACGTACCAAGCAGAGGCCAATACAACCTAATTCACCCCAAGCGCTTTAGAAGCTAGGTCCATAGTGGAAGAGAGTGACTTCCTTCTAATGTTCTCCAAGATTGGAATGAATTGCTGGGTGGAGGTGATATTCATGTCTACTTGGCATCCTAAATATCTGGTGGTTGCGCCTCCCTCTATCCATCTGAAGCTATGCTCAGTCCCCTATCCTGATATGTTTGCATCACCAACCCAAAATCCAACCGATTCGTGCGAGTTGCAGATCACAAAGGTAGAATTCCTCCAAGGCTACTTTGAAGCATCGCAAGCTCGTGAGGGAGGCCTCTAGGAATATAGTTGTGTTGTCTGTTGAGGAGTTCCTCGCCATTATTGATGGGAAGATGAAGTCCGGTAATCTATGTGTGTGAGTGGAAGAAGTAACTCATCGTCTCAGCCACAGAGAGGAAAGGGAGGCCCAATGAAATCTCTATTTGTAGATTCCTATATTTTTGGCCTCGTTGCAGCGTGGGTGGAGCTCCAAACAGAAGTGCAATGAAATAGGGGCCAAAGGTGGGCTTTTTAAACCCCCCCCCAAAACCACCCCCCCACCACCACTGTCAAGGTATGCTCTCTATATGTATATGATACAAATGTTTATCCAGCTTGTGTAAGCCTTCTCAAAGTTAAGCAGAAGAATGGCCAAGAGTTGATGGCCCTCCTTGCCCCATTCATCTGCTTGCTAAAATGAGAAGATGTTATTGAAGATGCCTCTGATTTGTAGGAAGCCAGTCTAGGGTCGTGTATGAGATCACCAAAATGAGAAGATGTTATTGAGGATGCCCCTGCTTTTTATGAAGCCAGTCTAGGGTTGTGTATGAGATCACTACATTCCTTCTACGCCATTAAGGCGAAGACAGAAAGTGAGCTGATCTGGCTTGGTGGTTCTACAGGTCGTCTTACATTTGTGAATGCATGCGATACACTGTTTTTCCATTGCCTCATTAAGTTTGACAAACACCATGCTGGCAGAGGCAGCTGTAATCAGTTTGAGAGTAGAGGAATTCAATTTGAAACAAACATTTAACGACATTGGTTGTGGCTTCTTTTGTAGGTCCCTTTTTCTTTGCTGCTATCTTGTGAGATTGCTGCGGTTGAAAATGTTAGCGGCCATTTTTTGGTAGATGCATTGTCCGGAGAAGATGCAAATTGCCAGAGCCCAAGCCACTCAATGATGCTGGACATCACCTCAGACCTTGATGGCATTTGATTCCCTCTGGTCATGATACTTCTGTACTTTGAGATCGTAAATTTTCCTACGTCCGTGCCTCATATTGTAGAAAACTGAGGTGGAAAACTATCTATTGACTCTGAGACAGTTGCGAACATTCCCATATACATTTGTGATATCTAGTAAATATATTGTTATGATTATATATATTGTGTATTTATCGGCCCTGTAGCAGCAAGAAGAGGGCTCGCATATGCCTTTTACAAATGAGAACTTAGGATGAGCAGGAAACATACATGGAGCTGAGGATACACGGAGATAAGCCTTCCATTTTGTGGTGCCATTGCACTGGACGTCAAGCCTATATTCTTTTATTCTTCGTTTCTTCAGCTGAGTTGTGATCCCCTCTGATTGCGAGAGTTATTATGTCATGTAAGTTAACCATAGATATGTTCACTACTGTCAGAAAAGGTCCCTAGTTTTTCTGCAGTATTTGAGTCCTTACGTTTTACCAATTGCAGGGTGCGGCTATTCCATTCATTCTAAAAGATGGGGATGTAGTCATGGCTGCAGAAACTGGCAGTGGGAAGACTCAGGCATACCTTGCACCTCTTTTTCAAAAGCTATGTAAAGGAAATCATAGTGCAGAAGCAGCAGAAAATGAACTTTTGGGACGAACACACCCTTCGGAGCTGCACCACTTTGCACTTGTATTGTGTCCTAATGCAATGCTCTGTGAGCAAGTGGCTGAAATGGCCAATGCACTTCTGGAGTGCCACTGCTGAAGGTTTCAGTTGTGTGTGGAGGTCAGGTTAGTTATCAAGAGCTCTTTCCCATTTCTTGAGAAAAATCTATAGCTATGCTGTTACAAGGCATATATTAGAATAATGGGTTTCAGATGTGACACTATGACGTTCATTTAAATGATGGGTTTCTGATGTTGCAGGGATGGCCGATCTCTCCCCCAAACCTTGTAGTTGCCACACCTGCTGCATTGTTAAATCATCTTTTTGCTTATGATCCTAGACGCAGACGTAGAAACGCCTTTATATGGGATGTGAAATATGTGGTAAGTTTTTCTAGATGACTGCTCGCTTATTAAAGTATTAATTGTGGCCTTGCAGTTCGTGTGTCTATTGTATTGAATAAGAATTGGAAAGCCATTCATGCACAGCAGTTTAGCTAACCTTGGAATCATTCAGGCAGATCTTTGCTTTGGATGCCCTCTTGACTATAAGGAACAAATCTTTTTTGATTTCTAAGATTTCTACCATCGTGTTGTTCCCTCCATCCTTGAAATTTATTGGCACTAGAAAACTCTGATCTTTGTTGGGAAATGTTTGAACTCTGAACTCTTGGAAAAGGATGACCTGTTGGAATCATCTCTGTCTTTGTCGCTTTCCGTTCGTTGTGTGCTTCTAATTTTTTAAAATTTTTTGCCTTGGGCACATCATCCAAGAAGTCCTTGGATCCAGTCCCTTTCATCATGTATAAAAGATTCTTCTTAAGATCTTCTACAAACTTGTGTAAGAGTCACCTGTCACTTCAAGTGCTAATTTATGCAGTCGGAGGAACTTTTCCTTATACTCATCTACAGAAAGATCGTGCTTTCCCTCTTGAACCTGCTTAAAGTTATAAAATTTCATTTTTTTCTCTCCATGTAATAGTGAGGGGAGCAAAACCTCTTTTTAGTTGTGGCTCGGAATTTTGCCCAAGTGATAGGTTCACTTGGTTTTTCTCTAACCTGTAGATGAGAATTCCACCATAACTTTGCGACTCCGTGGAGTTGAAGAGATGCAATTTTTGCCTTTTCAACCTCAACAAATTCTCGTAGGGCGAAGAAATCTTCAAGCTCTTCGAGCCAAGCTTCAAGATCTTCTCCAGTCTTCTTTTCACCGTCAAATTCTGAAAGTTTTGCCTTCTTGAGCTGATTCAGCAACATCCTCTTCAACTCTTGTTCTCTTGCGAGGTCTTGGACAACTCCTGAGTTATTCTTACTCTCATTCTCACTTGCATCAGATTTCTCACTCTCACTCACACCAAGGTGTTTCAATGAATCTCACTCTCACTCAAGATGATACAATCATAGATGAAAGAAGAATCTCACTCTGACTCGCACTCTCACTCTTAATCTCGGAGCTTCTGAAATATGCTGCCTCTGCGTATTCTGAGTTTTCGACTTAATAGATCATAGAATTAGATCTCGACCTCTTCTATAAAGTTGTAGATTGCAATCTCAGCTTTCCAACAAAAAAAAGAGCTCCTCTATCCGAGTTCGGAATCAAAAGTTATGGTCGAAACAGTGACTGATGTTTTATCCAAGAAACGTGCGACCTGCTTTTCCCCACTTTTAGCTGGCTTTTTCACTTTATTCTGCTTTTCTTGCCCTTCACGACCACTTTGCTCCCCTGGGCCATTCTAGCAATAACTTTAGTTCTTTTTAAATCAATCACTCCTTTCCAAGTTCTCCTTGAGAATCCGCAAAGCTGGACCCTCCTCTAAACCTGCATATATATATATATATATATATAGGATTTGTTAAATCCCAAATCACTTATTAGTATTTTCAAAACTCAAAATTCACATGAAAATAAATTTCACAAATAACTACTACTAATAAAACTAAAAAGAAATTTATACACAAAATATGGAGCGTCACACAAAAATGTGGAGCGTCACACAGCCTGGCTTTATTCATCACTTTCAACTCTTCCTTTAGACCCATTTGTTACCGATGGAAGTCTTTCATGGTAATTCAAACTATCATATTCCTCTTTCATGGCTTTTTGCCACCTAAGATTGTCCTTGCATCCTCCTATTTTTCAAGCTCAGCTATATCTTTCATATTAGTCGTTTATGCGTGACTCACATTGAGCCTATCAGATGTCCTTCGGACCATTGTAGATCTTTTGGGTCCTTCCTCACTAGTTGAGAGTTGATTCAATAACTTAACTGGTGTGGAGTAGGGATGCGCTTTATCCCCAACCCTTTTTGAGAGAATACTTATTCTTATTAGCACATATTCTCCCCATCTTGCTTTCTGCGCATGATTTGGAATTGGTTTAAGCCACAATATGGGAGCCTGTGGCAGCATTAGAAGGATTCTATCATAAGATTCTATGATAGTGGGAGCATGGAGGTCAACCTTGACAAAACCGTTGCTAGGATCCGCATTCACTCTTATTGAAGAACGGGTTGAGGTGGATCGTCGTAGAACCCACATTTACTACGAGGGAGAATGCTTTCAGGCCCATTTTCAGCATGTGAACCTCCTCTTTGACTAATTGGTATGATCATGAGTTCTACTTGAAGGCCTTCATGATCCTTGGGCTTGCTGTTTGGCAATTTCTTGACAGCTTTTTTTTTGTCTATGAGATGGTGATGCTCATTTGGGAGAGACTAAAATGAAATTGTTTAGACTTCACAGTTGTAGCTTGAATGAAGAGATTTTGGACTACTTTTTGATTAGCCTTCTCCTTTAGTGCTAGCCTTAGTCATGGCTGAGTTTGCCCTTCACATCCGGAGTGCCGATAGAAACCTGGTACGAAAAGGATGCTCAAGTATGTGTGGGTGTGTGGATTTGTATGTGTGAGAGCATATTTTTATACTATGGTCTACACCCACTGTTGGGCGTTGATGACGTCAGAGGGGATGTCATAGTAGCTAGTCCTTGCTATGCGTGATGGAGTTTATGGTTTTCAATCTTATGAGTGACTATCGTGAGATTGAAACTGCACTATGTTGTGTTTTTAGAGGATGAGTTTGGGAATATTCTTGGATTCATCTAGGTATATATGAGATGTTGAATGCCCTCGAAGTTAGGTGTGGGCTGATTAGGGAAATTTTTCGAGTTTCATGACAGGGTCCAAAGCTAGTTCTTGGATGGGGCATTCTGATCTCCTTTCTAAGAGTTTCATCCAGCGTTGTTTGGAATAACTGCAATACAATAGAGTAATTCGGCAGCATTACGAGGGTCCTATGGCAATTGGGACATGAAGGTCAACTTTGGTGAAACCATTAGGTATGATCTTCAACACTGCCACGAGTCATTCACGCTTGATAAAGAACCAGTTGAGGTTGTCAAATCTTATATGCTTGAAGTTGGTATTGGCTGGTTGGGGACATTGTTTAGAGTGTTAGGATCAGTTTCTAAGATAGTTTTTGGATAGGGCATGGCGATCTCCTTTCCAAGAGCTGTATTTAAATTCTTTGCTATTACCTTTGTACAATAAATTTTCAAACAAGAAACTCCTTTCATGTTAGATTTCGTACTCTTTTCGAGTTTCTTCTTGTCTAGATATCCTTGTTTGGTCTGGAAATGCCAGCATTACATAAGTGCTTTGTACTTGTCATCGTACCAACAGACCAATATGATTTGAATTGGTGAGGAGGTGGATTTTGACATCTATGGCTGGTTTATTGTCTTTGTTCCCCAAGTGCACAGACAGCTACCCTAGATGTGATCTAGTGAGTGGTGGTAGTAGGTGGAAAAAGTGGCTATGGAAGTGGTCTGGACAGGTTGAGACAGTGTCAGGCCAAAGGATAGACGTGACTGATTGGCCCTTGACAAAAGGAAGTGGACTGTGAGATCAGAGACATTGGACGTGAAGACAGGGATTTGAAGACGTAGTCAACTGCATTGTGGCCCCCTCCATGTTGGCAGCATTTGTCTCTCCGAGCCTGGCTATCTCTGCAACCATTATATACTTTATCTCGTGAGTATTGCACATATCTAGCAAGTACCTTGTTAATCCTTACCATGTCTAGACCTGGTAAGTTTCCCCGTGTTGAGTCAAACAAGGCCGCAGGCTCCACTCCAGGTGATGCCCTTCTGTCAATTCCTTTAAGTTTCAGCCTTGCGACCATACTCCCCCCGGAACCCAAAAACTTTGATTTCTCATAAGGTGTTGGCGGAGTCATCGAAGTAACATCCGCCAATCCCTAGTCAGCATCGTTTATGGTTGAGACTAGGACGGTATCTGATCGTGTTCGAGCCCCCAACTTTCCCTATTGGTGGGTGAACAATCCAACACTTGGCAAATTCTGCTTCGCAATGATAGGAAGAGCCGACATCGAAGGATCAAAAACCAACATCGCTATGAATGCTTGGCTGCCACAAGCCAGTTATCCCTGAGGTAACTTTTTTGACACCTCTGGCTTCAAATTCCGAAACACTAAAGGAGCGATAGGCCATGCTTTCACACTAAATCACGAAGTGAGTGTGGACCTAATAGCATGTGTGCCCTCTGGGCTGCAACTGAACTCCCCTATCAGAGTGTGTCTAGTTGTGGGAGTAAGATGGCATCCTCTTGCAAATTAATAATTCTGATGGCATATCCTTTGTCCTAATGTTAAAGCCCGCAAAAAATAGGGCTCTCTTTGTTGCACTTATCTCTAGATGTCCTCATAGAGTGCCAAGAATGGTGATTCCTGCCCTCTGCCTCTTGAAATCGTTGTGTATTTAGATGTTCGTGGGGGAAGGGGCACATTGCAATGTATACATCTGTGGCTGTGGGCCCCTTGAATCGAATCACATGTAAGTATGCTCGTCCATGCCTATGACAATGACATGTGATTTGAAATGAGGGGAATAAACCTCCCCCCCTTCTTGAGCGGTGTACTTCCTGGTGTGTAGGGTCTCTTTCAATGTGTGGATAGCCATGTGTATTCATGTACTGTGGGTAATTCTCTCCCTTTGGTGTGTCTCAATATAAATTATGAAATCTCTCTCTCTCTCTCTCTCTCTCTCTCTCTCTCTCGGAAGTCTTGATGAAGCTCCCATTCCAAAACCAACCGATAAAATATATTGTTTCCACATCTAGAGCACAATGATAAAGTACCGATGGTCCACATTTAAATTTTACAGAGCCTTGCATTCTGTGGGTTTTGGGTCTTGTCCACTTGCCGTTCTCCACTCTAATTCATGAGAGCCGGTCCTTACTTTACAGATAAAATGCTGTTTGTACCATGACATGTCCTTCCCGAGATAATCCTGCATTTCATACTTGGCCATTTGATTGATTGCTCATTTTGTAGCATCCATTTTCGGCCGTGGGTCTTGCCATAGCTTCCATAGCATTTTCTGCATGATCAGATTTCTGATTTCTTCTACATCCTCTGGGATATCGGCGGCCGGTATTTCCCAGTGTTCCATCCATTTTGCCCTTTCTCTGTGCCACCCTGGGATTCTTGTGGCCTCCATTACCTTGCGTGGGGTACTGCTTGCATCCATCTTTCCGAGCTTCTTGAGATAGGCCATGTACTGGCATAATTTCTCACCCTCAAGAGGTAACATCCCTGTCTCTGCAAGCAAGACGAGGTATGGAGTTATGGCCAACTCACCGATCAGAAAACCCTTGTAGATGGTCTCTATCCTTTTCCAATATGCCCTGGATGGTCTGCTTGCCCAGGTTGGGCAACCGTAGAGTACTACCGTTTGTACGAGCATGGTGTTCAGAAACATTCTCATTTCCCAGCCCTACAGATGCGCCTTCTTGCATTTGTTTTGAAAGTTGTATAATGGCTTCAACCCTCCCATGCCTCTTCTTTCCACGCGGTCATTCCGCCCGTAGTTGTCTCCTTCCAAGGGTTTCCCTTCAAAGAGGAAGGCTGTCTGCTTGTTTCGTGTCCTGATTGTTATGACTTTTGTTTTAGAAATGTGTACTTGTATTCCTGAGAGAAAGCAAGACATGATATTATATGATTGTATTAAGTCCGGTTGATTTTCTTGTACTTAGCTCCTTTTGGCAGCTGAGTTGTACGGTGTTTTTCAAGCATTAATAGAAGCTTCCTTTGTCTGGAAAAGAAATGCAAGCAAGATGAGGTATGGAGTTATGGCCAACTCACCGATCAGAAAACCCTTGTAGATGGTCTCTATCCCTTTCCAATATGCCCTGGATGGTCTGCGTGCCCAGGTTGGGCAGCCGTAGAGCACTACCGTTTGTACGAGCATGGTGTTCAGAAACATTCTCATTTCCCAGCCCTACAGATGTGCCTTCTTGCATTTGTTTTGAAAGTTGTATAATGGCTTCAACCCTTCCATGCCTCTTCTTTCCACGCGGTCATTCCGCCCGTAGTTGTCTCCTTCCAAGGGTTTCCCTTCAAAGAGGAAGGCTGTCTGCTTGTTTCGTGTCCTGATTGTTATGACTTTTGTTTTAGAAATGTGTACTTGTATTCCTGAGAGAAAGCAAGACATGATATTATATGATTGTTTTAAGTCCGGTTGATTTTCTTGTACTTAGCTCCTTTTGGCAGCTGAGTTGTACGGTGTTTTTCAAGCATTAATAGAAGCTTCCTTTGTCTGGAAAAGAAAATTTAAAGTCCCTTACAGGATCATTGGGACTAGGAACCACTATCAAAGCGATAATAGCTCTTTACATCCATCTGATACAATTTCAAGAAATTCCTAAGTTGTTAGTATGTGCTTAGCCAGCAGGTCAGCCATGTCCAGGATTTTAGTTTAGTTTAGTTTTGAAACTCGAGATCTGGCTTTTTCTGTGTGGGGTGCTTGCACCCACCAGACATCTCCATGGAGAACTCTTTCCCCCCACCTTATGTATTCGGCGCCACCTCAAGGATTTTACTGTGGTATCCCAAAATTTCCTTCAGATATGCACCAGTTGTTTGGTTGGTTGACTCGTAAGGACGTTTAGGCTGAGGGCATTGCTACTGTACTTTTCCCTTATGCGTATGTATGCTTTAAAGTGAAGGAGTGTGTACTGTTCACTTCCCTGTTGGACAGGTTTTACAGAGAGAGAGAGAGAGAGAGAGAGAGGGATTGATTTATTTTTTTAACCCCAAATGTGACCGCCTCTTCCTCATGAACACGTGGTCGTTGCTGAGATGGCTTGATGCTGGTTTGCAGAAACGGCATCACGCATCAGTTTTTCAGAATGATTTCTTGGTTTCCAAAATCGGTCCAGATATTTCATTGAGCAAGGCTTTGGAACAAACATCTTATTGTCTGTTTACAACCCTTTGCTGTTGTTGCACTATGGCATCTCAAGGCAAGGGATACAAGGAGAAGATGTTATCTCCATCGTGATCATGTAAGAAGTTCAAAAAAGAGCTCCAAAGATGGAGCAACTCATATGTAAGTAATGGCATCTTCATTTCAAAAGCTGCTGTACTTTTGTTTCTTGTCACGATCAAGCAAGATTAAAGTGCGTCTTTTCATGTTCATCACTTGTGTGGGGTTTGCTACTACCATATATCTTTGTGTTTTGTCTCTTGTTTTGTCGATGAGGTCTTTGGTTATTATTGATGGAGAAAAACACTGCTTGTGCAAGCCAATCATAGGTAAGGGTGAAGAATTTGGATGGCATTCCCATAATCCTTTACGTTTTGTTCTCAAACGAGTTGGTAGGATCATTGAAAGCCCATAAGCAAATGGCAAGTTATCTTAATGAGTTCTTCTTCCCTAGCAAGTGAACTAATTGCCCTGTACATTCAGGGATACCTCGAACTATTTGCTTGACATGCATAAAGGAAATATGGAGGGCTTGCAGGAAATGGTTACATGTGAAGTTTAGTGAACGAGAACTGAATAGGGGATGTGATGATCTCGGGTGCAGACTGTTGCATCGCTTAACATGGAAATGCACGACCAGCAACCAAACATGTAGTGAAGGAAATTATGGGTTTTACGAACTGTTCTTAAGCAAAAGCTAGGCACACATGTAAGTCTTTTTCCTTCTAAGGAAGGGTAGGCAATCTCTTCTTGAGAGTATCTATCATAATCTTTAATATGTCTCTTTATTGGATCATGTATTTGTAGGGAATCTATTTTGATTAAACCCCCTTTTGGTTCTAGTGACAGAGGCGATAAATTCTCTCTTTTGCACTTTTGTTTCCACAAGCAACTTTTTCGACATTAAATGTGCCTTGATATTTTCTTAAGGTCCAATTGAAAAGTAGAATCTTTTATATTCTTCACTCAATAAGGATCATAGTATGTAGAAGGTTATGTAGAAGGTAAAGCTTCTAGTTTGCACACTTGTCAGTCTCTAAGAATCCATAGATGTATCATCATGTTATTTGAATTTATCTGTAGAAGGTATTTCTCCACGTAAGAGTCCCTCAAGAGACATGCCAAATATATTTTCTTTCATAGCCTAACCATTTGCCACCCAAGTGGGGATGGTCTATTGAATTGGTACTCGGAAGTGATCATAAGCTTTCAAAATACATCCTACCAAAAAACTCTATTGGGTTTTAGTATTTGTGTCACTTACAATGAAACTTGAATGATTATTTCACGCATTTTGTTAATTCATAGTTGTTTCTATATGATCAAGTTGGAATAAACCTAACCTACTCGGTGGGTTAAATTGAGAATATTTTTCTAAGTAGCGTGAGATCCTCGTTTTGATATTTCCTCCAAGGCACTTTGCATTTATTAAGACCTCTTCGGATACCCAGTGGCCTCACTCCAATGGCCTTAGACCTCATTAATCTTGGAAGTAATCTCCTCACACCAATGGACTTAGACCTCAATATTACTTTGGTAAGACAATGAGCCCTTACCTCAAACAATTACATTCAATGAGGGAAGCAACATAGGTGAAATAAGATAGGATGCAAATGGCCATTGATGCATCAACACAATTAAACATGGTTTTCTAGTGTAAAGTAGAACATCTATTTGTAGGTGGTCATACAAATACTATACTTGACATACATTGAGATCTAGAAAGCCATATAAGGAAAATGAAAGGTCTTTGAAGATAGAGGAGGGGGCGAAGGGAGGGGAGGAGTTGCGGAATGGAATGGGGATTGGGATGAAGATACAAATCCCTCATTCGCTTGAAACTTAATTGTATATTATACATTATGAGAATACAATAATCTCAATCTAAGTACATGATGTTGCAGATGAATAACCAAAGTGGATGTTTGATTAGGATATGTAAATTGTAAAAACTCAAGTACAAACATCATCTATTATTGAGCTAGAATCAAGAGCATACTTGGCCGCCACATTTTCAAATTACTTTTCTCTTCTTAGACATACTTTTCTTCAAAGATTTTATATAGAGGGCAACTTCTTATAATATTTCATAGAACTTTGTCCACGATGTTGACTATAAATGCATACAAGACACCAATGAAAGGGCATGTCATCCCAAGATTGTCTTAATAAATGCATACAAGACACCAATGAAAGGGCATGTCATCCCAAGATTGTCTTAATAAATGCATTTATTAAGACAATCTTGGGATACCAAAGTAGTATTGAGTTTAAGGCCATTGGTGTGAGGAGATTAATAAAACTAGTGCATGATACTAAGGAATGGAAAGTGATGTGGTGCAACATAGAAGGCATGCATCGGTATGTGAAGCGTTGTGGTGCATCTTTACATGGAGTGTTTGGTGCATGCATAAAAGGATTACGAGGGTAGGGGAGTGTAGTGGTGCGAATGTACAAGGAATACTAATATACAAATGCACAAAAGGCACTTAGGAAAATGTCCAAGAGGCCCCATGGAACAAGTTTGTCTGGCTTTGGATACGTGCACGAGTGATAAGGACACACACAAAGTTGAACACGCCTTTAACATACAAAAAGAACTAGTCCTTCGAGAGAGAGAGAAGTCAACAAGTATAAGTCATCCACCACTTCTCTCTCTCTCTCTCTCTCTCTCTTTGAATAGTAACCCCACCCCCTCTACCTCCTCTTTGCCTTAATCGTAGGTGGTTGCATGAAATGGTGATGAATTGTGAATTCTCCTATTGGTGGAATCCCACCCTTTTGCTCTTATTGTCTCTCTCTTATTTTACTTCTCTTATTGACTTCGAATATCTAAATACATTCAAGTCACGCCATCCTCTAACTCTTCAGTTGCATCATGACTCTTAAATGTACACCTTCTATTGGCTTTGACTTATGCGAAGGTTGACCAAGGTGGCCTCTGGATCATATCACCTTGGATGTCAGCAATCTTGTCCTTGTCCATGTGCTTCTCATGTGCACCACTTTGATGCATACTCGAACTTGGCGGCTTGTGAGGTCAGAGGATGTTAGGAACCTTATCAATTATCACCTCTAATGGTCTTGGTGACTTGGTCAAGTAGAGAAGTCACTTAGCTAGTCTAGTGTACAAGAGGCCATCACTGAAGCTCTTTGGTCAATTGAAGTCATCCTTGTATCATAGGTCATATGTCATCCCTTGTACATGGTCTCCTCTAGTTAACGTCTTCAAGTTACGTCTTGTACACTATCTCTTCGAGTCAAGGTTGTCAAGTCACCCCTTGTACCTAGTCTCCTCCAATCACCCTACACAACAGGTTTTTAGGTCATCCTTGTATAAGATAATTGACGTTTCAAACTCTCTATAACAACTCTCCATCGCTATCATTCCCCAATACTGAAGGTCAATGGTAATGGTTGCCAAGTGAGTGATGGCTAACTTTCTTTATTGTGGATGTTGGGGTCTTGTCTGTGTGAGTTGGCCTTCTTTCACAGAGGGACTGGAATGGAGTTGGCTGCCACACTATCTATAGGTGAAGCTCAAGCAACATTAGATTAGGCAGGGTTTTTAGAGGCAATCTTATTAATCAATAACAAGTTGAGGGCTTGATCTTCCAACCGGATATGACATGTGTTTAGAAATGTTGAGGGCTTTATGTACTATGTGATATGATGTATAAGAAAGTTTGATTAGTAAATTAATTAAATGCAAGCGGATCAATTTTTGATACAATCTTGTCAAACTTGTAGCAAGCTATTCTCATATAGCCAAGTGTAGGCAAAATACAAAAAAATGGAATCCAAAAAAAGAACTTCAAGATAGCTTTTAATGGATGCTAAAACATGCGTTGTAGGTTTCAAAGAAACTTGCTCTTTTGGATGACCCATGTGTCATGGTTATTTCTGACGTTTTATTTCTAACGCTACAAAATCAACCTTTTGCTTCTTGGCTTGTTGGTGTGTAAGAAATCCTCAGGATCATAGCCTTGTGGATTAAAAATCTTAGTAAATCCCTATTTCATCTATCTTCATATATGATATACCACACTACATGGAACAATGGTTGTGGTAGCCCTTTGATTTTTGCAGCTTGTGATTGAAGCCCCTACTTCTTCCGATCTAAATATTCGGAGAAGGTATCCTGTCGGCGAGCTGAACACTTTTTCGGAGGAGGGGGCAGTGGTAGAAAATCTACAAGAGGGTCTACTATTATATTGCTTAATTCGTTACCTTTTGCTGCATCTAATTGCTGTTGCTGTGAGTCGTCTTCTTCTTTGCTCTGTCGTGGATCATCTCCTTCATAGTTGTACATAGGAAGCAAGGCCGTAAATTTGTGTATCAGCAAATGGAGGTGGTTTTGAACACACAAGAAAGGTCCAAATGCAAAGTCAAAAATAAAGTGGCAAAATATGCTCAAATGACCATAGGCTAATTTTTGTTAGGCTACAACAAGTTTTCACGTCTTGTAAAGTAAAAAGCAAAAACTCGAATGACTAGAGGTAATTTTTTATCACAAGGAGCCTATAATAAGTTCTTGCATCCTACTAATCCAATGAAAGAAAATATCACAGCTTCTAATAGTGAAAAAGATGCAACAAAGAACACAAGTTGCTCTATTGTGGATTAGGCTATAGGGTTTCAAAGCAATGCATCTAACTTGCACATTGATGGCCCAGCTCTAGGTCTTCATGTTATTTGAGTTAGTTCTTGTGCTCAAAGACCAAGCATTGAATTACTCTAGTTAGGAAGATCCCCTTGTCCGTAAAACAGCTCACAAATTATCAAAATGAGAGCTATTCGGTATCTACATTGTTATTGCCTACATGCGATGACATCATGGTTTTATTGACGTAGTTCTTGACTTCCTTATCAATGATTGGCTAAAGCTTTCAATACACTCATAAGATAAAGGGAACTCCCACAGGAGCTTCTTTAATGCTAAATTTCTTATTTTTTCAAGGACGTAGAACATAGCGCACACTATTGGTGTGATTTAAGGAGTCTTGACTCCTCTTGGAGTTTGTTGTTGAAGGTTCTACTAGTAGAAGCTTGTGGCTCTAGAAGCAAGGTGATTGCAAAGCAAGTGTTTTGGACTATTTTTTGGGGTATATTCAATGCTTGGAGGTGGATGACTTTGTAAAAAGTCAAGCTATCCTAAATCATCAATATGTTTTGATCCTTACTTGCATGGGAGTGGAGTAACCATCTACTTGTTATCAACAAGGAGAAAAAGTGGAAGGGCCTTGTTATGAGGAATCTCTAATAAAAATCATGCAAATGTGTTGTGTAAGGAAGGGATTCATATGGAAAACATATTTCCCTTGCACATCCATGCATAAGAGACCCGCTCGGCTTATTCTTGACAAGTGCGACTATATCAAATCTTGACACAAAGCGCTACATTCCCAAGTTGACAACTATGAACATGCAAACATCATCAGTCCATCATAAATCTTGTTGTTTTCAATAAATAATGTGAATGGTTCCTACACAAGGACACTTTTGTTTTTATGGGCGACAAAAGGAACCATGGGACATGTTGTAATGTGCATTCAATGTCCATCAAGGTGGATGAGGGTGGCTTGCACTTTGATTCTTGAGAATTTATTAGTTTGAAAAGTAATAATCACCCAAAAAAAAACCTAAAAGAAAAGTGTTTCTAGAAGTTGAATTCAAAGCAATCTATTTTTTGTATAATGCTCAACTTGCTTGCATGCATCTTAAGAATAGATCACTAGAAAGAAGCAAAAATTGTATTGGTGATTTGAGAGGAAATACCTATGCTTAAGCTAGTGATGTTATGGCAATGTTGTGTTAGTAGTCCATTGTTGAACATTGGTGCTTTTTGCTCGGTTTTGAGAGCGTACTATAAGTAATTTGTGCAAGTTTTCTCAATTGGGTGTTAAGGGTTAGAGATCCTCTCACACCAATTTTTGAGTAATGCGTTGCTGGGCTAGTGAATCTTGAAAACTTGGTTTAGTGCTATAGTCCTAGCGAAATTTAGAGCAACTCAGCTTCTCATGTTGCATCACTAATACTAATGTCCCATATAACAATACTAGTTTTTGTGGGGACACATTCTAAATTTGTATTCACGACTCTCAATGTGCCATGTAGAATTCCTGCAAGATTGATAGGTTAATAAAAGAGAAGAACGAGGAGAAGTATCTTGTTCCCCACCCGGTGGCATGCTTGGGATTCTCTATCCCATACCAACAACCTTTATTTGATGCAAGAGAGGTCAAATCTACCCTTCCTAAATCCTTGTTGGAGAGTCCCATCCAATTTCCACTCTTGTCTACCTCTATGCCACAAGTTCCCCAAGGTCTAAATTCCTTTCTTGTAAACCTATGTGCATGTTTTAGATCTATTATCCATTAACCCAACATCTTTCCATATTATAGGGAACCAAATGGATTCATTATTTT
Organism: Dipteris shenzhenensis; assembly: GCF_047967505.1. Classification (NCBI taxonomy): domain Eukaryota; kingdom Viridiplantae; phylum Streptophyta; class Polypodiopsida; order Gleicheniales; family Dipteridaceae; genus Dipteris; species Dipteris shenzhenensis. The sequence continues at coordinate 26,065,623 of NC_141600.1, forward strand.
TGAATCTCCCAGCTTTTTTGGAAAAAAAGTCCACCTAATGTGTGATTTCAACCCCTCATGCTTTCCATATGTGTGATCTCAAGGCACAATTTCCATGGGTTACATCTAGATACTCTTGTAAATGTAAATTTCCTTTTAAGAAGGATTGCTTAGCTAGATTTCTTAGCCTCTACAACCTTGAAAAGCCACTTTCCCATGAACCTTGTAGCAGTCCATTCCAAATGCAATGCCACTCTCCCATGAACCTTGCAACAGATCATTCTAAGTACAATGCCTAAACCTCCCTAATTCTTGAGTAGAGTATACTTGTCCACCTAGCCTTTGCTATTATTATTTTATGGTTTTCATCTCCTCCCCACAAAAAAATCATGACCAAAGAATTAAGATTTATAATTCTTGCTTTGGAGGGGGACCAACAAGAAATAAAATAAATAATAGTTGGGTACAAAACATGTGTACATGGCTCGTGACATGCAATCTAATGCTTCCAATGAAGCTCTTTCCTTCACATGGTAAGTACTTATACAAATGTGTGTGTGTGTGTGTGTGTGTGTGTGAGAGAGAGAGAGAGAGAGAGAGAGAGAATCACCTAGAGAGGTTTCTTCATCTATTGGACCTTCAACAATTGAGTAGAGAGAGGAGAATCACCTAGAGCGGTTTCTTCATCTATTGGACCTTCAACAATTGAGTAGACTAAGAGCTCCATTTAACTTCATAGGAAAGGTCTTGAGGAAGTAGATGAGAAGTGCTAGTACGTATAAAGTGGTAAATTTTTTTAGTTTTTGAATTTTAGTTCAGAGTAAAAAATGTTCTAATCAATATGTTTTGTTGGATTTCTTAGGCTACAATTGAGGTTGACACTTTTGGAATGCGAAAGGGAGGCACAAGCCAACATTTTGGAAAATATGCCTCCCTTGCCTACTACATGGGGCTTTTTCAAAGGCGCAAAATGTGTGCATGTGAGTACATATTTATTACAAATAATTACAATGATATAGTTGTATACCTTCATCAATATGAATACAAACACTTTCATTGTTTGCATTCTTAAAAATGTCAATTTTCTTGTCTCATTCTATAAAATTTAAAAATGTAGATATTTGTGATGTTAATGTGAGGTTTTGTTGTTGTGAAAGGCTCTTCTGACCAATTTGTGAGACTTGTTAATTGTTGTAAAAGGCTCAACATAGCAATGATTTTTCCTAACCATAAAAAAGGAGAACACCTATTTGAACATCATAGAGGCAATACTGACCACTACTTGCAAGCATGGATGGAGTTGACTAACTTTCAATTAGCACATTTAGCCCTTGTAATGTCTAGGACCAAGTGGAATCCCAAAAGTCAAATTAAAGAAAGGGGGTGGACTAGCACACCCATGTCCAAGAGAGGACCCTGTGAGAATTAGGATGAAAACTCCTCTCCAGTTGGAAACGCTCGAGAAAGTCTTCGCAAGTGAACTCACTGAGTCTCTTCTTCTGCCTGATTTGCGTCGTTTCCAACAGCCTGTGGAACAGTCGTGCAAAATTGTCTAAAGTTTTGGCTTTGTTGGTCCCTCCCGCAGAGGAAAAGTATCCCTCGGAAGCCGTTCGGGCGCAGCTCTCCGTCCGTCCAGCTTGGACTTTCGGACAGACAGCTGAAGATGTGGTTTAACCATAGAAAGTTGAAGGACAGAAAGTCTAGAGAAGACGACGATCCTATTATCCCGGCTAAGAAGGCGTAGCAGAGGGTCAAGGCTCTCCCGATGAACAATTGCGGTAGAGGTTTGGTCTGGGCACTTTTCTAAGAGCACGAAGAATCACTGCAGTTGACGATTGGTTTTGCGGAGCTGTCATCCAGATGGCTGCTCAGATATGGCAGGGAATTGCTGCTTTAGAGTGTAGGAAAAGGAGCGAGCCCCAATACTCTGGCGGAACAGCAAACATGCTTCCTGAGCAAGCGAATAAGAAATGCGATTTCTGAGAAGAATGTATCTGAAAGGGAGGAAAGGAACGTCGGCGGTGAATGCGAGGTGCCTGAACGAGCTTGCAAGGAAAAACTAGGGATAAGCGAGCAAGGGAGGAGGGATCAAACGGGTTTCAGAGCAAGGGAGTTGAAGGCAAAGGAAGCAGAAGCAGAAGCAGAAGCAGAAGCAGAAGGCAAAGCAAGTTGAGAAGGAAAGAAGGCAAGGAGGAGGCGAGGGGTTGAGGAGACCTTCCATCCCTGTGTGTTCCTCCGGCACGCTGCTTCCTAGCCTTCTGCAAGCTTGCTCCCTGCTCACGCCCACGACTCATTGCCATCCCGGCCCTCTCCCTTTCGCTTCTATCTCTCACCCCCGTCCTTCACCCCTCTCGCCTTGCCTCCTCCATCTCCTCGCCTTGCCTCCTCCATCTCAAAGTAATGCTCTAACGCTTGCGTTGCACAGTGAGCATAGCTCCACTAGAATGGTTACTTCAATCATTGGCAGTGAACTTGAGCCTGGTCCACTCCTCCCCCACTTTTCGATCACAGACTTTCGTCTTGCCCAGTTTTCCCCTTGTACTTGTGAGCGCTTTCGACTTCACAACGTCCATCCCCTTACAAGTCTGTGATCGAAAGACCCCTCTTCTTGACGATGACAGACTTCGCGAGGACGGTGCCCCTTCTTGGTCTCTCTATTCGGGCGCCTTTTATGCTCCCTTGTCCCCACTGAAGCTGGTGCTTCTCACGTTGATTCTGCAGGCTTACAATTATCATGTGGCATTATGCCACACACATGTATTATCATGAATATATCAATTCCTTAAGCATAAGCATGGATGCACTTTTGCCAAAGTTATTTTCCAATCACTACAAATTGAGATAGAGCTAGAATTCTAAGGGTGATCAATTATCATGTGGCGTTATGCTACACATATATATTGTCATGAGTATATCAATCCCTTAAGCATAAGCATGGATCCACTTTTGCCAAAGTTATTTTCCAATCACTACAAATTGAGATAGAGCTAGAATTCTAAGGGTGCTCAATTATCATGTGGCGTTATGCTACACATATATATTGTCATGAGTATATCAATCCCTTAAGCATAAGCACAAATGCACTTTTGCCCACTACAAATTGGGCATTGGCATCACTAATAAGTATACTAAAGCTTAGAGTGAAATAACCCAAACAAGAGATCACAAACTACCAAACAAGCATCGAAGGAGCAAAGGTACTTACGGCATTTACACACACTATCGTTGCAGGGGTGACTCTGGGGGACGACAAATGGAAACCTTTCAAAGTTGCTAGAACGGCCAAACTAAAGTTTTTCCCCTTGAACAAAGTAAAAACGTCACACGAGCAATTCTCAAAAAGAAGATGCGCTAATGGTTAAATGGTACACAAAGTGAATGATGGTCAAGAGATAATGGAGTCACAATGAGTGGCTCTATGACCCTGACATTGCTTAACTGTCAGTCAATGGGCGTATTCTAGAAAGAGAATCAAGTCATCATCTGGGCAATCTTCATCAAGCTGATGAACAGAAAATCATGAGGGAGCCCTTCATTCGGACTCATCGAACTCAGAAGAATCGTCTGCACCAACGCTCTCCTCGTCACTGATAACGTACTGCACAACGGTTCGGTTGGCTCTCTTGGGCCGATTGGCGGCAGCAGCAGCAGCTGAATCAGCCACCTCTTCGACATCACTGGACTGGGGCTGAGGGGCTGAGAGTTTGGCGATGACCGACCCACTCTTCTTGTGGAAAGGGGAAGGGCGCATGCGTCTGACCTTTTGGGCGGGGGACTTGTGGGCAGGAGAGGCTTCCTCTTGGGAGGGGGGCAGCATCTCGTTGATGAGCTTCTGCCCTTTGGCAGCAGCACTGGCCTTGCTGCCTCTTTTGCGCCCAACACCAGCTGCCCCTTCTGCAGGCAATGGCTTTGCAACCTTTGGTGCTGATGCTGTTGTTGCTGCTGCTGCTTTGGGCTTCACAGCCTCCACCTTCTTTGGAAGAGCAGCTGCCTTCTTCCCTTTCGGCTTCTCCTCCTCCCAATCCGAAGTATCTGTTGCTGGGTCATAATCCTCCTCGCTCTCGCTCTCCATCACTACTTTCCTGCCCTTCCTCACTCCACCTGCCACCTTGGGTGCTTCACCTTCACTCATACTTTCCCCTTCCTCTCCGTCCGACATGTCCATTAGCTTGGGAGATACTACTTTGGACGCCGCAGCTCGCTTGGTTCGCTCTTGCTTCTCGCCATTGTCCGTCACTGGAACAGAGACTGCAAAATCCGAAGTTTCGACTCAGCTCCAAAAGAAGCCTTCCAAAATTATCATTTCAAGGTACATGCCGATTTCACTTGAAGACTTCGTACCCTCTCCAGACTTTGAGTATGCTGCCAAGCGTTCCCTCAGGCTAGCTCCAAGATCGTCGTCGTCACTCTCAATTTCCTGCTGCAATCAACAAAACGGTCGTCAAGCTCCGTAATGACGCTGCAATTCAAGCCTGTCATGACGGAAAATTCGGGAAAGGAGGACAGAGATTTTGATCTCACCACAGAAGTTTGAGCAGGTGCCGCCTTCTTGGGCGCTGCCTTTGCCTGCTTTGGCCCATCTCCTCCGGAAGCTTTTTCTGCAGAAGAGCACCACGACTCACTCAGGGTCAGATGATCAAGAAAATCTTCGGCAATGCACATTCACAGAAAAAGTCCTCACTCTTTGGTTCGCCTGGACCTCCAGCTCGAGCAGTGGTGGCTTTCTTGGCGCCTTGCCCAGGACCACGTTTACCGCGCACACCTCCTTCTTTGGACATATGATTTAGCTCATACTCCTCGTCCTTAGCTTCCTCCTCCTCTTGAGCCTGCCAACAAGTCCGTTAGCTTTGTGTCGATCAATTGTCTAGAACCCAAATTCTAGACAGCAGTTTGGCAATATTATATACTTACATCTAATTGTTCAAGGAACGCTTCAAGGTCTTTAATCCATAAAGATTTGGGCGTTGCTCTTTTAAGCTCCTCCACATCTTCCTCCATCTTGTCCCGATCTTTGCAAAGGCTTTGCACTTTTTCCAAGGTTAGGGTTCCAATTGGCATGGATAGTAAATACTCGTAGTCCCCAGCTGTAACACCTTTAACATTCTCTTCTGGCTCGTTGCTGTCCTCTCCCTCAGGAGTACTTCCAGCGACTAGAGGCTCTGAAGACTTTGATTTTTTTGGAAAGGGAGTGAATCCTTTCACTTTCAATTCCAACAAAAGGTCTGCTCGTTTCCTGTTGTTAACAATTATCTCCCCTTTGACGACACCGAGAACAAACCTAACCTTGTTTGCAAGTTTGAGGAGCTCCAGCTCGAGGTTTTGCACTTGAATTTCCTACAGATCATAATTCAGCCATAGATGGTTACGAACTTCGCAATTCTCAACGACCAATTTACAAATGTATCTTTCCAGCGTTAGGTACAGAAACCCGACCTTCCTTTTCACATACAATTCGTAGCGAATGGAGAAGAATGCCTCCAAGACTACGCACTGGTCAAGGAACATTTTTAAAAATGACAATCCTTTTAAACTCCACTCTAAAACTAAAGAGCTAATAACATGATGGCTGGATACTTTGCTCGGGCGTCTCAAACTTCTGAATATGTCCTCGAGCATCAAAAAGGTGCATGTTGCTGGTGCTTATTGAAGTCGTCAGCTTGAACTTTTTCAGAACCCCCTCTGCAAGGGCAATAGCCATGTTGTTTTCTGATAGCTGGATCTCAAAATTCACACGAGTGTCTGTATTGTGCTCTCGGTAATCCTGTCACAGGGAACCCGGGATTTCAGAATTTGCACTTTGACTCGATCATAACCGGCATAAGTATAGAAAATGACCTTAATAAATGGCTCTTTTATTTTGTCTGAAGGATTCATCATTCCTTCAAGAAACTCCTTGTAATCCTGAGTCCACTTCCGAACAGGTAGCTCTGTGATCCTTATGGTCGTCTCATCTACTATCTCATATACACCAGTTACGGTATAGGTCAATCCACTTTCCTTTGTGGCAGTACGTTCAATTGTACCCTATCAACAATATTATCACCATGTCCTCGCTTAGTCCTTTACAGATCTTTTATATTAAAGATGGAAATGTGTACAGCAAAAATCGAAGCCAGCTTTAAAATACCTTGAATCCCTTGTACCACGGGTCCATTGGCTCCAAGGGTTGTTCGTCAAGCAGGCGCCTTATGTTTGCGACAATGTCTCTGGGATTGTAGTTTGGAACGTACGTGCTCCACCCTGTGCCAATTCCTTCGCTTCCATTTACAAGCACCATAGGTAGGATCGGACAGTACCTAAATCAGAATTCAAAGCAGATTTTCTGGTCAAGCTTCTGGAAACAAAGATGTACTTGAGTTAAAAACCTGGTTGAAAACTATTCCTACAGGTCTAGTTACTAACCAGATGGGTTCAATCGATTGGCCATCGTCTTTTAAGTATTCAAAGAGGATGTCATCCGCTTTTGGAAACAGGAAGCGTGTGATGGGGGATAAGCATGTGAAGATGTATCGGCCACTTGCATGATCTTTACCACCCTGTTGAATTGGTACGCACAAAGCGGCAGGATTACGTTAGATTTATTATGGTACGCCTAGCCTTTTCCTTGCCATTTCTTCACATTTAAAGGGGTACAGAAATAATTGTCACCTGGCTTCTTGTACCAAATTGCCCAAGTGGAGCCAACAAGTTGATATTATTGCTTCCTACAAAGTTCTGTGCCATCCCTATTATAGCACTCACAAGACTCTGCTCACCATGGTGGTAAGCAGAGTGCTCTGAGACGTAACCAGTAAACTGTTCAACCTGATGAGAGGACATAAATAGTCAGCATTTGCATAAGCACAACATGAGGTTAGAATTTTGAAAAGTACATCCAACAGTCATACCTTGGCTTGTGTGACGAAGTTTCTTTTGAAAGCACAGAAAAGAATCTTTCGCTGGCCTGGCTTCAACCCATCTACCATAGAAGGGATGGATCTTGAAAGATCGGCCATTGAAAATAAGATAAGCTCTCTATTGACAAAGTCACTGTATTTGATCATCTTCACAGATTGGTCAAGAAATGTTCCAGGCTGCCATGATCCCAGTTTCATAAAGACTATTAGAAGCTCAGCTTTTCAACCGCAATAAGAGAGCCAAAATCAATTTTTGTCATCATGCATAATGAAACTCTTACTTCAAATCGGCGAAGCCAATTCTTCCGAGCTTCAACTTTCTTTTTGCTGAAAGCCATTTCAATTGCATCTCCATCTTCCTCGGTCTCCCACGAGAAATCTTTCTTGTTCTTCTCAATATCCCTGAAGTATTCTCTGCCCTCTTTTGCTGTGCTGGTACCGAGACCCTGGATAGTGTAACAATCGCTAGCAGGTATGAGAAATTATGAGCTCTACTAATTTTAATAATTCAAAGATTATGCATTTATGAGAACATTCAAACCTTATAATACTTTATAACCCAGCCTGTTGTATGTCCATCTAGAGATTCTTTCCAGGCTTCATATTCTGGTATTGTGTAAAATGAGAGAACCCTGCCATTTTTATGGGTAGCCTGAACAAAGAATCGCAAAACTTAGCACTGTAATTAGTGTAAAAGAACTTTTAACAGGGTTTGCATCGTAGGACTACACACCTTCACAATGGGGGTGATGAATTCTACAAGGAATGAGGGAATCTTCAGAAGAGATGGCCAAAAGGAGTGAATGAAGTTGATAAGCAAGCCTTTGATATGAGAACCATCGTGATCCTGTACATGTAAAAAATTGTAAGAAAGTCTTGAAACAAAAACAGCACGTTAATGAGGCATAGCATGAAGGAAAAATGAATTTAATGTACGGCTACTCACCTGATCTGTCATTATCATCAGGTGACCGTAGCGTAGGGACTTTACACTATCGTACTCTTTCCCATGTTGCAGCCCCAATATCTGTTTTATGTTATTGATTTCTTGGTTTTCCATGATTTGCTTATGACTGGCTTCACGTACATTGAGGAGTTTTCCCCGCAGTGGAAAGACACCATACCTGTTGCGTCCAACAACACTAATACCACTCATCTGTATGTAACAAATCCCATGAATTTGATCAGTAAATTCCTGATCTGTATGCAACAAATCCTATCAATTTGATTAATAAATTCCTCATCTGTATGCAACAAGTTTCATCCACTGATTTGTAACTCTCCTGTATGTAACATGGCCCATCGATTGATTAATAAACAATAACTTAAAATTCACTAATCAATGGCTACAGCTTTTTCATAAAGAGTATGTGTCATTGACTTGTCTCATTGTCATGATATCTACTTACAGCAAGAGCTTTTGCTGAGTCCCCCTCTGTTAAAATCAAAGTACAATCGTCTGAGTATCTTCCACCAGCATCATTGGCGTCATCAAGCTTTGTAATACCCGTTAATCGCTGTCTCTTTGATCCATCATTTTTCTTTAATTCTTTGCTTTGCTTGAAATCAGCCCAGTGAAGGACGTTTTCAACGACTCCACACTTCGCCACTGAAAAACAATAGGGCAATGTCAGTGCTCATCTAAATTATAAATCATTCCCTTGGAGGTGTAGGATGAGTTCCAAGCAGTACCTTTTTTCATGAATTCTTGAGAGAGTTCACATTTGGACCCAAAGCTGCTTTGACGAGTGGTCAAAGTTTCTTTAGTTTGCGAGTCAAATGCAGGGTTGTCGATTAGAGCATTGACAAAGACCCACATGTGATTTTTGATTTGGAATGCCTTCACCCCAGCATTTTTATTCTTCTTATTTACAATACTCATCACATGGTTTACAATTTGATCCGTCACATATTGTACATGAGTACCTCCTTTGATTGTAGCAATTGAATTAACAAAGCTAACCTGTTGGACATCAGAAGTATGACAGTCAAGATCCGAAATTCTACTGATTCAAAAGACGAGTATGCTCCTGTATACAGATTTCTGACGATTTTACCTGTTGAAATTGCCCGTCGCTCAAGCTGACACAGACTTCCCAGCGATCATTGACACGCTCGTACATCCTGATACGAGAGCTCCATTATTTAGAACGAGCTTCAAAAATGAACCAGACATACCTTTACAATGACCCTGACATTCGTAAAGGTGGTGTATTTTCATTTTTAACGCAGTGTATTTTCCTAGACGCCCGGTTCTCAGTTACTACTGGTGTCAGGTGGAAAACAATAAAATTCGACAAACCTGGGAAGAGGCTCTTCTCTGTTCTTGTTAACGGTGTCAAGGTAAAGGCCAACGTAATCTTGAAATGATTTGACCGGCAGCCGCTGACCATTTAGTTCTACCTTCACTGTCCTCCCAAGACAGCCGGCAATGTCCAACACTCTTTTGCTCATAAGAGCGACAACATCGTCTTCAAGTTGACTCATATGAAATTTGGCAAGGTCAGGCTTGAACGTGACTTTGGTCCAATTCTCATTCGATTTGCAGGCTGTGATTATTGGCTCCGACTTGGAGCTCATGTTGTTTTTGAAAACCTGTAATGAAGCTCGTCGAGTTAGATTCGAGATCTGTTAATGGCCTAGGAATCCGACAAGAGAAGCCGGACATTGACGTCAGATATGCTCACCTGCTTGTAACGTCTACATCGCTTGCCATCTGCTGTTTCTATGGTGAATTCTGTCGAGAAGATGTTCGCAAGTTTTGCACCATAGCCGTTACGTCCGCCGGTTGTCTTCTTCTGCGTGTCGTCGTAATTACTACTTGTCAGCAGATGACCAAAAATCATCTCCGGAACGTAAACGCCTTCCTCGCTGTGAATCTCCACGGGCACACCATCACCATTGTTATACACGCTGATTGTGTTGTTCTCAATGTTGATATCTACTTTCACAGAATCCATGGTCGGATCGCGCTGTTTGTTATCAGCAGCATTCACCAGAATCTCGTCAAATATTTTGTATAACCCCGGAACATAACATATACTCTTGTATATCATGGCCTGTCCTTCGTAGACCCATAAATTCTGAGTGTGCTTTTCAATCGAACCGACATAAGTGTCTGGCCTCAGCAAAATGTGTTCCAACTGAGATTTCTTCTGATATGTCTCCTCAATTGTCTTTTCCAGCCGGCCTGCATCTATATTGAAGCCAGAACTAGACTGAAGGGGCTTGACAGGGGGCTTCGCCACGGGGAGATTGTTTCCAGTAGCCTTGCCCTTGGAACCCTGAAATCAAGGCGAGGGAAGAAGAAATCAAACCAAGAAAACGTAACAAACGAGAGCACTGGTTGCTTGTCGGGAATGCTTCAATGGATCTGCAATATGGCAAATGAGGAAGATACTCTCGAACCTTTGGCGGTAGATCTATGGAGAAAGTAAAATTTATTTTCCTATCTTTTCAAACATAGCGTTCCGATATGGCAGAACTGCGTGTACTTCGAATTAGCAGCTCTCGGAAGAATCTCTCCAGGTTCAGGTTGAACCAGAATGTGCCTTACGCAGCGAGGAGTGGCAACATTTGATAATTTACTACAGCGTTTCTAACATCTCCCCTGCTCTGAAGAGCAAGAGAAGGAAAAAGCGCAGTTCGGGAAACTAACCTTCTTCTTTGGCGCGACGCCGACGTTTTCCTGGTCCACGATGATGGTCTCCATGGCGGGAGTCGAAAGAATGGGAGCTCTCCTTCTATGCCTTTCCCAGGTCGCCCCGGCGGCTTGCAGCGGTTTCTCCTTTGCTGTCTCGACTCAAATCTTAGCCAAATCAAGCAGGAGTTCTTCCGCTGTTGCTCTCCTTACTCCGCTTCTGCGTGCTTCCCAAACGAAATCCTTACCTATGTTGAACAAGAAACGAGATCGACCGTCAACTATTGTGCAGGCTTCCACTCGCTATGTGGTAGTCGAATACTGACAAGGAAACGTTATCGACGTTCTACGATTGTTGAGTTTCTCCCTCACCGAAATTCGTGAGTTGCATCTTCCGAAATTCGTTGAAAGACTAAAATCTGAGATTGGCGCTCTTACCTGGTCGAAAGTGATCGGAAGAGTGGAATGTTGAGGTTGTTTCTGCGTCGACAGCGCGTCGACTACCTTGTGCGCATCCGAGGTGAGGGGCTTCTCTCAGTATTTGAACTCCCTTTTGATGGTGGTAAAGGGCGGACCCCAAGCTCCTCTTTTCCTTAGTTAATTCTACATTCGAATTTCAAACATCTTCTCTAACGGCTCCCACGTACCCTTCGGACCTTGTGTAAATACACCATTCTTTTTTCTTGCCCTCTTCTTTTTCCGGGGAGGGCCTAACCTCACCCACTAAAGCCCATTGCACACCATCCTTGAAATGCGCAGCTCTTGGTGAATGGCATAGACCTCCAGAAAGTTTGAAGCACCACTGATTTTGCAACTCAAAATTTGAGGGTGCAAATTTGGGCACCAGATGCGCATTCCAGTTTGTACCCGCTGGAGTGTCTCCAATGCTCTGTCCAGCCAATGAGAAATGTGCCAGCTTGCCAGAAGCACCTTCAAAGCTCCGTGCAAGTCTTCAGAGTTCTTAAATGCCCACCAAAATCTATTCACGTGATTTATTTGATTAGAAGCTTCAATGCCGCACTGGTTCATCATTTTCTCTCTCGTGTGCACTGGTGCTAACAAAACAACTCAGCCCCCGCTCAGGTCAGAGGATATTCCTGTGAGAAACGTAGAAATAGGCAAAGTTTTTGGATCGTATCATGGGATCATCTCGAAGGTGTTAGAGAAATCGAGTTACCACCCTAACATCTTCGCCAAAGCATAGGAAAAGCAAAAGCGAAGCCTTGCAAGTCATTGGCTTGAAGGTCCCAAAATCCACCAGGAGCCTATTTTCACGGGCTAACTTCACCATTCTTCCTGAAGTTAGCCGTGATTTTAGAGATCTCCCTTATAGCCGAAGCCCCAAGCGATTTGTATGGAGGATTTCTATCATCTGCTAAATCTTTAACGTGGGAATGCCTCCTTAGGGCATTTGGTGCCCAACATACAATAAATGCATCTCGATCGTGGGTGGGCAATCTTGATTGTCAATGAGCTTTGGGCACGCCCACAGGGGGATAGTGTGTAAACACCCTTACTCCTCATGCACTCTCACGCTACCATTAGAAATGGAGAAATTTCAACCAAAACTTGACTAGCAATATAACTAAAAAGCATTAGATTCTAACCAATTGGTTTCGAATTGATTGTCATCCATCTAAGGCTTCTATTAGGGACCTTGGAGTGCAAGGGAAGCCAATTTGAAATGTTAAGCGGCAAATTACTAAGCTAAGGTCAAATCCTACCTAAATGGCTTGCTTGGATCTTGCCCACCCTCATTCTCCTCTGAGGGCACGATACATTTTACCTTTCCCTCCCTCCTCATCCGACTGTCACCCCCAAGAGCATCCATAAGCTATTCTTAAGCCTCCACCCTTGGAGCACAATGCCCAAACCATTATTTTTACCTAAAAACACCACTTGTTTACAACATAGGTCTGAGGCCTCCATTGTCACACAAGTGCAGTTTCTTTGAGTTGCTCGTGCCACTTTGTTCTGGTGTGGCACATTACCAAAGAGGTACGGCAACTACCTTGTTGCCCTTGTTGACATTGGTCCTTCCTTTAATAAGATGGCTAGAGTGCAATCCTCCCACCCTAAAGTCTTGAAGGTTGCGACCTCCAAGATTTTGAACATGCATTGAAACCCCAAGCATTTAAGGCTATTGCCTTGTGTAATGCACAATATGTTGGAAAATAGGCTTCATCCCACTCCTTGTAGCTTGTCTTCTTTGAGGTTGTATATGTGAGTCACTTGTTGTACTCTTTACTCTAGCACTCATCTCTAAGGTCAACTATATGAGTCACTTAATATACTCTTTTCTCTACCACTCATCTCTGCTCCATTCAAACTTTGTTGGCTTGCTCGAGTAGGCGGGAAAGACTAAGAGCCCTATTACCTGACAAATTTTTGGGCCCTTATTCCTTACATAGTTTGGATTTTGTTAGGAGCATGGTGTGCTAGATTAGGTCCTAGCTCTAAGGGTCTTTCCATCCAAGAGGTTTCCCTACCTTCCCATGACTACATGTTATTTGCTAGCTCACTATGCCAATTGAGCTTATAGTGTCCTCTTCATCTTGGAATCCCCTCCTTTTGTATGGCCATTTAATGATACAGAATCTTGGTCACATTTAGCACCATCCCTCTTCATGATATCCTACCTTACTATTGACTCCATATCCTTAGGCACATTAAAGTTCATCTCATCCATTTCTACTAGGAATATCTAATGCACCTTAGTAAACCAAAGTCACTCATTGCATTTGAATTATCATCACAAGTTGAAGAGCACTTTGAATCCAGAGAGACATCAATTATGACTCATGACTTGCCAGTTCCCAAAATAATGTTTCCTATTGGGAATATCTATCCAACAATCTACCCTGATGATTCCTGGGTGACTCAATAATATTGAATATTGGACACATCCTTTGACCATCACTAATATGTGAAATTCACATAATGCAATTACAATTAACAACCCAATAGGGACCTAAAGCATCCCTTCCAAGGACACACTTGAGGAACGATATCCCCCAGCCTATAGATTGCTTTTTCCCTTTGAACATCATTCATGAGTATCAACCTGCGTCCTCAGCTGGCAGGTTGTCCACAGGAACGAAATTCCTCAGCATGAAGATTGCTCGATAGCCTATGGCAAGCTCCTCCTTGCGGCTTAGTTCACCGTCCGTACCTGCGTTTGTATATTCCCTTCGATTCATTTCATTGGATCTACCTAAAGTAGATCCTCAGTGCGAGTCATTGCATATGTGCTGAAGGAACGATATTCCCTGGCTTGCAAATTTCTCGATTGTGTCCAACTCCTCCCTTCAGCTCTTTCATCGTACCCCCTGCATCGAATAATTCCTCATCTGTTAGGCTATCCACCTGGAGTCCACCTGGTTGCTACCTCTACCACCTTCAACATGAGAAGGCATCATTCGAGTGGTATATTTGTGAATGGTTACCAAAGGGTTGGCTCTTGGAAGTTCCTTTCCAAGGCCTTCTTATCGGGGGGACCTCATTTCACCGGATCTACTTGAGTAGATCCTCAGGAGGCCTATCAACTGGCTGCTGCTTCAGTTGCAGTAAAGGCTTCAAGTTAGTCATTGCATACTTTGTTGAAGGCATCATTCCAGCCATTTGGGGTCTTGGCCTGGACTCCATGCCCAATTTGATGTAATTTCAAATAGCTCCCTCTTTTCAGACTTCTTCCAGGCCCATTGTTCACGGAACCGAAGTTGTAGCATAATTTTCTCGCATAGTCTTTACATTGAAGGCATTTAAAAAAGTTTATCTAGCATTGTGAAATATGCTCCCACTGTCTATTGTATTGTGTTTGATTAATTAATTAGTCTTATTAGCACCAGCCAAGGTTGGCGTAGGGGGGAGTATAGCTTGGTATAAGGCATTAATCTCCAGTCAACACAAGTGGCATGAATCGGTGGCCACATGGCATGGATTGAAATGATAACTAGCGTAGCTCCGGATTCCCAGTTCCCACTTGCCTGCTTGCGGGAAGTGCCGGTCATCCATCTACAAAATTTCGTATTATTAAACAACTCGGATCAATCCTTGCTGAACTGCCTTCACCGCCCTTGCCTTAGGGCCTGGGATCCCATTAGCGCGCTCCATGTGGCCACCTTCCACATGGTTTCTTGAGTGAGGTTTTGGAGGCCCGCAGTTAGAATACTTTCTTGGGATTTTGTAGCCAGTGCTAGTATACAGTTTGAAACTGAAAGTAGTACGCTGCGTCCACTGTACCATCTTACTATTTAAACAGACAAAGTTCATCCATCACCATCCAAATTTCGTTGCGCATCTTTCATACCCTCTCCGCTTTTGCCAACATCTACCCACGAACATCCCTATCCTGTGGGATGGCCAACATGTACCCGCAAACCTTTAATGAACTACGTTGTTGTCTACTATCCCTTCTAGAGAAGATCGAGGAATATGAGTCCGAGATGAGGGAAGAAGCCTTTGTCCAAAAGGATATGATACATGGATGGTTGTTCGATTTGAACTGCTTAGAAACAGTGAATATTCCTACATTGTTTCTTGGTTTCATTGAATCATGTGACTGTCACGCTTACAATCCAAGTTCTCATGCAGGATATGGTGGCCGCCACGCGTGTTATTAAGCAACAAGGATTGAACGACCAAATCGCAGAGCGCAAGGAGGAGTATTTGGAGGCTTACAAGCTTGCAGAAGACTCCAAGTGGGGGGTGAGGCTAGTGTGTGAGGAGATTGTGGATGCCTCCCAAGGTAGTGACTAGCCCTGGGAGTTGAAACGGGCTTGTTTTTTTAAGGTTAGTGGGATAATGGGGAGTTTGGAGTTTCCTTGAGATCCCACCCACGTGAAGCTTCAGCAGCCTAACATTGAGCAAGCATATACAGGTTGGTGTCATTGCGACCCTCTCCAAATCATTCTTTGAATTCCTGAGAGTCTCGATTCTCTCAAATGCATTTCGGACTTTTGTTTTCTGTGTCATGGCAACTGGAGGCTAAGATTCAAGACCCAAGAATTCAAAGAATGATTCAAGTTTGTAAATGCTTGCTAAATGCTAGGCTGCACAAGTGCAAGGAGCCCTTGCATGCGATCAGCCTAAGGAACTGGTTGCCAGTATCTCTTGTATCTCTTTTCACTTTGTTAATACAATATCACCTTCCTTGCGAGGAATAAGAAAAGACGGTGCATGAGAAACAGCTACCATAAGCAGTGCGAACACAATGCAGACCAAGATATAGGGTTTTTTTTACAGTTTTCCCTTCCTTCCAAGTGAAGAATAAGATTGTGCATGAATAGCAACTGCCAAGCCTAAGAAGTGCGGACACGAATATTGAGTGAAAAATAAGATTGTGCATGAATAACGGCTAGCAAACCTAAGCAGTGCGAACATGAATATCGGCGTGAAAAATAAGATTGTGCATGAATAACAGCTAGCAAACCTAAGCAATGTGGACACACAAATCTCCTTTCTTTTGAGGTGGGAAAAAAAAGCATTCTTAAATAGTGCCTACCCTACTGTAGGCAGAGCAAACATGTTGCGGGTTTTTATAAAAATATAAGTAGTAGTGCGGAGACATTGCAGAAACAAATTTTTGATGAAACATGTTCAATTACATTCCAAGGGCTAGGCCCTCCATCCCAATGTTAGAGGCCAACTAACTCATACTGTGTTGGGTCTACACACACTAACCAGTGATGGTATTTGTGTGGACAAAATGGTTGGCTAGTGAATGAACTTATCTTCACTCTTATGTGGCCCTAGAACACGAAGGAACATGAAGTACAAGTGCTTGCAAGCCAAGTATGGTTTTTTAGCCACCTCTCTTTTCTGGAAATTAGGACAGCTACAAAAGGGCTTTGTCTTGATGTGCACTTCATAGGTGCTTCCACCGTCGCTAGAAACATGGAACACACAATGTCGAAGAGGCTCTATTGTCATCTTTGTGGATACCACTGCATTCATCAGACATCTCCTCCACACTTGCAATTCTCTTGGAGACCTCCTTTGAAATTCCATGTCTCCATTTGGACGATCTTGTAGCTATAGCACTGTCACTTTGCCCAGTCGAGGTCCTGTTGTTGGTAGGATTGGAGGCAAGCTCTAATGGTATGCCCGAGGACACCGCTTCAACCCATGTTGACTTCACATTTTTTAGCTTGAACCCAGCTCGCGTTGTAGACAACATATCTCCGCAAATGTTATATTTGTTCCTGCATCAACCTACCAAAACTCTGGAAGTGTTGGTTTGTTCCTGCATCAACCTACCAAAACTCTAGAAGTGTTGGTTTGTACAATATATTACTATCTACATGCCATGTGTGCTCCCAATCACCTGCACTAAACCACATCCACTAGGGTTTCAGTCCACCAGGGCCAGGATGGTGTCTTTCAGAGAAGAAACAAGGAGCCACGACTCCTTGAGAGCTTTGTTCTATATGGCAACCACACTTCCTCTTATCAATTGCGCCAAAACACTTCACCCTTGAATGGATCAAAGTTTTTGCCCACATAGAACAGTTCACCACCTCCTCTATGAGACTAGGGACCTCCTCTCTATTGGGTGCAGCAATTGGTGTGGGAACCTCCTCTCCATCATTTCTCTACAAAGGAGTGTCTGAGACACCTGGCCTATGCACTTCATTCGATGTAGGAGCTTCCCCAAATTGGATTTTGCATGGTCTCCCTCTTTTCTTGCGCTCCCTTGTCTCCATCACGTACCTAGGCTTGTGAGAGTTGGCTGCATGTGTTGAAGACTTGCTTGCCTTCCTTTGCACTGTCTCCTTATCTCTGTGCAAAACCTGTTCATCTTAAAACATTGGTGTGCCTGCTACCACTTCATGTATCATCCACGCAACCTGTGGAGGGGATGGAGTTTGTCTATTGGCCACCCTCTCCACGAGATCTTGAAGACTAGGCCCATTGTTGATGTGCCTACCTAGCACACATTCATGCTACTTTGCACTTTGGAGCAGTGCATTTGCCATGTTAGATACACAATACAATGTTATCTTTGACTTGTATACTTTTGCAGACAACTAGCTACCATGCATACTTTGTACAAGGTTTGTTCTTGGTGTCTGAACTTCCTTTGAAGGACTCTTCACCACCTAATCAAACAATCACAAGTTGTCAGACTGGGGTGCATCCCTCACAAAAAACAGAGGACACAATCTTATGGTTTTTTCAGGGACAACACCCTCACCATAGCCATTACATTTCCCCAGTGTGCAATGCGAGCTTCCTACCAATTAAGCTAAATGTCCATGGATGGAATACCCTCCCTTTGGATAGCTCCACTGCACCACCACCTCCTTATAGCCAAGCTTAATATGGCTGCCTCTTGCTTTGTCGCACTCGTCTGTCGCCTTTCACACTTCATCACATGCTCTACACACATAGACTCGTTCACAAACTTTCTCGTGTGCTTCTGCAGACTTTGTGCCAAGTGGAAAAGGCAAATGCGTTCTCGTCCTAGTATTCCACTCATCATGGAATCCAATATCATTTCCTTAGCCACAATCATTTGAATCTTTATGGACCTTGCCTTGTTGTCTACCTTCAAGACTTTGGACATCAGGGCCCTTGTTTTCTCGATCATTAATTTGGAGCTTCCCGGCTGGACTCGATGTCAATGCTCTCCAATATGGACCATGAGGTGCATTAATGTTATATCATGTGGCATTACATAGTAAACCATGCATTGACAAGTGTTAATGCAGTAGTGGCAAACAATTCTATTATGTTTGTCCACTGCCATCAATCCTAATGCCACTCTCTTTGGTAGAGATTCTTTGAAGAAGGTTGTGTTGTATTTCTTCTCATTGATGTAGTGAGGGCAATTCACTCTGTGGTATTCCAAAGCCCCAACGCAATAGCTTAACCTCATAGTACATTGGACAGATATATTGGTGGTCAATCGTTTCATCGAAATGTGACCATCGTACTTCTGTTCCATTGCATCCATTCTTTCACATTTCCCAAAGGTGGGTGGAAATTCCATAACAACGTTTTTGATGAGGTAACTCCGTGACTCAAAGACTATTCTTGATGGTGGATATCTTAGCAATCAGCAAATTGGTATGTGAATTATTCGCAATCCACGTCAGGAAGCTATGGCAAATTTTGCAGTCCTCATCTAGAATGTCCCCGCCATTGTGTTGTTGGAATCCAGACCATTGTCATCACCGCCCTCACCATTATCGTCTAAGATTTCAAGATGGTCAACGACCCCTTTCCTAGCAGTCGAAAAACTTCCTTGCCCATGTTTTAAAACCTCTCCACGCACACTAGCAAAGGTTCCATTCCCATCCCCCGAGATTCCAAAAAATGGATTTTGAATCCCATCAATGTCAGCCTCTTCTATGGCATCCTCAATCAGTACAACCTTTGCAGCATGTTAAATCCCTAGCATAAATTTTTCAAAACCTGATGGGAATGTTACTGCAGTAATAGCCGCACTATCAGGCGCCCCAATTGGTTTGTGAACAATGAGATACGTCTTCGACAAAAATGACTCCAGTAGGTAATACTCATTGCCATCTAAGTCACCTTGTGAAGGTAGGCTCTCATTACAACCCCCTTCACCTCCTTCAATAATTGTGTTGAACTGAAGGAATTGTCACGGCTGTTGAGCGGAAGTAGGCTTTGAAAAGAAAAAATGAGCTAAGTATGACCTGTCCATCTCTAAGAGGAATAGAACGAGAATTTTTCACTCCTTTGACCACCCATTCTATCAAAGATTCTTCCATCCTAGTGCTAGAAATTAGCTCAGGTGCAGTCAAGGAATACCACACAATGCTTAGGGGAACGACCTACAGGGGTAGAAATGATTTGGAGCAACAAGTATTTGCGAATGTGGAGGCTCATATGATACAAGAAGGAAAATGTTCAAATCGTAACCTCTCAAAGATTTCAATGTGTAGAGGAGATCAATGAATTACATGAGGTTTTCTACCAGCCACTTGAACTTACATCAGACACGTCGTGGTTACAAGATGATGTCAAGCATTGTCTCCATCAACTACATTGTCAAAGGAGTTTAATGAACATCCTGAAGATACACACCTGGCACAATTACTTATTGAACATCTCGTAGAGATCTTGAAGATCTTGCATGCAGGCATCGTGGTGTTGAGTCAGCGTGATAAATTATGCCACTCCATCAATCGCTTTACAGGGAGCTCAATGCGTAAGTGACTCCATCAATTGTAGTAAAGAGGAGCCTGATGATTCTACTATCAAATATATCACAGAGATTTTGAAGATCTTGCATTGTAGACATCGGCATGATAAACTAAGCGACTACTAACCCCTCCAAATAGCATCAGACACTCCAATGTATCGAGGTGGCTACAAACCATGATGGCTGACTCCATCAAATACGTTTTAGAGGAGTTTAATGAACGTCCCAATGGTATTCACTAGCCACAATACTTTATCATACGCTCATAGAGATCTAGCATTGTAGATGCCGTGGTGTTGAGTTGATGTGATAAATTATGCCATTCCACCACCAATCTCTTTATTGGGAGCTCAATGAGTAGCATGACTCCAGCAGCTGCCTTACAGGTATTTTGAAGATGTTGCATTGTAGACATCGGCATGATAAACGATGTGACTACCAGCCCCTTCAAATAACATCAGATACTCCAATGTACCGAGGTGGCTGCTATGAACCATGACGGTCAACTCCATCAATTACATTTCAGAGGAATTTAATGAACATCCCAATGGTATTCACCAGCAACAATAATTTCTTGCACGTCTTGTAGAGATGTTGGAGATCTAGCATTGTAGATGCCGTGGTGAAGGAGCTTGTATTCCAAACTTGTGCATCCAACAATGAAGAGAAGTCAACCATTTGGCCTTTTATACAAGTCACCTTTTGAAGGGAGGATTTAGCTCACTTAGCTTTGTGTGAACATTGTCTTCATTAATCTTCTACCTAAACCTCCATAGGAATGCTTCAAACATTATATACCAATCAGGAAAACACCCAATTGGGAACTGATTAAACCATCTCAAAGTAGTTTTTATTAGAGTACATGGGAAGTAATCCATGTATTCCCAGTCTGTTGTGGCACCATTGATGTGGCAAACTCACAAGAAACTCTGCAAATGACTATATGGATCTTCGCCTCATCAGTGCCCTTGAAGTTTTGAAAATTTACCTTGATGTTGGTGCTAGACTTTTTGACTCATTCTAGAGGCGGTTCCATCCTACTTGCTCCATACGGTTCTAATCCATTTAAGGATCGAAACATATAGGGCCAGATCCATCAACATGCTCAATTGCTATTAACAGATTGGGACTCTCCATGTTTCCTCAAGTTCTTGCAATCTCATGATTGCATTGAAGGATACTGGTGATACTTGACCTCTCTCAATGCTTATCAGATTAAGACTTATGGCCTTAAAGTTAGTGGAAGGCGTTGATGACCTTTGCATTGGTCAATCAATATAGAGATGGTCAACTCCATACCTAGTGCATAATGGTGTTGGTGCATTAGATGAAGTGGTGGATGGTGCGAGTTGGTTGTCCTTTTAAGGACAATCCTTCAAATAATGAGGTCCTTGACACTTATAACAAGTGACTTTTTGGTTTTCCACATCTTATATGGAAACTTATTGGCCCTATGAAGAAGACCTTGGCAAATACAACATTGAGGTTCTTGAAACTTATAACAAGTGACTTGTTGATTTTTTGCATGTTATATGGACACTCATTGGCCCTATGAGGACTTTGGCAGGTGTAACATTGAGTCGACAATTTCTTTGTCAAGTTGTACATGTCTCTTCTTTTTGAGAAATAAGAGCCATCTGATAGACTAGAATATACTGGTCATCTTGCATAAGATAATGGCTCAAAAAGCTAAACTAATTTGTATTCTCCTCATAGGGGGAATAGTCATTCCCACTCTTCCAATCACTAGATAGCTGCTCCACCAACACTTGATTCATAAGAGTGATTTGTGGTGATGGTAGTTGAGGTCCCAACATAAGAAGGGATAATAGAATAGGTAGTGGAAGTTGGGTATGGAATGCCTCCCATGCCTTGAGCCCAAATTATATAAGAGGTGCTCGAAACCTAATAAGCAAATAATCTCATTACTCATTTGTTCTCCTTGATTAGGCACTTAGTAGTTCTATAGAAATATAAGACCAAATTCACTTTTGAATAGCTAAGATCCTTTAAAGAATTGATTTTGAGGTGGTTTCCTATAGGACCGAGGGGACTTGGTTCCCTATATATTGCCTCCAACACTAGTAGTTGAGCTGACACTTATAGCTCCTCTAGCACCTGTTCTATCTAGCAACAAGATTTACCCTATCTACTGGTTGAGTCAGCCCAAGACTT
This sequence comes from Dipteris shenzhenensis, assembly GCF_047967505.1. NCBI lineage: Eukaryota > Viridiplantae > Streptophyta > Polypodiopsida > Gleicheniales > Dipteridaceae > Dipteris > Dipteris shenzhenensis. The sequence goes on from NC_141600.1 coordinate 26,087,488, forward strand.
CCCTTTGAGTTGCTATGGAAGGAGTAGGGGACTTGACAAAACATGAAGATGGGCGAGGAGAAGAGTGGAGATGAGGAGAGAGGGCATAGCTAGAGAGCACACCACAAATGACTAACCGTACGGACTAACCGTACACTAGATTTAGTTGAAAATGTAGAATATATACAAACCCATTTAGGGTTAGGGTTAGGGCATCTAACCCTTTCCTTTATAGCACTCTATATGTGTTAGTCCTATTCACATGTAATCACATCATGTTGAGCATGGTCTCTCAACACCTTCCCTCAAGATCAACATCATGAAGTAGGCCTTCCCTCAAGATGATGATTATGGGGAATCAAAGAAGGACTGAACATTACATTCCATCACACCGCTTTAATGGGAATGTCCTTCCTCTGCATCAAACCAAGAGCTTGTTCGTGTTTCTCAAAAAGCTCTTTACCGAGTGGTTTAGTAAAGATGTTTGCAACATTCTCTTTGCTATCAAAATGCTACAATGTGATGTTACTAAAAAAGTAACACTCTTTCAAAGAAGTGCTCTCTGACATCAATGTGCTTTGTCTTGGAGTGATATACTAGATTCTTGGCCAATGCTTGAGCCGATTGATTGTCATAGTATATTGTTGGCTTTGATTCTTGGCTTTGATTCATCAAAGTAATTTGTTTTTGACAATAGTCTTCTGAGCCATATAGCCTCACATGCAGCTGTAGTGAGTGCTCTATATTCCTGTGTTGATCTCCTGGTCTCATGATCTGCCGCATAGTCACTGTCACAATATCCATGCATCCTTGGATGACTTCCTCTATATTCTATTCCAAACTGTCTTGTTCCTCTGATGTATCTCAAGACTCTTTTGGCTACATTCCAGTGAGACTATTTTGGATTTGCCATAAACTGTACTAGTGAACTTACTCTATAACAAATATCTAGCCATGTGATAGTCAGATATATATAAGAGATCCGATGAGCTCCCTGTAGTACCTGTCATTGACTGTAGGCTTTTTTGAATCTTTTGCAAGTTTCAAACTCTGTTCCATGGGAGTGGCTGCAATATTGCAATTTGCCATATGAAACTTCTTCAACATATATGAGATTGCCAACATATTTGAGATGACTCATAAAGGTGCTGTCTGAATCTCTCCAGAACTCAATTCCAAGACAATAAATCATAAGTCCAAGATCTTTCATGTCAAACTTTGTAGATAAGTCTTGTTTTAGCTTCTTGATGAAGCTATCCTTGCTTCCGATCACAATCAAATCATCTACGTACAAAAGTGCAATAGTAATGTCTTCCCCTTGAACTTTGTAGTAGAGAGTATGATCTGCATTGGACTTCATGTATCCTAGATCAGCAAAATACTTATCGATTTTGCTATACCAACTACTAGGTGCTTGCTTTAAGCTGTAGAGGCTTTTCTTAAGATGGCAAATTTGATTCTCCTTTCTTGGTTCAGCATAACTTGCTGGTTATTGCATGGAGACTTCCTCATCTAGGTAACCATTGAGAAATGCATTCTTGACATCGAGCTGATACACATTCCATCTGCTAAGTGTTGCTAGTGATATCAAGAATCATATAGAATCCATCTTTGCTACTGGACCATATTGCTGTGCAAATTCTTTTGCAACTAGTCTGGCTTTGTATCTTTGAATACTTCCATCTAGATTGTACTTCACTTTGTATACCCATTTGTTTGCTATAGCCTTCTTTCCTGGTGGAAGGCGCATAATTCCCAAGTATTATTATTGTACAAAGCTTCCATTTCTTCATTCATAACAGTTTGCCATTTTGGCTTGTCTACTGCATCTTCGAAGTACACTGGCTCTTATGTAGCCATGATGGTAGTCATAAGAGCATAGTTGGTGGTTTCAACTTGAATTGCTTTGCCTTTCTGAGCATATGTCAATCTGGCTGGAGGTCTGCTTTCCCTAGTAGACCATCTAAGTTGCTGTGGCTCTGCTTGGGGTGTTTCTGGCAATCCTTGCTCTTCTTCATCATCAACCTTTTCTGTAGATGACTGTGAAATCGGTGAGTCTATCTCCTATGTGTTTGAGGTTTTCCATTCTGATTCTCATCATAAAAGATTACATCTATGGAGATAATGACCTTGCGATTGATGGGATCATACAACTTGTATGCTTTTCTTTCTTCACTATAGCCAACCATGATGCATTTGCGTGACTTCGCATCCAATTTTCTACGATGATCATCATGTATGTGGGCATATGCTATGTAATCAAATATGCGGAGATGCCCAATGTGTGGCTTGTGTCTAGTGAATGCTTCATAAGGTGTCATACCCTGAATCGGTTCGATAGGAACTTGGAAGCCGATTAACCAAGTAGTTTGCAGTGGCTATTGCTTCTACCCAATACTGATTTGGAAGATGCTTCTCACTAAGCAGTGCTCTAGCATTGTCTACTAAAGTACCATTCTTCCTTTCAGCTCTTGCATTCTGCTGAGGAGTATCTGCACAAGTGAAATGTCTTTGAATGCCATGACTCTTGCAAAAGTTCATGGATGCTGAAGACATGTATTCACCTCCTCTGTCTACCATGGCTTTGAATTCTTGAAATCTGGAAAACACTTCAGATTTTTTGTTCAGAAAGTAGACCCAACAATATCTGTTGTAGTCATCGATGAAAGTCAAGTAGTAGATTGAACCATTGATGCTACGGGTCTGGGCATAACCCCATACATCTATATGTATTCAATCAATGATACCTATTGCTCTTGCTAGCATTCTGTACAAGCGTCCTTCCTTGACTTCTTTTCCTACTAGGTGAAATCTTCTGGATTTGTCTCTGATAGTGCATTCATCTCCGTCGAAGATGAGTCAGTAGGTGTGTTCCATCATTTGACCTACTGACAAGAGGCTCTTGTTGAGCTTCAGAATGTAGAGTACATTTTTCACCAATCCTTTCGTACCAGTGAAATTTTTCATAGGGATAATGCGTGTCCCTTGAACTAGATTTGGTGTATTATCTACTGTGTAGATGACATTTTTCTGACCTTCTAATGGTTTCATCTCTATGAACCATTCTTGATGATTTGTCATATGAGATGATGCACCTATGTCGATGTACCAAGGATCCTGATCTGCTTGGTCAACTTGATAACTGAAATCCTCTTTTGAATTGCAATCAATGTCTAGATACACTCTATTAGTCTTCTGCATTTCATCATTTGCAAGAAACATATTCCCATGTTCATTTGCATAATGACTGTGACTAGAATGTCCACCACGATGGTTTTCTCCTCCACAAAAATTCCCTCAATTGCTACTGGATTAATTGCCTTGGTCGTACTACTCCTTGCGGCAATCTCTTTCATAGTTTTCAAACTTATGACAGTACTTGCACTGGATGTTTGAAACATTGGTGGATGCATTCCCTTGTCCTTGGAATTTTCCTCGATTGGAATGATTTCCTCTTTGTTGATTCTGATGTTGCTGAGGATGATGTTGATGTTGATTCTGACTTTGCTAATGATTTTGTTGCTGATGATGACCACTTTGTTGGAATGATCTACCTCTGCCTCTGCCTCTACTTTTGTTTGAAGCTGTGAATGCCTAATCATTAGAATGACCTTTGCATACATGAATGGCTTGAGTCTTGAGTTCTTCACCAAGTAAAACTGAGTGGAGCTCTTCCAATGTTGGCATTTGCCGTTGAATGGCAATACTCTGGACTAGATTCTCTTATCCTACTCCTAGTCCATTTAGGATTACCCATTTTTGCTAGATTCATGGTCTCTCTTGCTACTCTACGAGTTGATTGTTGTAGTCGGAGCTGCGAACATATCCCATGCTTCTTTTGATGTCTTGACAGTGTTGAGTTGTCCTAGCATGACATCTTGCACATTCTAATTAATCAAATGACATGAATACTCGTCTTTCTTATCTCGGTCTGGGGCAATGGTAGGATCTGCTATAGGTACAAAAACTATTTGTGTAGCTGTAGATCCTGCTATTGGTGCTATGACAACAGGTGGAGTAGAGCTATTGCTAGCTAGATCATCCAATGGTCTAGGTGTAGATCCATCGACATACTCCCATTTGTCCCGAAGTACAAGAGTGGTCTCCGTTCAGTATTTCCATGTGTCATAATTGACGTTGTCTAGCTTAGCATATGCCTCCAAATTGAGGTTGCTAGACGTAGACATTGTGCAAGAGATGTACCCAAAGTGCCGTGAAAATCACTGTCTGAATCAACAGCAAAACACTAACTATGGCAAGTGAAATCTGAAGTGTCAGTGAACATAGAACTGCAATATATAATCCGATCTAAATTACAAGGCTTGTGGAAAATGATGTCGGGAATAGCCAAGAGGCTTTACAAGGCTCGAATAAAGTGCACAATGCCGTGAAATAGCCAAAGAGGCTTACAATGATGGCACGTGTGTGAGAAATCAAATCACGTGCTATCTACCCTCCACTGATCAATGTGCCAATTCCACTGAAGACTTCTCAAACTGAGCTGGTGAATGTCAGGTTTCATGTAATGTAATGATGTGAAATCGTATGTGAGCATAGGGACTGACTCCGAGTAGAAACTAGTCAAGAATTTTGGGCATGGCTTAGATTGGCAACTTGGAGAAATTCAAAGCGTCTCCTCTATGGCGATCTAGTCTACTCTGATCTAGATCTATACCAACGGTCGATCAATGAAAGAATAGTAAATAATTTCTTTTCTTTGGTTCTTTTTATGTGCTGGGTCAAATGCATTAATGTAGAGGCTGATGTGTCTATAGGAAGTGGATTTGTTGGCAAGGCTCAAAAAGTGAGTGATACTTGTGCTGAAATGTGCACGTGATGTAACAAGCACGTAGAGCACAAAAAATTGAGTGATTTTTCTTTTTTGGAGCGCCCTCAAATTCTTCCTGGATCAAGAGATACGACTTGATCTAGGTGGAGGGGCAAACGAAGTGCAAATGTGCTCAATGATGATGTGGTAGTCAGGGGTCACATGCAGGGGTGTGCATGCCAAGGGATGTGCCATTGAAGTAGTGATGATGTGGCAATTGGGTGATTGTGTGTGCCTTGCAAAATGTAACTGTCCCTGATAGGGGACTACACGTGGCACTGCTAAGGTGGCAAATCATGTGGCACTTTGACTTTGACTGGTTGACTTGGCAGTTGACAACTACATCAACCTAAGGTCAAGAGGAGCTACAAACACTAGGGAATGTCAATACACCAATCAGGATTAACAACAAATCCCATCAACAAAGCCAAAATAGAACAAGGCATGGACTTATGCCTAAGTCATCAGGGTCTTGAATTTGAGTTCACACATGGAATGACAAGTGGTTCTCCACAAGTAGCTCTTGAGGATGCATTCAACTCTAGGGTGAAGGTGATGAAACCAATATGGGTTTGGATGAGTTTCTTGTGAACCTCAAAGCTTTTTTCACATTCCTTTACTAACATCGCCATTAACTATCTAACTTTTGCTCATCCTCTTTTCTTTATTTTTCTCTTGTTCTAGCTTAGAAGCCTTTCCTAGAATCCCCCTTCTATAATCCTTTTTAGCCATAGTCCTCATTTTAGGGACTCAATTTGGTGTATCATCAGACTCCTCTTGATTTGATGACTCAGAAAAATAAAGCTCCAAATGGTGCCATAACCTTATTGGGCTCAAATACTTCCAAGCAAAGCCCTCAATGAAATGGATTTTAAAGGAACTTCAATACAGAGAAGCAAGACAAAATGTTATGCACAACTCTAGATGTTCAACCATGGCATGTCAAAGAGATAGTCTGATGAGAATCCATTAGAAGTCTCACTCAAATCAAATATGGGACTTAAGAGGAGCATGAGAATGCACTTTACTTACTCTGCTAACACACTAGGATCTTACATCAATCCCTACTAACACTTTACTTACTCTGCTACTAACACTAACACCACTAGGATGTTACATCAATCCCTACTAACACCTTCTTCCTAATAACTTACTCCTTGGATTTTTCTTTTTCTTTTTCTTATTCCTTCTTTGAATGGTCACAAGTATCACACAAACCCTGAGGTGCTAATTCCAGAAGAATCACTCATCCATACTTCCAGCAAAAATTCCATAACAAGGAGTCACTACATCCCTCTGCTGCTGCAATGGACCAAAAGAAGATTCAGCCCAATGCACAAGAAAGACTACTTTGCATGATCTTCATTGACAACTCTCCAACAACCATGAGCATTGCAGGATCCAAAGGATTGGATCGAGATCAAGAAGGGGGGCATGTTAACAGATTGGTTAACAATATACCACTACTGGTTACGTGATGTGATTTGATGGACACTGGCAAGTCCAGAGAGCCAGGATTGTGTCTTGCAGCTAGGTGGGCCCAACAAGATGGTAAAAGAATGAGAAGAGAGAGTGGTATAAAGAGATTAGGGTTGGTCCTCCCTTCAAAAGGTGACTTGTATAAAAGGTCAAATGGTTGACTTTAGTCTTCATTGTTGTATGCAAAAGTTTGGAACACAAGCTCCCTCTTCTCTTCCAAGAGTGTCTTTGGATGTTCTCTTGTTTCCTTTGTAGTGCCTTTGTGTTTGCCACTCCATCCCCCTTCACTCTCTTCTTCCCTTCTCCTTATCCTTCCCTCCTCCCCTCCCTTCTTCCTTCTCCCCATTCCCTCTTTCTCTCATGGAAGAATACTGCAACAATCCGAGAGCTGCTTGAGTGACACATGCAAACGGGCATTGCTCTCACAAGGAGTAGCTTGGAGTGGAGGCTCCATCAACATTCCTTCAAGATCCCCATGACATGTGAGTCATCGTCGAGACCACACAAGAACAAACTTGATAATTCCTAGATTCACCTTGTGAGAGAGCATATTTCTTTCTTGGAAGTGGCATTCACATTTTTAGTAAGACCTTTAGCATGAAGCTCCCAAAAATGCATGAAAAATTCCTTAGGAAGCTATCAATTGTAGAGACATTCTCATCCTTTAATTGCTTAAGAGACTTTTAAAAAGCTCTTTTTGAGATAATGCCTTTTTTGGCCTATTGCTTGCAAAAGGAACTATTCTCTACTACAGATTATTCAAAAGGCAATGAGCACAAACTGCCCAATTGTGATAATGGGGAGGAGGTTCCCCAAGTATTGATTTGATATGGTGGAGAAAAGCAACACCAATTCTTTATGGTTACATTTTTTTCTTTAATGACTACAAAAAAACCCTTAAAAAGGCAATCAATGGTACCTTCAGCTTCGTTGCAAAGAGACACCACCAAGGTCCCCGACCACCATTTGTGAGTGTGGTCGTTCAATCGATTTGGTAGTTGACATTCTAGCACCACACCTGTCCCAAGATGACCTATCCCAAATGACACGCTCTTCGATTTTCCAGTAGGCATGAAAAAAGTTTGAGCCTTAGATAGATGGTTAAGAATAGAAATTTGGAATGTGACACTACCCAAGGTAGATAGATCTAGTGTAGGCTTTCCCATAACTCTTATGCAATAAAGTTATAGCTTGCACTCAAATCCACCAATACATTTCCTATTACCAATGTTTGATTTCAAACTTGCAAATGCATAAGCAACCTGGTAGGATTGATCGTTAGTATTCCTAGCATTCTTATATAGGAACTTAGCCATAGTTCTAGCATCGGCGTTTCTTGTCACATTAGCCTCTATTCACTTCATGAAGTAATAAGGTGCCTATGTGCTCTTAGTAGGTAAACGTATTGGGCCGTAAAATCAATAGGCCATTTTTCAAAGGGTTGACTGGTGAGCATACTAGTAAGAATCATTTTATCCTTTTCTTCATGGCTCTTTGATAGGGATCACAACGTTTAATAAATTCAACCACATATCCAAAGAGTGTAGTCCACCATATACCTACTTGTAACACCTTTCAGGCTATAAGTTTAGCAACAAAGTTGCCACCAACTACTCCAAAATGTGCTTCTTCAAGGATACCAAAAAATTTTGCTTCACATACACACCATCACATAATGCTATCTTTTTCTATTTGATACAATGTCTGATAATTATCTGGTATGGGTCTACATCCTTGATTAGCTTCTATGATCTATCCTTTGTTAACAGGTCTATCTTATGGAAATCCATTTTCGAAAAAGTATCCAATCTCGTTTGCCCATTTTGGTATCAAATTTACAAGAAATAATGGGCATCTGAAAGTTTGTCACAATGCCCATTGGTGGCTCACTATTGGGGATGTAAGACATATAGTCAGCTAGCTATATTACATGGGTTTTACCTGATCGTGAGACAGTAAAGTAAAAATTTAATAAAAATTTACATCCATTGCATGATTCACTTAGTCATGCAAGGCTTATTTATTAAATAAAGAAGCGCCTGATGGTCCACAAAAAATACAAACTTGTTGGCTAATAAGATGAAGAAATTTCTTGCATAAACCATCACCAGAGCTTCTCCTTCCACAGTTGTATAGTTTCTTTTTGTATCATTAAAGTTGATGACTTGCAAAATAAGTTGGGTACTCCAAGTTATACTTGCATAGCTATGCTAACACACATCCTATGGCAAAGTTTGAGGAATCAATATGAGCATGGAATAGACATGGAATATTAAATCCCAATCAGGTGCCCTTAGAACTAGTGCAGTGCCAGTGTAAGTTTAAGAGTGTCAAAGGCGATTTGGCATTCTTTTGTCCAGATGTACACCACTAAAAGCATATTATCTCACTTATGATCATTTATGCTTAATGTGATTGTCTTCTTCATTGTCATTTCAAGCTTGAAATCTCTTTTAAAGACATAATATTTTGAACGCACCACAATGAATACAATGGGAAATAGAAGAAGTACTTCATGCAAAACAATTGTTGCAAAATGAAGACTTCATGATGAAAAACCCTCTCAACTCAAATACCCTTATTTGTCTTTTAGAGTTCTTTTCTGGCATAACATACCAACAATTGCTAAAACTTCTATTTGAAAACATTGTTTTCATGCAAAACAATTGTTGCAAAATGAAGACTTCATGATTAAAAAACCTCTCAACTCAAATACCCTTATTTATCTTCTAGAGTTCTTCCCTGGCATAACATACCAACAATTGCTAACACCTCTATTTGAAAACATTGTTGCTACATTTGAGACAAGAAACAATCCATGGCATTCATTTGCAACAATTGCAAAAACAACAAGAGTGTCAATAGAAACAATCCAAAATTTAGTAGAAAACTCTTCTACTTCTCATGCGTTGGTGGTAGATGTACTCGAACATTTGCATGCCATTTTCAAATCTTCTTTTCTTTTACTAGTCTTCAATAAAAGCAAATTGTTGACAAAGATAACAATAGGCAATAAGAAACAAAGTGATGTCAAAGAATTATTGCTTGATGAATCAACTTCTCCTTGCACAATTACTCCATTGAAACATTTACACGGTAAACATGCTTATAACATATGGAGTAAAGATGATGACCTCTGTTTGCATGACCTCATTCAGCAATTTCCAAGTTCACCTGCAAAAGAGATAGCTTCTCTTTTTCTTCAACATTCTTCTCAAAAAAATTATACAATGCAAAATGCTTTGAACAAAATATACAAGATGAGAAGAGTAATACTTCAACAAAATCTTGGCCTTGAACAAAATAACACTCCTACTCAAGAACAAGGTAAACACCTAAAGAAAAAAAGAACAATAACATCTCATTTGCAAAAATATGAAAAGAAGGTCCTTGATACCCCCAGTTTTCCATGCATTTGTTTCAAGATGTTAACATTTCATGCAAACTTTAAAAAACTAAAGGAGGACATGATTATTTTCCTTGTAGCTGATGGAATACATGAATCAACATCTGAATCTAGTGAAGGTTTTCTATGTATTCTATGCTACAAAGACATTAAGAATGGCAAAATACCCATGCTCTCTAGAAAGAATATGAAAATGGTAGACATGAAGACTTACACTAAAAAACTAAATGATATTTAAGCACGCTTGGTTGCTATCAAAATTCCATTTGCTCAAATTAGAGATTAACATATAAAGGGCAATTTGGCCTTCATGGAAGTGTTGTCAATGTTTTTGCTGATGTTGGCAAAGCACAGCAAGTTCTACCACATTTCTTGGAAAAAAATGACACAGTTGTTGTAGCAATCAAACCAAAATTATCGTACCAACATAGCTACATGAGTGGCATTGTTTGTCCAACATTTGCAATGCTTGCCCTAAGAGAATTGTTGGATACACCACTATACAAACAATACAATGTATGCATAAACAATCTTTGGGAACAATATGTAAGATATATTCAAAGTGTACAAGCAATCAATTATCAAATAGAACTCAATCCCAACAATATTGTAGAGGATGAGCTTCTAACTACCACTTTAGTTCATAGCATATACAATAGTCAACAAGTTGTTGACTATGAAAACCAAACAATTGTTGTTGCTCCATCTGAAGGTTTCTCACCACTAGGCATTTTCAAAGAAAAATTTTGTGAAGAGCTCACATATCCAAAACTCTTCTTTGGCATTGCTCGAGCATACAATGTTCCTGAACATATGTCCTACCAAACCATAGCAAAGTGGGAATTAATGAATGTAGATAGACGTTTTGTGCTATCAATAGATAACATTTTCTTCAAAATAATGAAAATCCTTGTCAAACAAATCTTTCTTCATCTTGGGTTTGCATGTGCAAAGGCCAACCACAAGGGAGGTCATTCCAAGCAAAAGATGCAATAATAGTACTAACATAGAGAAAAAATTGCAAAGTGAATATAGGTTATCGTCACTTCGCACACCTTCAAACATCAGCAGACTACAAATACTATCTCAAAATAAACTTCTTGCAATGGTAAGGCAATTGGGAACCCCAACTTTTTTCATCACATTGTCATCTGTAGAGAAACTTTGGAACCCACTTAGATTTCCTTAAGAAACTAAACCCAACTTCTAATACCTTAGACCAAACAAATTCAAACAATGAGGTTAGAAAACTTATCCGGTCAGACCCAGTTTCTATAGCAAAATATTATGTCCACAAATTTCAACCTCTTAAAACATTGCTTCGCAAAATGATCCATCCATTGTTGGGAAAATGAATGACTTCTTTTTTGTCATCACAAAGTTCCAAAATAGGGGAAGCCAACATGACCATGGCCTCCTATGGATCAACAATGCACCAATCTATGGAATTTCACCAGATGAAGAAATTGAAGCTTTTGTGGATAAAAACATAAGTACAAACATCTCTTTGCTTCCATTTGCACAAAAGGATATTCAAGTACACAAACATCATAAAACTTGCTACAAAAGACAAAAGCAATGCAGATTTGGTTTTTTGAGACCTCCAATGAGCACAACAAATATTCTAACTCCATTACAGCTTGATTCAAATAATAAGACTCTATAAAAGAACATGAAGACAATCAAGTCAATCCTACTAGAAGATGCAACATTGTCACGAGACTATACTTCCTTCTTGGCAGCTATAAAACTATCACAACATGAATACATTCAAAGTCTATGTTCTTCTATTTTACAACCCACAATATTCTTGAAAAGAGATCCTAAAGACATATATACAAATAACTTCAATCCAACATTGTCTTATTTATGGGGTGCAAACACTGATGTGCAATTCATACTAAATCCACATGGGGCTGTTGCGTATTGTACAACGTACATGACAAAAATAGATAAAGAGACTACAGAAAGTTAAAGCAGCCATGTCACAAAGTATGGCAACAAATGCTCGACCCAATGAGCGTACCAGATGAATAGGCAATGCAATTTTAAATACTCAACACATAAGTTCCCAACAAGCAGTTTACCTATCTTTGTCACTGCCTCTTTCAACATCGTCTAGGTGCTTTGAATACATCAACACAAGTCCACCAGAAAAACATACGTTGCTATTGAAGCGATGACAACAACTGGAGCAATTGGACCCAAATAGTATAAATATTTTCTTCGATGATATCATTACTAAATATTTGGAGTGCCCCATGATTCTACACCAAATTTTCCTGGCAAGCTTTGCCAGTCAATACACCCTGTCAGCAACAACCCAAAAAAAGTGCAAAAAAGAAAGAGTTATATGGTACAACAATTGCAATGCAAACGGTGATCCTGAGAACCACTATAGAGTGCTATGCACTTTGTTCCTACCATACCACATTGTCGAACCTGCTCTTGATGGCTTACATACTACATGGCATGATAAATACAATGATAACAAAGAAATAATATACAAAAATAAGGCACATTTTAACAAAATTAGTAAATCATTGTCACCAAATTATACACATGTGTCTAGTACCACAACAACCTCAAACCAATCCCATGTACAAAATTGGAACATGTATGACATTGCCATTGATATGCCAAAAACAAGAAAAGCAAACTCTACACCAAAATCAATTCTCTTAATATATAAACTACTTCTGCAAAATGAGCATTACACCACATTAAGACAACTAAATGAAGAACGACTAAAAAAGAGTGGAACCACAAAACACGATACATCTTTTCTTGACCAGCAACGAAGGCACAGGGAAAACTTTCACATTACTAGTCATTGTCCAAGTACTTCTAAGGTATTACTCACACAGATAAACAATGAACATAGATTTACTCAAAGTTTTATTGCTTGCTTACACTAGGAAGGTAGCCTTTAATATTGGAGGAACAACTGTTCAGCTCTCCATTTGCCTCTAATGGCAGCCCGCTACACAAGCCTCTCAGTAGAGGAGAACTATTGCAACTTTACAAAGACTTCCAGCTATTGGTCTTCGATGAAGTCTCTCTAATCGGTCATAGCACGCTTGTCTCATGCAACCATTTGGGGAAGTAGACATACTCTTGTGTGGAAACCTACGCCAAGCTAGCCCCATAAAAGATTCATGGATTTTTATGGAAAAATTAACAAACAATTCAAAAGTTTCTACCTATTGGGAAGAAAATGTACTCCTCTATGAGCTAACCACACCTATGCATCAAACAATCAACAATATGTACAATTGCTAAACAAAATAAGAGTGGGAAAACACACTAAAGATGACATTACATACATAAATAGAAATTACTTTCGCAAGCCTTTGCAAAAACAAGACATACCTCACCTTTTCTACACAAATGCAGCAAAAGACATTCACAACAAAGAAGTATTTGAATTGCTAACAACAAGTCCATAAATAATTCGGGCAACTGACAAAAAATACAAAACATGTAGCAAAAAAGTAGCAATACCAGCTGACCCAGAGAACACAGGTGTGTTACACAAATTATTGCACTTGAAGCTTGGAATGATAGTCAAAATATGCTCGAAAAATTTGGACATTTTAGATGACTTGGTCAATGGTGTAGATGGAATATTCAAAGACTGAAGTGAAAATAAAGAACTGCATGTTCTTTGGGTCCTCTTCAACAACAACAACATCAACAAAATGGCATGTCTCAACAACAAACATATCTACAATGACAAAATCCCATCCACTTGGACACCAATACATCCAATCACTCGTGAATTTTAGATCGAGAAAAACCACTTGAATACAATCTCTCGAACACAATTTCCGATACAACCAGCAGTTGCACAGGCAATCCACCATCCTCAGGGCCTGTCCATGGACTCACTAGCATTTGATCCCTCTTTAATCAAATCCCATGGCCTTGCATACATAGCCCTCTCCCACGTATGCAACCCTCAAAATTTGTTCATCATTAATCCAATAGAAAACAAGCACATCAAAGTAGATCCCAATGGTCTCAAAGAAATTGAGCGCTTGAAAATCAGAGATTATGGAATACAAAACAAATAGACTTCTCCAACCATAATAATAAACACATTGCAATCACTCAATACTAGAGCTCTAAAATCACTCTCTCAAGATATAATTAATGACAAAAGCCTAGTAAATGCATCAATACTTTGTTTTCAAGAATTGCATAACAACTCCTCCAACATCCTCCACTTGCTAGACTTTACATGTTTGCAAAGAAAAAAATGGCATTGGAATTGCAACATGTTACAAAAAAGACATCCATTTGATAAGAGAACAATATATACAAAAACATCATTGTGAATGCCTACTAGCAATTTTCTCAACTAAAATAAATGAAGAAATTGCTATCATCAATGTATACAGTTCCCCTTCAACATCAACCAAACTCTTAACTCCTGCCTTCATACACTACTAACCGATATACAACATCCACAAAAATAACAATTATTGGAGACTTCAACATCAACTACCACAATTCAAACAATAGAACAAAAGAACTCACCACATTCATGTCCAAGTGGAACATGACACAATTGATCCAACAACCAACTACAATACGCAGTTCTACTATAAACCATATTTGGACAAATAAACCACAAGATCACTACATACATGGCACAAACTTTATTTACTGGTGGAAAGACCATTCACTCATTTATACAAACATAGATATCCCATCTTTGTAGGCCTAATGAATGTAATTCATCTTGTTTGGTTTGCCAGAGATTTATATTGATGCTATATTATCATGTGTAGCTTTATAAGATCGATGATGCTAAGTTGTTGTGCTTGCCTCTTGCAAGCTCTCTCAATTCCCTAAGCTACAACTTCACTTGCTTTTGGGCTTTATTTCAGGCTTCTGTTGGAGCCAACAGTGATGCTGCCATGCTGCTAGAGGATCTCAGCAACTCCCCAGACTATGTGCATGCAAGTTTAGCAACAAACTCTCGGGTCCCGACCATTGCTATGGGTTATACTTGTTGCTAGGACCTTGTAAGCAAGCAACATATGTCGTTCAAGGTTTCTTTAGAGTGATTGAGTGAAGCACACAAAAACTCCACCGATTACCACTGCAAACTCCTCTAAGTTTCCCATAAGGACCTCTAGGTTTGAGATTGAAGGAGCATGGAAGAAGCGCTCTCTCTAGCCAGTAACAAATGTTTTTGCAGGTTTGGGATTGAGGACTTCTAGGTCTAAGAGAAGGCTGGAGCAAAGATTTTTTCATAGGCTCACTCGTTCTATTGACAATAATTTGATTTCTCTTTGGCCTAAGCTAATGCTCCAAAGCCATTCGGGCTCCAGGGACAGAACATGAGAAGACAAGTATGTTTCCAAATAGCAAACAATGGAAAATTGAGAGAATGGTTTTTGCAAAGTTTATTTATGATGCACTACTTGCTATCTCGGTTAGCAGCAACCTATGGGATCCATAATTGTCCACCATGGCTTTTCCATGACTAGGCTTCATTTGGAAGCTGACCTGCCAAAATTAAAGTTTGAAATTATTTCTTTTCCCTAACTCCTCCCACTCTATAATGGAGGTGGATTACGAGTAGTTCTGGATGGTAAACTCGAGGTTTACAAGCATGTTGTAAATATTAAAATGCCAAGATTTGATCATGCTAGTCTAGATAGAGTTCCATGGATAGCAACTATGTGCTAGCATTGAAGCCTAGCTACCACAGCTTGAATAAATTATTCTAACTTTCATTTGGTTGTAATGGTGCCAGGTGAGTTGGCACACCTCTCCATCAGATTTGTAGGTAGAGACTTGGACATGATATTCCAAGAAAGGATGCTGGCAACCTTGAAGAATACACTTGGGAGACTTGTGATGAGAGATATGGTAATCTCAGCCCTGTTATGTACACCATTATAGATGTATCCATTTGCAAAAAGAACCAGAAAGTGAACTACCTTGAAGCTAGAAATTGTCTCATGGTTTTTACCATTGGAGTAATTGACAAGAAACTGCCCTCTTGGATTCTCTATTTGAAATGCAGCTAGAGTAATCAATTGGATTGCTCTTTGCTTGGTGATTCTCTTTGCTTCACCCTTAAGCCTTAACTTTAATGTGAACATAGTCTTAAGAAAGCAATGGTTGCTAGGGGCTTTGCAAATCTTTGGCTAAGGATGTGGATTAGTGGAGAGTTAGATTCATTGAAATAGTAGGTAACACACATCGTTGTAGGTTCGCTTGGATTTTAAAGATCCTAACTTTGTGAATTTGCTTCATCTCCTACACATCCCTTCTTGGTTTGAGGACCTCGCTGGAATTTACTATACAAGGATCCACTACCACCCCTTCTTTAACATACCAGGCTATCACGGCGATGTTTAGTGAAAAAACTCATGACGATGTAGTCTTGGGTCCATAGAAGGAAGAGGACATCTCCTAGCATGCTCGTGAGATTACAACAAGAAGCCGTCAACCATCTTCATCATAGTTCATATTTTAGCCAATACAATCCTGTGTTTTGTAGTTGATTCATATAGTGATTTCATAGACACTTTGAGTACACTTCTTGCACCATGTCCGACTAGCAACCTATCTAGAGGCATCTACTAAGCTAGACAACTCCAATTACGGCACATGGAAATATCGAATGGAGACCATTCTTGTACTTCAAGACAAATGGGAGTATGTCATGGATCTACACATTGGATGATCTAGCTAGTAGTAGCTCTACTCCACCTGTTGTCATAGCACTAACAATGGGATCTACAGTGGGATCTCTAGCTACACCAATAGTGTCCACACTTGTAGGTAGCAGATCATGCCATTGCCCGAGCACATGAAAATGGGACAAGAAAGACAAATATGCATATCATCAGATCAAGTAGAATGTGCAAGATGTCATGCTAGAACAACTCAATAAAGTCAAGACATTAATAGAAGCATGGGATATGTTTGTAGCTCTCTACAAGTCTAAGAACACTTCCAAGATTCTCACACTGGGAAACTAGAGGTTCTGCATCAATGGTGAAACCGGTCATGGCTACATACTCAGGATCAAGTATTACAACAATAAACTTGTAGCATCAGGAGAGATTATAAATCCAGCAGAAATGGTTCAAGTCATCTTGAATGGACTAGGAGAGGGATACAAGAATATAGTCTAGAGTATCACCATCCAACAGCAAATTCCAACACTAGAATAGCTCTAGTTAGTCTTATTTGGTGAAGAACTCAAGACGCAGTCCATTCACACACGCAAAAGTCATTCCAATGATCAAGCATTCACACCTTAACATATTAGCAAAGGTAGAGGTAGAGGCAGAGGTAGATCATTCAAGTGAAGTGGTCATCATCAACAACAAAGTCAGCATCAAAGTCAGAATTAGCATCAGCATCATCCTCAGCAAAGAGGAAATCGTTCCAATTGAGGAAGATTCCAAGGATGAGGGAATGTATCCACTAACATGTCAAAAATTCAGTGCAACTACTATCATAAGTTTGGACACTATGAGAGCCGCATGAAGCAGTATGACCAAGGAGGTCAATCTAGCAACAGCAATCGAGGGAATTTTGGAGGAAGAGGAAATAATCATGGTGGATATTCAAGTCACAATCATTACGCCAATGAACCTGAGAACATGTTTCTTTCAAGTGAGGATCTGCAAAAAATTGAAATAGTGTATCTAGACATTGATTGCAATTCAAAAGGGCAACACAATTATCAACTCAACTAAGTAGATCAAGATCCTTGGTACATTGACAATGGTGCATCATCTCATATGACAAAGCACTAGGAATGGTTCACAAAGATGAAACCGTTAGAAGGACAGAAGAATGTCATATACTTGGCAGATAACACACCAAATCTAGTTCAAGGAAAAGGCATTATCCCTATGAACAATTTCACTGATCTGAAAGGATTAGTGAAAGATGTACTCTATGTTTCAAAGCTTAGATGACGGAACACAACCATTGAGTCTTCAATGGAGATGAATGCACGATCAGAGACAAATCCAGAGGATATCAGCTAGTAGGAAAAGTAGTCAAGGAAGGACGCTTATTCAAAATGCTAGCCCACAGTACCAGATTTGCATGCCATGTCACCTCAACCACAACATATGCCACTTTTTGCAAAATTTCAAAAGCTTAATAGAGCTCAAAAATCAATTGATATGGACATGTCAATTTCAAAAGCTTGATAGAGCTCAAAAATCATAATATGGAAATTGGTATTCTTAAGCTTCAGTTTCTTGGAAAAGTTTGCGAAGCATGCTGCTTCAATAAACAAAAGCAAACCAA
Source organism: Dipteris shenzhenensis (assembly GCF_047967505.1). Lineage (NCBI taxonomy): Eukaryota > Viridiplantae > Streptophyta > Polypodiopsida > Gleicheniales > Dipteridaceae > Dipteris > Dipteris shenzhenensis. Next base: position 26,105,478 of record NC_141600.1, read on the forward strand.
TTTTGATAGAAGCACCTCTCGAGGATGAGGTATTCTTGATTTGGTACATGCAAATGTATGGGGTTATGCCCAGACCTGCAGCATAAATGGTTCATTTTAGTACTTGACTTTCATTGATGACTACAACAAATATTTTTGGGTCTCCTTTTTGAAAGAGAAATTTGAATTTCTTTCTAGATTTCAAGAATTCAAAGTGTAGTAGAAAATCAAACAACCAAAGAGATCAAGGTCATGAGATCAGAGAGAGGAGGTGAATACATGTCTTCAAAATTCATGTACTTTTGCAAAAGTCATGGCATTCGAAGACAATTCACGTGTGTAGATACTCCTCAACAAAATGCAAGAGCTGAAAGGAAGAAAGGTACCTTAGCAGATAGTGCTAGTGAAATGCTCAGTGAGAAGCATCTTCCAAATCAGTATTGGGTAGAAGCAATAGCCATTGCAAACTACTTGCTTAATCGGCTTCCAATCGAATTGATTCAAGGTATGACACCTTATGAATCATTCACTGGTGGACACAAGCCATGCATTGGGCATCTCTGCATATTTGGATGCACATCATATGCCCATATACATGATGACCATTGTAGCACATTGGATGCGAAGTCATGCAAATGCATCATGGTTGGCTATAGTCAAGAAATCAAAGCATACAAGTTGTATGATCCCATCAACCGAAAGGTCATTATCTCCAGAGATGTAATCTTTGATGAGGAATTAGAATGGATAACCTTAAATACACAAGAGATATACACACCGATTACTCAATTTCATCTACAAAAAAGGTTGATGAAGAAGAGCAAGAATTGCCAGAAGCACCCTAAGAAGAACAACAGCAAATAAGACGGTCTACTAGGGAAAGCAGGCACCATCCATATTGACATATGCTCAGAAAGGCAAACCAATTCAGGTTGCCACCAACTATGCCCTTATGACTACCATCATGGCTATAGAAGAGCCAATATACTTTGAAGATGTAGTTGACAAGCAAGAATGGCAAACTGCTATGAATGAAGAAATGGAAGCTTTATACTTGGGAATTATGCAAGCTTCCACCAGGAAAGAAGGCCATAGCAAAAAAATATACAAAGTGAAGTACAATCCAGATGGAAGTATTGAAAGATACAAAGCCAAATTAGTTGCAAAATGATTCACAGCAATATGGTCAAGACTATGATGAGACTTATGCTCCAGTAGTAGCAAAGATGGATTCCATATGGTTCTTGATATCACTAGCAACACTTAGCAGATGAAATGTGTACTAGCTCGATGTCTAGACGAGGAATGCTACATGCAATAACAAGCAAGTTTTGTTGAACCAGGAAAGGAGAATCAGGATTGCCATCTTAAGAAAAGTCTCTATGGCTTAAAGCAAGCACCTAGAAGTTGGTACATCAGAATCGACAAGTATTTTGCTAGTCTGGGATACATGAAATCCAATGCATATTTTTTTTTCCGAAAAAACAGTGCTAATTATATTACTTCGAGAACAAGATACAAAAAGTCAGCTTGTAGCTGACGGGCTGCGTACACAAATCGAACACAGCCCTAAAAGGTAACACAATAAGTCACTCTCTCACGTCGGGATGAGGCTAGTGTGAATGAACAGCCATCGGGGTGGTGAATAGCACCACCGAAGGCCCTGCGAGGTCTGCTCGAAGAAGAGGCCCTGAGTGTTCCAAGCCCGAAGGAAGCGTCTCTCCTTCTCTTGACCGGACCGGGAATCTCCCTGAATTTGGTCCCACTGGCCTCTGAGGGTATGAATAATCTCGCACCAAATATCAGTCATGACCTGGGCAGTCGATAAGGAGGTGCTACCGAGGATCTGCGTGCAATGCGAGGTCTAAATGTGCCATCCTGCTATGCTGCTGATAATCTCCCAGATTGGCTGCCTCTCCTGAACTCCTGTATCCGCCTCTGCTAGGTGCTGCGGGATACCCTCAAGCAGCCCCCATGTACCCTGCGTGATAAGAAAAGTGGGGTCCTGCTGGCATGCCTCGAATAAGTGATGTAGACCAGGTGCGGTGCTGCACCAACAGAACGCGCCCCACGTGATCAAGCCTGGTGCTGTGCGAGTGAGAATCCCGAAAGTCCACCTCCACACTTCCTGGGCGCGAGTGCAGCTCCACAGGCAGTGCTTTGGTGACTCCTCAGCCACATGGTAGATCTGACAGCGTCCGTCCTGGCCTATCTGTCTCAACCAGCTCCCCACCGCGGAAGACCTTTGTGGGCGAGAAGCCACAGGAAGTAGGAGATCTTCCGCGGCTGCCAGCTCTCCCACAAGGCCTTCCAGAAGGCCTGCAAAAAGAATCTGGAGATACCCTGTGCATACTAGCTGGGCTGCTGGGTGGGGGGGCGACTCTGCATCCTCCCAAGAACTCGCCTGCCCAAAGTCGTGCTGTAGGTGAAGAAGGAGGTCGGCCCCTGTCCTGTCACAACCTCTGGCCAACTCCACTCTCCTGGGTCCCACTCAAGCTCTGACAAGGCCCGCCCCTCCCAGAGCCAGAGTCGCCAAAGCTGCAGCTGATCTTGCTCGATGTGCTAGGGTCGGTATGCCAGACCTTCCCCAAAAGGCCTACGATCCGAACCCTCTGCCATGGAAGTAGGGGGTCGATGAGTGCATCCTCTCTCCTGAGTCGGTCCATCCCCCATAACCGCGAAAAAAGAAATAGAGGAGTCGACCATACGTCCTGCGACCACCAGTGGGATGCCACGGGGGGTGAACTGTCCCAGCCAACGGTCGTCACCAGGCATGAGGATCTGAGGCTCCGGTGGAACTAACCAGTCAGCTGGGATCGCGCCGTCGATCTCCGTGCGTCTCGCCTGGGCTCCACGAACTCCTCCAACGGCGTCTGCGAGATCAGCCATCTCCAAATATCTGTACGTGTCCCTCCAAACTCGAAGGGACTGGGCTGGCACCCTCATCCAACCATCCCACCTGATGTGTGATCTCTCCCCCCAACTGAAGGCCCTCGGCATCTCTGACCTGATCATTCCAGATAAGCGGCTGGTGATCAATCTCCTCCTGACAGCGAGGAGGGGACTGAATGAGACTGAGCCGCCTCCAAACCATAAGGAGGCTACGAACGAGTGGGGAACGGGGCCGAGTAAGTGGGGCGGAAGTGAAGATCCACCTGAGGGACGGGAGCCACTCTCCACCTCGTCGCGGGACACAAGAACCGACCCCCTGTTGAAGTAGCATCTTCCACGTCTGCCCCCCCGGGGTCAAACCGCGGATGACGAACTTGCCTAGCAAGGCCTGACTCTGCAGCTCTGGATCGATGACTCCAAGGCCTCCCTCAGCCTGCGGAAGAATAACTGTCTGCCAAGCAACCCTGGCTCTGGTATCTCTGAGGCCATCCTCCCCGGACCAAAGGAAGTTCCGAACCAGCCTCCTAAGCTGAGCCACACTGGATCTCGAGAAACACCAACAGGAAGCCACATACCAAGCCGTGGCAAGGAGGACTTGGTTGACTACCAAGGCACGACCTGCAAGGGAGAGCTTAGCAGTGCTCCAATAAGCCAGCTTCCATCGGATGGAATCTAGCACCGGGAGAAACTGCTGAGCTGGCGTGATGTCCAGGCCGACCTGAAAACCCAAGTATCTAGCTGTCTGTCCCCGCGGGATCCACTTGAAACCCAAAAACCTCCCCCATTGAGAACGCGCCCCGGGGTCTGTGAGGAAACCAACTGATTTGTTCCAGTTGATTTTCGCACCAGCAGCCGAACAGAAGACCTCCAGGGCCAACCTCACCCTCTCTAGCATCAACTCATCGTCCTGGACATACAGGGCTGTGTCATCCGCGTACTCCGAGTCCAAGAGCTCCGTGTCCTCTCGGAGGGGTAGGCGAACACCCCTGATCCCTGTAGACCTCGTCCGGAGATAGTAAGTCATAGCCTCGGTGAAGAAGAGAAACAGGTAAGGGGTAAGGGGGCAGCCCTGACGCATTGATCTCTCCAAGCTAAAACGCTCTCCCATCCTGCCTCCAATGATGACTCTGCTAGAGGCTGTCCTGTACAAAGCTGAAATGCCCTGAATCCAACCTGCAGGGAAACCTAGCCGCTCCAGAGTCCCCTCCAGAAAGGACCAGTCCACCCGATCGTAGGCCTTCTCAAAGTCGAGAAGTAGGATGGCAAGGTGTGATCCGCTGTGCTGAGCCCACTCTGCCGCCTCTGAAAAGGTGAAGACATTGTCCAGGATACTGCGATCCTGAACAAAGCCCGTCTGAGTGTCGTGAATGATGTCTGGAAGTAGAGGCCGAACTCTGGCGCTGATCATCTTGGCTAGGATTTTGTAGGCAGTGGTAAGGAGAGTGATCGGGCACCACTGACGGATCTCCTGTCTATCTCCTCCCTTCGGGATGAGGCAAATCAATCCCAAGGAGAGGCTCTTTGGCATATAACCGCTGCTGAAAATCCTCTGAAAAGCTGCTAAGAGGGGCTGATGGATCTGGTCCCAGAAGGAGGTGAAGAATGCTCGGGATAGCCCATCCTCACCTGGGCATTTCTGTCCATCGATGGCCATCAAAACCTCCAGCATCTCATCCGTGGTAAAGGGTGCCAACAGCGTCGCCTGCATGCTAGGCTGGACCTGTAAAGAATAAGGGAGAGAGATAGGAGACTCAAGTTCAGCTTTCTTCACAACACACAAAAGAGAGAGGACACAAGGTTGGAGGGTGAAGCCTTTCTTCACTTTTGCACACAACAATAATACAATAGAAGAGGGAAATACCCTATATGTCAAAACCTAGAATACGTGGTTCATATGTGAACCCAAACCAAAAACATACGTGGTAGTCTAACTACACCACGAGTACAACTAACATAGGCGATGACATAAATGATAGTCATCCAGGAGATATATCGGGGGTAGAGCTTGATATCTCAACACTCCCCCTCAAGCTCAAATCCATCTCACGTACACCAAGCAAGCTCCTAAATCTGCGAAGCTTCTCGGTACCCAATGCCTTCGTAAAAATATCAGCCACCTGCTCCTCAGTGCTGACATAAACAAGATCAATCTCACCAGCTAGAACCTTCTCTCTCACAAAGTGATAATGCACCTCAATGTGCTTCGTTCTAGCATGATAAACTGGGTTATTAGCAAGCATGATGCTGCTAATGTTGTCACAATGAATGACAACTGCTGCATGAATTGACTGTCCCATATCTGCAAGTAGCTTCCGTAACCAAGCTACCTCACATGCAGCCATTGCTGCACCCCTGTACTCAGCCTCTGTACTCGACAAGGCAACTGTTGGCTGCTTCTTGCTGCTCCAACTGATGGCACCACTCCCAAGGGAAAACATAAAACCACTAGTAGATCTCCTGTCTAAGACACTACCAGCCCAATCTGTGTATCCATGTACTTGTAATGCACACCCAGCTTCATAAAACAGTCCATAATGCAATGTGGACTTCACATACCGCAGTATGCGCCTAGCCGCATCCAAATGTGGCTTCCTCGGTGCCTGCATAAACTGACTTACCAGCCCCACAGCATAGCTCAAATCTGGTCTGGTTATAGTCATGTAAATCAAGCTACCTACTATGCGCCTGTACATAGTAATATCTTCAAGAAGCTCACCTGTCTCTGCATTGAGCTTCACATTCTGCTCCAATGGAACAGAAATAGGCTTACAGCCTGTCATCCCATATTTGGACAGCATGTCCAAACCGTATTGCCTTTGCAACAGCCATATCCCACTCGGGGATCTAATAACCTCAATGCCCAAGAAGTAACGCAGCTCTCCCAAATCCTTCATCTCAAATTTCTGCTTCAACAACAGCTTCACTTCATTAATGTCTGCATCACTATCACCTGTAATAATCAAGTCATCAACATAGATGACTACAAGCACAATCCCTCTGTTTGTCCTTTTCACATAAAGTGAAAAATCTGAATTGGAAATCTGAAATCCAATAGTGACAAGATATTGCCCTATCTTGTCAGACCATGCCCTCGGCGCCTGTTTTAAGCCATACAAGGCTTTGCGCAACCTGCATACAAAATCGGGGTGTGAATTATCCTCATAACCTTTTGGCTGCATCATATAAACCTCTTCCTGCAAATCACCATGCAAGAAGGCATTTTTCACATCCATCTGATGCAAAGACCATCCCTTTGCAGCAGCCATAGCAATTACTGCTCTCACGGTTGCCATCCTTGCAACTGGGCTGAAAGTTTCCTCATAGTCAATTCCATATGTCTGCGCAAAACCTTTGGCAACCAATCTTGCCTTGTACCTGCTAATAGACCCATTAGCATTGTGCTTTACTTTGTAAACCCACTTGCAGCCAATAGCCTTCTTATCATGAGGCAAAGGCATCAAATCCCAAGTGTGGTTTGCATCCAAGGCAGCCATCTCTTCATCCATAGCTGCTTCCCAATTTTTATGCCCTGCTGCATCCTCAAAACATGTGGGCTCTGGCTCCTCTAGAACCTTGACCATATAAGCATAGTGATGTGCTGTATACCCATCATATCTCAGCTTGTCAATTGGATACTTAATACGAGTGGACCTCCGTACAACTGGATCAGTTGCAGGAGTCTTTAAATCATGCCTGCTTTTCCTTGCACCAGGTGTAACAACAGAAGGAATCCCAAGTTCCTCATCAAGGCTCATTTCAGAGCCGCTTGACTCTCCATCAACATGAGAGCTACCAGCAGACACATCAAACACTGGAGCATGGTCTACTTTTTCTTTTCCCTGCACAACACTATCAGGGCTGCCATGTGACGATTCACTAGATCTCAATCTCCCTGTCCATGCATTAGATCCACTAGTAGAGGACTCTCTGGGTCCACTCAAGGCTTGAGATTGCTGCTCTGCATTTATTGCAGCATTCCCATTTCCTACATCTGCATCTCCTACCATAACAGTTGGTGCATACCAGCTGCTCATTTCATCAAAAACAACATCTCTGCTCACTTGCATTTTGCGGGTGGAAGGGTTATAACAGTGATACCCTTTCTGGTGCAGAGCATATCCAATAAAGATGCATTTTTCTGCCTTTGGATCCAGCTTTGTTCTCTTCTCATCAGGAACATGAACATAAGCTATGTAACCAAATACCTTCAAGTGAGAAATATCTGGTTTTTGGCCTGTATACATTTCTTCAGGCGTCATGCCATGGACAGCTGCAGTGGGGGTTCTATTCATAATATAAACAGCAGTTGCTACTGCTTCAGCCCAAAAATAATCAGGCATGTTTTTCTCATTTAGGATCGCGCGTCCTACTTCTGCAATATGCCTGTTCTTCCTTTCTGCAACCCCATTCTGCTGAGGGGTAGACCTGCATGAGTACTTCCTTTGAATTCCCTGTTCTTTCAGATATTCACAAAATTCTTCTGAAAAGTACTCTCCCCCTCCATCAAATCTTAGCACTTTAATATGCACACCTTTCTCTTTTTCAACCATGGCCTTAAAAGCCTTGAAATGGTTGAACACTTCACTTTTGTGCTTCATAAAATAAATCCACACCTTCCTAGTGTAGTCATCAATAAACGTCACATAATAATGGCATCCACCAATAGAAGCAGCTTTGGTTGTCCAAACATCTGAATGGATCACTTCCAAAGGTCTTCTGCTCACCTTAGCATTTTTGGGAAATGCATGTCTGGCCTGCTTACCCATTTGGCATGCTTCACATACCTTTTACATTCCCTCATCTCTGAATTTAGGCAAACCTACAACAATGTTTTTCGTTTGCATAGATTTCAGCCTTTGTATATTCACGTGCCCAATGCGCTTGTGCCATATCTCAATATCTGCAATGACACCTCTCCCATGCGCAAACATAGCAGCTTTCACCTCAGGCATATCAACATCCAAGGTGAACATTCTGCCATTTTTGTTGCCTTTCGCAACCAAGCGGCACTTATTTTTCAAGTCCTCAACAAAGCATCCATCAGGATTAAATCTAACCTGCAGACCTTGCTCAACCATCTGGCCAACTGAAACCAGGTTCTTAGTGATTTTTGGAACATGAAGTACATCTGCCAAGTACTTCGTTTTGCCATCCTGCATAGCCAATGGCACTTTACCAACCTGCGTAATTGGGTGCGCAGTATCATCACCTGTTTCAACATAACCTGGCTTATCCAAATTTCTAACATCATGAAACCACTCACCATGACTGGTCATGTGGTTAGAGGCACCTGAATCAACATACCAAACATCATTGCAAGCTGTAGCATCTCCTGACATGGAGTTAACCATATGCTGCATCACAAAAAGGTGCTCATTTCTGTCGTCACCATGCCCACTTGATGATGCATAGTTGCTTTGCTGCAACTTCCCACTTTTGATGTCATTCTGCTTTTTATAGCATGTATTCTCCTTGTGTCCAGGCTTTCCACAATAATAGCATTCTGTGCTGCTATTTACTTGTTGGTTCCTTTGCCATGAACCACGGCCTCTTTGGCTCCCCCTGCCTCTAGAACTACCACGTCCTCCTCCATAGGACTGGTTTTCCTGTTGTTGCTGTTGGTTCTGATTTCCTGCACGGCCACCAAAACGGCCTCTTCCTCTACCCCTGCCTCTACCTGTATTCGAGTAGAAAGCAGTCTCTTGAGAAGTTGAGGTGGCTGAACCACCATTCCTTTGCTCTTCACTCAGCAAGAGAGCAATAAGTTCCTGAAAATCAGGAAATGTTTCACGGACTCCAATGGATGTCCGAAACTGTGCATAATCATTCCCAAGACCATTCAAGGTCACGGACACTAAGTCCTCATCATCAACAGGTGCTCCAATGGAGGCAAGAGAATCTACAAGGCCTTTCACTTTCAAGGAATGCTCATTTATATTCAGATTTTTCCTTTGCACATTGTGCAACTCCTGCTTTAGCTGCATCTTTCGTGCTTTGGTATTTGTGCTATACAGCTTCACCAATGTATCCCATGCCTCCTTAGGCGTCTCTACATCCTGTATATGCACAATCATAGAATCTAAAATGCTAACAGACAGCCAATACAGGAATTTTCTGGCTTTTTCATGCCATTCTTTAAAGGCCTTCAATTCAGCAGGAGTGGGAGTAGCACCCAAAACTGCATCTGCAGTTTCACCACTGATGTACTCCCAAACTCCCTTTCCCATAAGGAAGTTTGTCATCCTGAACTTCCATGCTTGGAAGTTATTCTTGTCAAGCTTCTCACTGACAATGGTAGACAGATTCTCAGACATTTTACAAATCACGAATTGCAACAGCAACCTGTAAACACAGCAAATGCCTCACAAGGGCAAATAGCAAAACTTCTGCAAACAGCCTCACAGGGGCAGATCCGCAACACTGACGAAAGTGGTATTTCACCACACAGTCACTTCCTAGTGATGATTTTGCATCAACAGGCAACAGGCATAAATCTGCAACTCCCAATATCTCTGCACACAGGCATACGATGCAATTTCTGTGGCACCTTTCCAGCGACTAGCCGCGCAGTGGTCGCACAGTGAAAAACAGGGCCTTTTTTTGAGTGCCTGCAAAGAACTTCCACCTTCAAAACGGGGCCCGAAACGGCCTCAAATCAGAAAAATAAAGTCACCGAGGGCTTCGCCCCATCCCGCAACATATACTGCGCTCTCGCCACACCGCGAAGGGCCTCTCAATCTGAAACAGTGCACTCCTGCACTTCTGGCTGTGCTACCTGCAGAGATTTGCTCCCAAACTCGAAATAGGAAAGCAACACTGGTCCTCTTACCAGGACACCACAAACTTGGCTTGCTTTCTTGAGCTCCTTACCACGAACAAGGCTCTGATACCATGTAAAGAATAAGGGAGAGAGATAGGAGACTCAAGTTCAGCTTTCTTCACAACACACAAAAGAGAGAGGACACAAGGTTGGAGGGTGAAGCCTTTCTTCACTTTTGCACACAACAATAATACAATAGAAGAGGGAAATACCCTATATGTCAAAACCTAGAATACGTGGTTCATATGTGAACCCAAACCAAAAACATACATGGTAGTCTAACTACACCACGAGTACAACTAACATAGGCGGTGACATAAATGATAGTCATCCAGGAGATATATCGGGGGTAGAGCTTGATATCTCAACAGGACCAAGGAAGGAGTGTGTCTCCACACCTCCTCGCGGGCATGACGAGTGCGAGGAGCAAGTGGCTCCTGCTGAAAAAGGGTCCTGTAGAAGTCGGTGGCCAATCCCAAGACCTCTCCCGGATCCGTGACAATGTGTCCCGACGCTGTCCTGAGACTCCGAAGCTGATCACCTGCAGCTCTCTGGCCATGTGTCCTGAAGAACTCCCTGCACATCCGGTCACCCTTTCGAGCCCAAAAGGAGAGAGAGGCGTGATAGGAAAACTTTGAGCGACGCTGGAGTGTCTCCTCAAGAAGGGCTCTGGCTCGAAGGGCCTGGATCCGAAGCTCCTCCAAGCTCGGGGATGCCTGCTGGAGCCGCTGAATGGAGGCGAGGTCTCTCCGAAGGGCTCTCTCTCTACCCCACCACTCCTGTCGAACCTATAGGGCTGCGAGCTGGCAGATCTGGCTGGACTCCCGCAATGCCTGTGCCACTGAATCAACCAAGTCCTCGCACTCGCCCCAGTCTCTGTCCCAAAGATCGCAAATACTGCTGCGCACGTCCTCCCTCGAGAAAATGGAATCGGGAATCCGGCATGAGCGGGGGGGAAGGGTCTGAGCTGCCGAATCTAATGATAAGAGCACCGGCGCATGGTCGGAGAGTGTCGTCCCTGGAACTATACCGGCCTGACCGCCTCTGCTGATGGCCCAATCACTAACATAGAATCTGTCCAGCCTCTCCAGGAGTCTGCCTCCTTCCTTGCGAAAACCCCACGAGAAGTCCAAGCTCCCGTGCCAACGCCGGAAGGACGGGTCTCGCCAACAGTCCCTTCCTCCTGTCGCAAAGATGAAAGAGTCCCAAGCGGACTGCTCTGCCTGAGCCATACCTGTAAATTCTGGTCCTCTGCCCTGCTGGTCCTCCAAGGTCTCCAAATTGTTGAAGTCATCTCCAACAATCTAGGAATCCACGTCTGGGAGAATCCCTGTAAGTGTCCTCCAGAAGGTGGCTCTACAACGGAGATCTGTGGGGGCATAAATGTTGAGGATTCCAACTCTGGAGCCCTCTAATTCCAGGCCTACCCAAAGGGCATGACCTGGAATCAACGTGCCATGATCGAAAACTCCCTGGGCTAGTTGCTCTCCCACGGAAGTACAGACACCACCACTCCTCCCCAGAGCGCCGATCGAGGGCTCCCAATAAGTGTGAGAGCGACCAGTGAGGATCTTCCCACATCTACAGGAGTGAGCCGCCGAAAGCTTGTGTTCCTGTAGCAGAAGTACATCCACACGTCCTACCACTGCTGGCTGAAGTTCCTGTCTCAAAATGAGCTTCCTGGGGCCACGGGTGCCAGAAGAGTGAAACCCATTCACATTCCAGGATACGAGGTGTAGGCTCATGGTGAGGACTGGGAGGCAGCGAACAACTGTCTGCTCACGGTCGAGGTCGAAGAAGAAGCTGACATTTCGGAGGAGAGGCGCTGGCGCTTATGGGAAGGTTTGGAGGGGGAGGCGGGGTCGTCCTGCCCGTCCTTCAACACCTTCAGCAAAGGCGAGAGGCCTTTGGTACCATGAACGAAGGCTTTCTCGAGCCAGCTCGAGATCTCTGAGGTGGACATCCCGTAGAAGGCACGGAGTTTCTGAGGCGTCCAGGCTCTGACATCTTGGGGGAGGGGCCAAGACAGGGGGGGCCTGAGGATCACAATCAGTCTGAATCGTTTGGCGGGGCAACGCCACTGCAAGAGCACGTCACCCTCGGACCACTGAGTCTCGAGAAGCTGCCCACCGGACGGGCCTAGGAACAAATCTGAGCATGCGTCTGCTCCCTGAGAGCCTCCCAAACCGAGTCGTCTGTCTAGGTCTCGGTGCCGTCACTGAGGAACGTGAAAGCAAAGCTAGGGCCATCCCTAGGGGCCAAGGCGGCTATCTTCCCATCCGCTCCTTTGCGGAGCAGGAAGATACTGATGTCCAGGCAAGCAGGGAAGGTCCCGAGGTCGGCCACATCCAAGTAGTCCCAGGGGCCAGATCTGTAAAAGTCGCGGGGGAGCTCTCTCTCCTGAGGCTGAGGCCCCATCAGAGTCTGCCACTAAGGGGCAAGCAGACGGAGAAGCCTGCATCGATGATGGTGGAGACTCCGGGTGTCCTATCAGCGGGGGGGGAGGGGGAGGGGGAGGAGGCTGGGGAATAGGCAGCTCAAACTCCTCAGGGGCAGCTGGCGGAGGAGAAGGAGGAGGGGGAGCGGGAACTGCCCTCGGCTGGGGAACCGACGGAGCAGCTAGCTCTGCGGGAGAACTGAAAGAGGTGGGGGGGGGGGAGGGATGGGGCTGCAACTGGAACTGGGGCTGAGAAGGAGGGGAAGAAGACTGAGGAGGACGTGGGGGCTGAAGCTACGGGTCGGGAGGCAAGGGGTGCCGTTGGGGGAGGCTGGGGAGAGGGAGAGAGGGGCTGAAGCTGCGGGTCGAGAGGCAAGGGGTGCCGTTGGGGCTGGTGCTGGTGGGGGGGAGGCTGGGGAGAGGGAGAGAGGGGGACCTGAGGCTATGGAGGGCGGGCTACCGTCGAGGAAGATGCTCTCCCAAGTCCCTGGGGCGGCTGCCTATCGGGTCTCTGGGGAGCAGCTACAGGCGGGGTAACCTCTGCCTCCTTGCCTTTATTAGAGATCTTCTTGTTCTTTCCCTTTTTTCTTCTAACCTCAGTCCAGCCGCCAGCCAGCTCTGGTCCGGCTCCGGCTGCCTCTGCTCCTCCTGGCGTGGCTGTCCAGAGGGGGGAGGAGGGTGCGGGCAGCGGGGGGAGGTGGGGAGGGCCGAGAAGAGCTGGCGAAACGTGGGCAGGCAGCCGCCAGGTGTCCAAAGCCGTGACACCTCAGACACTGTCCTGGCTGTCCGGTGTGACTACCATGCTCTGGGTGATGCTGCCGGCACCTGTCACGATCTCGATCACTGCCGGGAGTGTCGCAGGATCCGCCACGGCCACACGGACTCGGGGGGCTCCTGCCGTAGTCACCGCATCGGCGAAGGTATTGTGCATAACCCAGCCGAAGTGGGAACCAAGGTCCCTAACAATCGGCCACAGCTCAGCAGCAAGACCAGGAAAAACCAGCGTCACTGGATGGCGAGGTATACGGAATCGGGCATCAAAATCTGCTGTGCTGAATCCACGGTACCACGGGACTATCATGATAATCTTCCCATCCACTGACGTGGGGGAGCCAGCAATCAAGTTGCTCGCAGCTTTCGCACTGGAGAGTTTGAGCCAGAAGATGCCCCTTCCCATAAGGGCCACCTCCACAATATGGCCGTCCTCTAACATGAGAGTGGACTGTGGAGCCAGTCCCTGATGGCTGATCTGGAGGGGGAATGTCCAATGACTCTGCCGTAGACTGATGTAAGAGCAAAGTCATTGGCCACCTCCTGAACTCGAGATGACTGCTGCTCAGTTAGGATGACGCGGTAGGCATCTGGAGAGGGAGGGACCGTCTGGGCCTCCGGTTCCGGGCAGGGAGCCGCCATACCGCCAAGACAAACTGCGAGGCTTCGGATGAGGAAGAGGCTGTCACCCAATAACGGGGGGGTAGAAGCGGGAGGGTGGAGCCTGGGTGTGGCGGGAACGGAGGTGGCGCACGAGGTGGCGGACGGGGGGTGGGGAGGAATGGAGAGGCGGAGGGGGCGGGAGTGAGGGCGAAAAAAAAAAAAAAAAGGCGGGAGGCGAGGGGTGAGTGGAGGCGAGGGGTAGTGGACGGGCTAGGGCAGTAGGGCGGGGCGGTAGCGGCTAGGGCGGTAGGGCGGTAGCAGGGCGACGGGTAGCGGGCTAGGGCGGTAGGGTGTAGCTGGGCGGGGGGGTAGCGGGCTGGGGCGTAGGGGGGTAGCGGGCGGGGGTGAGCGGAGGGGGTAGCGGGGCGGGATAGCGGGCGGGATAGCGGGGTAGCGGGGCGAGATAGCGAGAGTGAACGGAGGGGGTAGCAGGGCGGGATAGCGGGGCGGGTGTGAGCAGAGGGGGTAGCGGGGGCGGGGGTGAGCGGAAGGAGTAACGGGCGGAGGGGGATGTAGAGGTACGGCAGGGGGGAAGTAACGGGCGGAGGGGGAGGTAGAGGTACGGTGGGGGGGAAGGGAAGCTCGCAGGAGCAGGAGCGTTGATCTCAGAATTCGTGAAATCCAATGCATATCATACTCTCTACTACAAAGTTCAAGGGGAAGACATCACTATTGCACTTTTGTACATAGATGATCTGATTGTGATCGGAAGCAAGGATAGCTTCATCAAAAAGTTTAAAAACAAGACTTATCTATAGAGTTCGACATGAAAGATCTTGGACTTATGCATTATTGTCTTGGTATTGAGTTTTGGAAAGATTCAAGCATCACCTTCATGAGTCAATTGAAATATGTTGACAGTCTCTTGAAGAATTTTCATATGGCAGATTGCAAGATTGCAGCCACTCCCATGGAATAGAGTTTGAAACTTACAAAAGATTCAGAAAAGCCTACAATCAATGACAGGTACTATGAGCAACTCATTGAATCTCTTATATATCTGACTATCACACGACCAAATATATGTTATGTAGTAAACTCACTAGCACACTTTATGTCAAATCCAAAAAATTCTCACTAGAATGCAACCAAAAGAGTCTCGGGATACATCAGAGGTACAAGATAGTTTGGAATAGAATATAGAGGAAGTCATCCAAGGTTGCATGGACACTATCATAGTAACTTTGCCGGAGATCATGAGACTAAGAGATCAATATAGGGATATGCATTTTACTTGTTCAAGGTGCTATATCATTGTCGTCAAACAAATAGACAATTGTTTCTTTATCATCAACAAAAGCAAAATATAGAGCACTCACTATAGGTGCATGTGAGGCTATATGGCTCTAAAGACTATGATAAAAAATAGACTTCTTTGATGAATCAAAGCCAACAACAATATACTGTGATAATCAATCGGTTGGCCAAGAATCCAATATATCACTCCAGGACAAATAACATTGATGTCAGAGAGCATTTCATTAGAGAAATAGTGTTACTTGGCGACATCACACTGTAGCATTGTGATAGAAAAGAAAATGTTGCAAACATCATTACCAAACCAGTTGGTGAAGAGCTTTTCGAGAAGCACCGACAAGCTCTTGGTTTGACATAGAGGAAGAACATTCCTATTAAAGGGGTGTGATGGAATGTAAGTCTTAGTCCTTCTTCAATTCCCTAGAATCATCATCTGAGAGTGCTCTCAACGAAAGCAAGAACGAAAGAGGGAGAGAGAGAAATAGAGAGCCACACAAGTTTTGGTGGGTGTAGAACACCCTAATCTTCTTTTTCATTCATTTATATATGTGTTTGAGTATTGTACATAACCAGGGTAAAGGCACAGTGACCTTTAACCCCCACAACCTCCCACTTAAAGGACAATGTGCCTTTAAGGGAGAACAACCATTGAGCATACTATCCAATGCCCATCAATACACAACAATACTCAAACCACTGACTAGGTAGGCTCTTCGTCAGCATATCTGCAGTCCTCAAGTACCTCCCTGATGAAATAGTACCTGACCTCAATGTGTTTGGTCTTTGCATGAAAGACCGGATTCTGTACTAGCTGAATAGCACTCATGGAATCACTATGCAATGTCGGTACACCTGTATGAATCCCCAAATCTCCCACTAGCCGATCAAGCCATATAGCCTCCTTGCAACCCTCTGTGGCTGCAACATACTCAGCCTCTATGGTAGACAAAGCAACGCACTTCTGTGCATGAGACATCCACGACACTGCACCACCTGCAAAGGTGAACACATAACCAGAAGTGTATCTCCTACTATCCACATGCCCTGCATAGTCTAACTCTGTGTACCCAAGTACACGCATGTCTCCTCTACCAAAGCAGATGCACATCTCCTTGGTACCCTTCATGTACCTCACGATGCACCTCCCAATGCCCCTTTCCTAGATTAGCCATATATCAGCTAACAACTCCCACTGCAAATACAATGTCTGGTCTAGTAGCTATCATAGCATACATAAGACTCCCAACTGCTGATGCATAAGAAACCTTGGCCATCGTGGCCCTTTCCTCATCTAATTTGGGACTATCTGTATGACTCAGTTTCACATATGGAGGCAATGGAGTACTCAATGTGTTCCCCCCCTCCATATTGAAATGCTGCAATACTTTTGTAACATACTCTTTTTGTGAAAGCCAAAGGAGTTTCCTACTTCGATCACGCGTGATGTGCATACCAAGAATATGACCTGCAAGTCCCAAATCCTTCATATCAAAGGCCTCATGCAACTTGGCCTTTAATGCATCTAGCTCATAAGTATTCTTGCTAGCCAATAGCATATCATCCACATATAGTGCCAAGATTATCAGGCTATTATCCTTAGCCCTTTTAGTGTAGAGGCAGTGATCAATTTCACTCCTTCTAAAACCCTGGGACCGAATGAAAGCATCAAACTTCTGATACCATTCTCTAGGCGCTTTCTTAAGACCATAGAGACTCTTCTTCAGCTTGCAAACTAAATGCTCTTTGCCCTTTTCTTCAAAGCCTTCCGGTTGCACCATGTAAATTTCCTCATGCAAATCCCCATGCAAGAAAGCTGTCTTGACATCCATCTGCATAAACTCCATATCCTCTGATGCCACTAGTCCAAGCATGCATCTAAGTGTGGTCATCTTCACAACCGGAGAGAATATCTCATCAAAGTCCACACCCTTCTCTTGCTTGAACCCTTTAGCGACCAAACGGGCCTTGTAACTAGGCACATCATCACCTGTGACCTTCATTTTGTAGACCCATTTACATGGCAATGCTTTCTTTCCATGTGCCAAAGAAACCAAGTCCCAAGTCTTATTCTTCATAAGTGAACTCATCTCTGATTGCATAGCATACTCCCACTTGCGTTGATCCTCGCGCATCATAGCCTCTCTGTAGCAAGAAGGCTCCCCGCAATCAATAAACATCACATAGTCTACCCCTAGAACAAACCTATCAGGCGGTCTAGACACTCTAGATGATCTTCTTAAGGGCATTTCAGCTTGCTGTCCCACCTGCATATCAGCCATATTTGGCTCATCATTTCCACCAATAGATGATCCATCATCTACCCTTGATTATATACCTGTGGGAGTACTTGGTGGTACCATTTCTTGCACATTTGGTGCATGGACATCTTGCTGTCTATCAACATATGCAGGTAGATTCATATCCTTGAAAGTGATTCTCCTCATTTCCACATCCCTCATGGGTGCCTTATGCATCTTCTTCTCATTGAAGACTACACCATGGTTGCGTATGATCTTCTTTATTTCTAGATCCCAGAGATGATAGCCCATCTCTCCACTTTCACCATAACCCAGAAAGATGCATTTCCTAGACTTAGGGTCATTATTTGTCACTTTTATTGATGACTATAGCAGAAAAGTTTGGGTGTATTTTATGAGAAAGAAAAGTGAAGTGTTTGGGCATTTCAAAGCCTTTAAAGCTACGGTTGAAAAAGAAACAGGCTGCAAATAAAATGCCTAAGGTCAAATGGAGGGGGAGAGTACCTCTCAAATGAGTTTGCAAGTTTCTTGCAGGAGCATAGCATAAAGCAGCAATATTCATGCAGTCATACCCCAACTCAAAATGGACTTGCAGAAAGGAAAAACAGGCATATTGGAGAGGTATCTCGTGCCATGCTCAACGAAAAAGAGATGCTAGACTATTATTGGGCTGAAGCAGTTGCTACAGCAGTCTACATAATGAACAAGACTCCCACTGTAGCAATACATGGCATGATGCCAGAGGAGAGCTATACTAGTAGCAAACCATATATTTCTCATTTGAAAGTTTTTGGTTGCATTGCCTATGTTCATGTGCCAGATGAGTTGAGATCCAAGTTGGATCCAAAAGCTGAGAAGTGCGTCTTTATTGGATATTCTTTGCAGTAGAGAGGGTATAGATGCTATAACCCTTCTACTTGTAAGTTTACAGTGAGCAGATATGTTGTTTTTGATGAGATGAGTAGTTGGTATAAACCATTAAATGTGATTGATGATGTAGATGCACAAAATGGTAATGCTGCACATAATTCACAACAGCAGCCACAAAATATTAGTGGACCTGTAGTGTCCTCTAGTAGTGGTTCACATACTTCTCCATGGATAGGCAGATTGAGATCAGGAGGATCTCCTCAAAGCAATGCAGATTGGTATGCAAGTATCACAAAAAGGAAAAGATAAAGTATCTATCAGCCCATGTTTGATGTGAATGCAGGTCACTCTTATGTGGATGGTGAACCCAGTGGCACAGAATAGAGCCTTGATGATGAGTTGGGTATTCCTTCTGTTGTTACACCTGGAGTAAGGAAGACAAGGGATGTTTTGAGAGCACCTGGTAGTGAGCCTATTTTGCACAAGTCTACCAGAGCTAGGTATCCTGTGGATAGGCTCAAATATGATGGATTTACAGCCATTCACTATGCCTATATGGTCAAAGTGATACATGAACTAGAACCCACTTCTTTTGAGCAAGCCATGGGAAAAGAAAAATGGGAGAAAGCCATGGATGAAGAAATGAATGCCTTGGAAGCAAATGCTACATGGGAATTGGTGCCTTTGCCTAAAGACAGAATGCATTTGGCTGCAAGTGGGTTTATAAGGTGAAGCACAATGTAGATGGTTCTGTGAACAAATATAAGGCAAGATTAGTTGTCAAGGGATATGCACAGACATATGGAATTGATTATAAAGAAACATTCAGTCTAGTTGCAAGGATGGCAACCATAAGAGCAGTCATTGCTATGGTTGCATCAAAGGGATGGTCTTTACATCAGATGGATGTAAAGAATGCTTTCTTGCATGGTGATTTGCAAGAAGAGGTCTATATGGAGTAGCCACTAGCTTATGTTCATGTTGTTCATCCTGAGTTTGTTTGCAGGTTGAAGAAAGCCTTATATGGCTTGAAGTAAGCACCCAGAGCATGGTCTAACAAGATAGGATAGTATCTTGTCACTATTGGCTTTCAGATTTCCAAGGCAAATTTGTCACTTTATGTGAGAAAAATAGAGAAAGGCATTGTGCTGCTTGTCATTTATCTTGATGATTTGATCATCACAGGTGATAGTGATAAAGATATCCTTCATGTGAAAATGCTATTGAAGTAGAAGTTTGAGATGAAGGATTTGGGAGAGCTGCGCTACTTCTTGGGCATTGAGGTGATTAGATCCACAAGTGGGATATGGCTCTTGTAGAGGCAATATGGTTTGGACATGCTATCCAAATATGGGATGATAGGCTGTAAACCTATTTCAATTCTTTTGGAGCAGAATGTGAAGTTGAATGCAGATGCAGGTGAGCTTTTGGAAGATCCTACTATGTACAGACGCATAGTAGGAAGTTTGATTTATATGACTATTGCCAGGTCAGATTTGAGCTATGCTATTGGGTTGGTAAGTCAGTTTATGCAAGCTCCAAGGAAACCGCATTTGGATGCGGCTAGATGCATACTGAGGTATGTGAAGTCCACATTGCAGTATGGACTATTTTATGAGACTGGGGTTCAGATACAGTTGCATGGATACACTGATGTTGATTGGGCTGGTAGTATTTCTCATAGACGATCTACAAGTGATATATGTTCTCTTTTAGGAGTGCTGTAGTCACTTGGAGCAGCAAGAAATAGTCTACAATTGCCTTATCAAGCACAGAGGCTAAGTACAGGGGTGCGGCAATGGCTCCATGTGAGGTAGCTTGGTTGCATAAGCTACTTTATGATATGAATCAGTCTACAGATGGGCCAGTTGTCATTTATAATGACAACGTGAGTAGTATAGACTTGGTAGATAACCTAGTCTATCATGTTAGAACAAAGCACATTGAGGTGCATTATCATTATGTGTAGGAGAAGGTTCTAGTAGGTTTTATTGATCTAGTTTATGTCAGCACAGAGGATCAGGTAGTTGACATATTCATGAAGGCATTGGGTGCAGAGAAGCTACGCAAGTTCAGAGACCTGCTTGGTGTGCAGGAATTGAGATTGAGCTCGAGGGGGAGTGTTAAGATATCGAGCTCAACTCGTGATACGCCAGGGTGACCGTTGTGCATTTATGTCACCGACTTGTTAGTTGCAGATGCAGTTGGTACATCGCCCATGAATAATAGCTGGATGAGAGCTATCTTTATGTACTCTAGTTAGTGGCTTAGTTAGTATGCCACCTTAGTTAGCGGAGTTTGGTTTGAGACCCACATATAGGATTTACCTATTCTTTTGTACTCAAAGTTCTTTTGGCTTTCACAACAAAGAAGAGGAAAACTATTTTTAGCCTCCACCTTTGTGTATATTCCCCGATTGTGTATGTGAGAAAGTTGCAAGTGAGACTCCTTCCTTCTCTCCCACTTTCCTCCTCCTCGCCATTGCTACGTGGGTCACTCAGGACCTCATCTTCCACTTCTTCTAATATGAGGTCATACTGTTCATGGATTATGTACTTATAGTCCATGAAGTCCTCTACACAACCCATTATGTCCTTTATACAATCATCTTTGGTGGTCCAGTGGTCGTGGCAGTCTCTCAAAAACCTAACTCTAAGAAGATCCCATAGGTTGTTTCATTCTTGCCTCAATCGCTCCGGCTCCATGTGCCTTCGGTGAGGACCCCACCCAAGCGCACACATTTCTATGCTATACTTCACCCAGTCTGTATCATGTGCAATCTTCTCTGCTTCATATAATAGCACGCTCAACATCATGCAATTACATGTGCATAGCACTAACACATATAGAGTGCTATAAAGGAAAGGGTTAGATGCCCTAACCCTATTCCTAACCCTAAATGGGTTTGTATATATTCTACATTATCAACTAAATCTAGTGTACAGTTAGTCATTTGTGGTGTGCTCTCTAGCTGTGCCTTCTCTCCTCATCTCCACTCTTCTCCTCTCCCCTCTTCATATTTTGTCAAAGTGTTCTCAGGTAGTCTTTCATATCATTCAAGCAATGAGACATCTTTGATACATAATCGGTGAGGAGGGGAAGATATGTGGCAAGAAGAGATGGATATCTATGTTGAGCCAAAAGATTGGCAAAATATGGAAGACCAAGAAGCTACCATGAATTTTGAGCTTGTGAGGGATGAGCATTCGGACCATGAGGAGGAACCAGAGAAACACTGACAATGAAGAGTTCCAGAAAGATAATGACCTAGCCATGTGAAAAGAGAGACTGTTTTTTATTACCACATTGACACTATAAGTGAGCCACTTCCAAACTTGTGTATGAGATAGTCTGAACCCTTCAATAAAGAGGCAACCTCTAGCTTCTAGCAAAAAGATTCTCAGTAGTCATCAACAGAGAGTCTCCATTCTGAAGAATCCAACAACTTGTCTACATGTAGATCAAGCCATGAGCATGCTTCCCCAATCCAAAGATACAAATCTAGTTTAGAGGTAGCACATGCCTCAGGTCAAGATTAGCAAAGAATATCTACACATATGTTAGAAGTAGAAGAGGAGACTAGACATAGTCTTGTCCAAGCTTCCAACCAGTAGAAGAGGAGACAAAACATAGTCTTTATCGAGCAAGGATCAAGTTATGGATGCAACCAAGTTAGCAGATGCTCACGTCATAAAATAACATCAAGAAAAAGAATTCCTAGTCTTGCCCCATTGTCCAAAAATAAAATACCTACTCAAAACTATGCATTTCCCATGAACAAAAGCCCAAATGATTTGCATTGGTACTGCATTGGTACTAGGGTGTGGCCACCTACATCATCAAAAATCAAGTTCAATGGTTCAAAAGGTCTTAATGCCTTGAATACAAGAACCCAAGAAATCTCCTATTAGATGACATCATCACAAGCATGTCCACACAGATGAATGTCAATATCAAAATGCATGACAATATGACGATGACTATGCTGATGAATGGGTGACCTAAGGGCCCTAGTTGGTAACGATCATGGTAAAACCATATACTCCAACCATGGTCAATTTTGAGGAATTCAAGGGAACTAAAGATGAAGATCCACATAGCAACTTGCAAAGTTTTCTACAAGTTTGTCACATTAATAGTGCTATGACAAAATAGGAATATATGAATTATTTCACTTGTACACTGACCAAGACAGTGCAACATTGGTCTAACCAATTTCCAATCGGGTACTTCAAACAAATATGGCATGTTGATATGTCCCTTTCCCCTAAAGGGTACCCCTTAAGTGCCATAGCGACAATTGCATTTTCCTTGGTTGCACAAGGAAATACATTTTCCTTGGTGCACTCATATATAAGTCTAAGAACAAGTGCAGTGGTTGCCATCAATTTCCTTCTATTTGCCATTATTTGTTTGTTCATTATTGCCACCATTTGCCAAAAAATCATTTACTTTCTGTCTCTATTGCCTATCCATTTGAACAATTCAGTCACACTGATTTTTAGCTATCAAGAATTTGGTCTTTTGTAATGGGAAAGAACATAATCTTGACATGCTGGAGAAGGAAAGAAGGCCACAATGAGAAGAAAATACAAGAATGGGAAGCTATACCCCCAAAAAAAATGTAGCCTCTATTCAAGTTGTTCCAAAAGACCTTCGTATTTTGGTCTTTAGGTAGAGAGAAGAATTTCCTACTTTGCTTGAAGAGGTGAGCTCATCTACTTGATTGACTCCAGTGTTGCCTATTGATGACCACATGTAGCAAAGATGCAGTAAAAGGTTGTGGGATGATAGGTGGTGAGGCCAGAGACTATGCTACATGAAGTAGGGTAGAGCTGCAAATGTAGTCAGCGTTGCATGAAGCAGGGCAGAGCTACAGTGTGTCGAGCTCTACAATATTCAAAATGATGGTTGTGTCTCATTATTATGCTAGTGTGGGATCATGTTGCTGGGAAAATTTTCAGCTAGAGCACCGGTCCACTCCAAATTCAAAATCTCACCCAAGAGCATGTCACATCATGGCCCCGAAAATAGTTGTGCAATTGCTACACCTAAGAAAACAAGGACCCAATAAGAAGAATTGATAGAAATAAAGGGGAAAGGGGGGGGGTCACAATCAAAAGCATTTCTAAAAGAGAACACTATCCATGTTTCAGGATGTTGAGGAAGAAAATGGATGGTGTGTTGGTGGCTAGGTCATTCTAGCAAGAAGGGATCGATGCATAGCTTGACTGTTGATAAGCATGGGAGTAAGAGGGTATTTGATGTAGAAAGAGGAGCAACTTGTGTGGGGCTAGACAATTTGTAATAGGAGAGATGCTAGATGTGGAAGAAGAAGAACAAAGGTTGTGTTATAATAAAGGAGGTTCAGAGTTGTGAATTTAGTGCATGCAGGAACACATGCAGGAATGCATGCAGGAACACATGTAGGAATTGCATGTAGGAATTTCATATGGTAATTAGGTAGGAAATACATGTAGGATGTGCATATTAGAATCACATATATAGGATTCACATCTAGGAATTGCATGTAGGATTCACATATCGAATTCGGAAGAGACGTTCTTGAGAGATTATTCCTAGGCTCATGTGAGTAAAAGCAAAGATTTTTCACTACTCTACACACTTAGTTGACAGAATTTACTGAGATTCCAATCTTTACTACTCTACACTAGTTATGGAAATTATATTTTTTGATATATCTTGCTTTGGATATTATTACTTTAGTCTAGTGTGACTATGGCAAAGTACTCCATAGGAGCGCACTGGATGTGGCGGGGGTCCTAGCTCAGGGGGGTCACTGTGTATAAACCCTCTATATCACGTGCGTTCAAGGCCTATATTTAAAATCCCTTATCTGTAAATTTTTTCTTTAATAAAATGTACCCCTTTTCTATACAAATCTGTAAAATTTTTCCAAAACTATTTTAAATAGTCCCTTATGTATATTTATTTCTGTAAATTTTAGAAATAAAAAATATCCTTCTGTTGAACTCACGTGATAGGGTTACATATGATGAGTGACCCCTCCGAGGGTCCTAGTGGATACTTTGTGTGGTTGGTTGGGGACACCTGACTAGCTTGTGTTTTGCCATGCTAGATGGTCGGTATTGTGGGTGATTCCATGTTAATACTGATGTCGCTAGTGTTATTAGTGTTGTGCTTGGTTATTGTGCTTTGAGCGCAGTTATGTTGGGATCGGCTGATTCGGTGATTCGCTCAATCGATTGTTAATAACTAATGTAATTGGCAGCTTGAGTACAGGTGATGGAACTCATAGCGAGGATTGGAGTTAGTGCGAGGGTACCGACCGAGGTGTCGCACAGTGCATTATAAATGGCCATGGGCCAATTTTGTATTTGTTTTATTATTGCAAGTTTGAGCAGTATATTTTGTGGAGGACATAATTCATTTTTGGGCCCTAAGATGGCTATGTAAAGCAAATCCCTCATTTTTGGATGAGAGGGATAATTTTGGCTCCTTGATGCTTTTATGGAATATCATAAATACTCTAGATGAGGAAGCGTGAGCCACTCATCTAGAGGGGGGAGATTGTACCCAATCTGCTGTCGCTCTCATGGTGTGATCGTGCTTTTCTTCTCCAATTGATTAAGTGGTGAATTTGTGTGAAAAGAATTACCTTTTGGTTTTAGTGGTATCAGAGCTTTGGTGATGCTCTTGTGGAGGAAGAAAAGAGAACCTCTTTTGTGTGAAAATTGAAAGGGAGAGAAGTCCTATGGAGCATGGAGGATCCAAGAGGACCACCTGACTCGCATGTAGAATCAGAGTTCATGGGGAGAGAAAGCTTGCATCAAGGGATGTGCCCATGAGTGTGTTTTTTTTTGGAACCCCATTCAAGGCCACACTGTTCTCAAAGTCCCTGTAGATATCCCTTATGCTTAAAGGGCTAAAATCTCTCTTTAGTCTTGGGCTTTAAAGTTCGCACCAAGCAAATCCGTCGACGTCAACATCTCGGGAGCCTTGCTGCGCACTCGACTCTCACTGTGCATTTACATAGTCTACACTACCTGTAGCAATTCAACACTGAACGTGATAGCGCCAGAGCTCTGAGATCTAGCACCTATGCTCCCATCAGCACCTCCGTGCGCCCACCTATAGCTCGCAATAGTTAAGAGGAGCCTAGAGCCCTCTAGAGCCTACGGCTCTTCCCTCTTTCAGACTACGCACTGCATAGCACCATGTTAGCAACGATTGAAGACATCCACCTTTAGATTCAACACACTTGTTTGTAGATCACAGACCTACAGTTTTTGGTAGCTAGTTGATCAATGCAGAACTGGCAGTTGCACCAGTCAAAATCTCTACTTGTAGGACTAGCAGCCATTGCAGCCCATTACCCAGTGATCATCATTCCATCATGAGCTCCTTCGAAGCGTGCACCCAATTGTAAACTCCCGACCGACTACGTCTCTGCCTGCGACGAATTCTCTATTGGAAGACCAAAGTCAAAGTTTTTCTTTGACCTCCAAAACACCTTAGTCCTCTAAGGTTAATTTCAAGAAGAAAAAAAAAGGGAAAAAAAGAAAAAGAAAGCGCTTTAAAGTTCAAAGAGAGAGAGAGAGAGAGAGAGAGAGAGAGAGAAAGAAGACATTTTTTCTTTTGGCAATCTGCAACACAAAGTACGAGGCCACTCCGTCGACCAGCGAAGACGTATTTAAAAAAAAAAGAGAAGAGCAAAGCAAAATCTGAGGAAGCTTGAATCAAGAAGGTGAATTGGAACCACGAAATCACCGAGCAATTAATTGGAGATTAGTCGAGTGCATAAATGACTATGAGCGACATCATTGGTCACATATCTCCCACTCTAGTCCTTTCCACCTCCGATCAGAGAGCGAGATAAGTGATTTTTTTTGCTTTATATTTCATACACTTAATATCTTCCGCCATCCATTTCTTACCATACACTCGAATCGCACTTTTTCATCCATTTAATTCTCATACACTTAGTATCTTTATTTTTTTTCTCTGCTTTGCTTTACTTGTACTTATTGCATTATCATGGTGCATCAACCACAACCACCCACGCTCCAAGAGCAGTTAGATGCACTTCAAGTATAGTTGGCCGATGAGCATGAGCATAGGGAGAGATTGGAAAAGAAAATCAATTGTAAGAAAAGGAAGAGACATTCATCTAACGATGAGTGATCCAACGATGATTCCGACGATGATACTATTATCAGGACAGTCAAAGCCACATTGAGAGCACAAAATTTGAGGAAGAAGAGTAAGATAAGTAGAAAAGCTTTCTCATTTCAAAATTTTGATGGAAAGAAAGAAGCACGCACTATCTTGTCTTGGATTAGTCAGTTAGATGATTATTTTTCAAGGGAGAAATTCTCTTAAAAGGATAAGATTAAATGTGCTGCAAATCATTTAGTAGAGAGTGCTGCACTTTGGTGGAACATCACTAAGCACAGTAAAAGGCGACCAAAATCTTGGAAGTCTTTTCAAAAGCTCATCAAGAGAGATTTCCTTCCCTCACATTTCAAAGCAAAAACCAGACAACAGTGGGATACTTTCAGGCAGTTCGATAAGGAAATGATCTCCACATATACTGATAGATTTTGGCAAACATTAATCCAATTACAGTCCTTAGAGAAAGTTAATGAGCGAGATCAATGAAGGAAGTATGTGGCAAGTTTAAAGTCTAAATTGAGAGCTGAGATTAACATGTTTCATCCTCGCTCACTGAGCTTTGCAATTTCTCTTGCAATGAATTGTGAGAGAAAGAATGGAATCCCAAAAGAAGGGAAAGATTCAGAACGACATGTACCTTTCCATAAGAAAAAGAGATTTGATAAAAAGCCCTTCTTTAAATCTAAAAATGGTTTTGCTCCACAGAAGACAGATTCTTCTTCGAAGCCGAACGGTGGAAATTTTCCAAAGAAAGAAATAAGGTGTTTCAAGTGCAACAAGGTGGGACACATAGCCACTGTCCTGAAAGAAAGAAGACCCCAACGGCGAAAGTGCACATGATTGATGACGAAGCAGCCAAGCAAGAGGGAGGTAAGTATAATTGTCATGCTCTTCTAAAGATGAAAGGTTTCATTAATGGCAAAGAGGTTGTTATTCTACATGACGATGGCAGTACACATGATTTCATTTCGGAAAGAGCCTTAGCAAAGCTAAACCTAGAGTCTTTCCCATCTAGCTACAAGGTCAAAGCTACTTTTACCAAAACAAAGTACAATTGCACTAGAGAGGTCAAGAATCTTGAAATCTCAATCAAACCCTTTAAAGATACATGATACTTTCTAGTGGCACCCCTACAGGGAGTGGACATCATCTTAGGAATGCCATGGAGGCATCAATACAATCCTAAGATAGATTACAATTCACATCAGATGAGAAGGACAGACAAGAAATATGTCTGAAAAGCTCAATGAAATCTGAGGTCAGTCCTTTACTCAACCACACACAAGCCAAAAGAGCAATTAGAAAACGTGAGAAGACATATCTTATTTTGGTGAATATGGTAATAGCTACTCAGCCAAACACTAAGCCTATGCACCAAAAATTTCTTTCTCAATTTTTTGATTGTTTCTTAGAGGATTTACTACCTGGACTACCATGTTCTCGACCTGAAGATCATAGGATAGACATCCTACCGGGCAATACTCCACCTTGCAAAGCTCCTTATAGAGTCAATCAGCTAGAACAAAAGGATATTCAAAAGCAAGTGGAAGAACTAATAGAGAGAGGATTGATAAGACCCAGCAGTTCTCCTTATGGAGCACCTGTCTTATTGGTCAAAGAGAAAAATGGAACCTACCGAATGTGCATAGACTATCGTGCACTAAACAAAATCACAGTGAAGAACAAATATCCAATCCCTAGGATCGATGATCTTTTGGACAAATTGAAAGGGGCCAAATTCTTCAGTAAAATAGATCTCAAATCCGGCTATCATCAAGTTCGTATGGTAGAAGAGGATATATACAAGACTACTTTTAGAACTCAAATGGGACATTATGAGTTCCTAGTTATGCCTTTTGGGCTAACTAATGCTCCAGCTACTTTTAGTAGAATGATGAACCGAATCCTTCTTAAACACCAAGATTGTGTGGTAGTATTTTTTGATGATATTCAAGTGTTTAGTAAAGATGTTGAGGAGCATAAAGAACATCTGAAGCTAGTCTTTTCACTCTTGAAAGAAAACCAATTGTACATAAACCCTAAAAAGAGCAGTTTCTTTCAAGATCAGATACAGTATTTGGGTCACATTGTATCCGTCGATGGGATTCGAGTAGATCTACAGAAGATTGAGTGCATAGTCACATGGCCGAAACCCCGAGATATACATGAATTAAGATCATTCTTGGGATTGTGTTCAGCTTTTATAGAAAGTTTGTCAAGAATTTTGCATACATTGCACATCCATTGACCGACCTTCTTAGAAAAGCTAAGCATTTCTTATGGACTGACCATCAAGAAAAATCTTTTATAGCTTTGAAAGAAGCTCTCACACAAGTTCCTGTGTTGCAATTACCCGATTTCTCTAGACCATTCTTTGTAGTTGTAACCGATGCTAGTGGATATGGAATTGGAGCTGTACTTATGCAAGATGGACATCCAATAGCATATGAGAGCCAAAAATTAAAACCAGCGGAATGCAATTACAATACATATGATAAATAATTAACCACTGTTGTGCATGCTTTATGAATGTGGAAACATTATTTGATGGGAGTTGAGTTTCTTATCAAAACCGATTAGCAAAGTATCAAGCATTTGTTGACTCAGCCACTAATATCCGATAGACACATCAAGTGGGCATCATTTATACAGAGTTTTCAGCCCATGATTTAGTATCAACATGGAAAGGAACATGTAGTTGTTGATGCTCTTAGCAGAAAGCCAAGTATTAATCACATCACTGCTGTAGAGATCTAGCCTTTTGAAGGTATGAAGAGTTCTTATCAAGGGGATCTAGACTTCTCGGATATATGGAACAAATTAGAAAATAACAATTGGAATCCTATGTTGGACTATTCATGCAATGATGGATACCTCTTTTATCAAAAGAAATTATGCATCACTCGACCCTTTAGACAAATTGTAATGGAGGAAATGCACCAACCACCATATATGGGACATAGGGGAGTGACTGCCACTTTACAAGTGATAGCAAGAGAATTTCATTGGCCTACTATAAGAAAAGATGTGGCTAATTTTGTAGCCAAATGCATCACTTGTCAAAAGATCAAGAGTTACAAAGGAAAGACCCCAGGATTGCTTATGCCTTTGCCTATTCCTACGCAACCTTGGGAATAAATATCTATGGATTTCATAACAGGTTTTCCTACTACAGCGAACCAAAATGATATGATTTGGACGATAATAGATCGCCTTAGTAAGCAAGCTTATTTCATCCCATGTAAGAAGACTATGTAAGAAGACTTTAGCAGCTCAGCAAGTTGCACATTTATTCATCAAGCATGTCTTGGTTCATCATGGTTTGCCAAAGGATATAGTGTCTGATCGAGATTCAAAGTTTTGCAGTAATTTCTGGACTACATTATTTCATAATCTAGGCACTAAGTTAGACTTCTCATTAGCTGTTAATCCAGAATCAAATGGACAAACTGAGGTTACAAATAGTACTATTCTAGATATGATAAAAGCTTATGCGGGAAGTCAACTAAAGACTTGGGACAAATACATTCATCTCTTACAGTTTGCTTAGAATAATACTCCTCATTCTACAACTGGAAGAGCACCCTTTGAGATTATCTATGGGAAGGTTTTACCTATTCCTATCACACGATTGACCCATAGAGTGGAAGCAGCAGATGCATTTACCCATGACTATCAAAATATTCTCAAAGAGGTTCAAGAAGCATTGCAATCGCTCAAGAGAAGTACACGAAACAAGCTAATAAGAAACTGAAACATATGCTTTTTAAAGAAGGGGATTATGTGCTTCTTCGGATTGAGAAAAGAAGATTGAAGAGTGTTGAGAAATGGCCAGTAATCAAGATGTCACCACATTTTTATGGACCATTCAAGGTGATTCAAAAAATCAATGATCTAGCTTATAGGCTTGAATTACCTGATAATTGGAAAATATATAATGCTTTCCATATCAATAGGAAAAGGTCCTTTGAAGGGCTTTAAGAGGCTATGAAGAGGCTCCATTAATTGTTGATGAAGAAGAAATTCTAGAGCCTGAATGCATTATTGATCATCAACAAACCTCGACCCGAAAAAGAAATGTCTATATTAAATATCTGCTCAAATTTAAGAATCATCCAAGAGGTGATGCTCAGTGGATGCCTGAGCGGTTCTTTCGAACTTTTCCAAACCTCATTAGTTCCTATAATCAAACACGCGACTGAGGTTAGTTGCAATCCAAGCAAGAGGGATGTTATGGAAATTATATTTTCTGATATATCTTGCTTTGGATATTATTACTTTAGTCTAGTGTGACTATGGCAAAGTACTCCATAGGAGCGCACCAGACACGGCGGGGGTCGTAGTGGATACTTTGTGTGGCTAGTTGGGGACACCTGACTAGCTTGTGTTTTGCCATGCTAGATGGTTGGTATTGTGGGTGATTCCATGTTAATACTGATGTCGCTAGTGTTATTGGTGTTGTGCTTGATTATTGTGCTTTGAGCGCGGTTATGTTGGGATCGGTTGATTTGGTGATTCGCTCAATCGATTGTTAATAACTAATGTAATTGGCGGCTTGAGTATAGGTGATGGAACTCATAGCGAGGATTGGAGTTAGTGCGAGGGTACCGATCGAGGTGTCGCACAGCGCATTATAAATGGCCATGGGCCAATTTTGTATTTGTTTTATTATTGTAAGTTTGAGCAATATATTTTGTGGAGGACATAATTCATTTTTGGGCCCTAAGATGGCTATGTAAAGCAAATCCCTCATTTTTGGATGAGAGGGATAATTTTGGCTCCTTGGTACTTTTATGGAATATCATAAATACTCTAGATGAGGAAGCATGAGCCACTCATTTAGGGGGGGGGATTGTGAGCCACTCATCTAGGGGGGGGAGATTGTACCTAGTCTGCTATCGCTCTCATGGTGTGATTGTGCTTTTCTTCTCCAATTGATTAAGTGGTGAATTTGTGTGAAAAGAATTACCTTTTGGTTTTAACACTTGTCCAAAGTAGATTTTTCACTACTCTATACACATAGTGGGAGATAGTTAACAATAGTTAAAAATCTATGATGCAAAACAATAGCCATGCAATTGTTTGATTTTATTGGGTAATTTTAGTTGATCCCATTTGATGTCCTTCCAAGAACTCATTTGAGAGAAGGAATGTATCTAAATACAAGTGTTATGTCCTTAGTTGATCACATTCAATCAAAAGATACTATCAATTGCATTTAGATTATCTAAATAATCATTATCATATGGTTCGTAGCCATAAAGAGCTCACTAGGTTGACAAAATGAGGACACCAAGCTTCTTGTATTTTATTACAATAATGATAATCATTACCAAAAAGCTACGAAGATGATAGAACAAAGTCTACTTTTACCATAATAGGTTTGTAACTACTTGCAATGAAGATCTAAATATTTTAAAGTTTAAATTTAAGCATTCATTCGTGATGTAGACCAACATATAATTACCATTAGAGGGAGGTAACCTAATTCCAATGACAAGTTCAAAGGATATGATAATCTACATTGGATTTCTTTCTAAAAATTAAAATTCAAAACTTAATAGATCACGTTTTATCCTTTGAATATTTAGCTTTATTTTTTATTATCACAAATCTTTATATGGAAAACCTGGTTCTTTACCTTGGGAAAGTCCATTTTCTATTGTGTTTGTAGTTCCATTCAATTTCTACAATGGATTTTAAAATGATGATTCAAATTCAATAAAGAAACAATGGCCAAAAGAAAATAAATCTCAAACCTTGAAATTTTAAAACAAAAGAGTCATTTGTGGTCAAATATGTATTAAATTTAACATATTATAATAAATCTCTTACCTATATGCAAACTTAAATGCCACCCCCATAAATTTTACAAGCGAATCATCATTGGCAACACTATATTTAGTGTTTGTGTTTTCTTGGTAGTCTTCTACTTAATCTAAAGGTGGCCTACCCAACCTAGTGCTATACATCTTGGTGTGGGGCGTTCATTTAAACACAACAACAAGGGCCACTATAGGGATAAAAATAGGTTTTTAAATAATCAAATGTTTGTAAAAAAGTCCCAAAATCACGATCCAAATCTCATAAAGCAGGGAAAGAAATGGCATTCCAGAAATATGTACGTTGCAAAGAACACGAACACGTTCAACGATTTCCCAGGACCCAAGAGGCTAGGGCCACCACCTTCCAAGACCTTGCAATTGCGCATTTTTCTTTCTCGTGACCAAGATGGTAGGTGCGTGAACTTAAACTCCATTCACGATATTCACCCTCGGGAGTGCTGTATGGCAGCGTGATTGGACCGTGGAACCCGCCAGCGGGCCGCGACCAAATCGCCATCGACCGTTTGAGACGAGAAGTACAGCGATGAATTATGGGCATCATGGCAATCGATCGGACAAAAACAACAGGTCCATCTATTTAAATTAGTTGGGTTCCATATCCGTGATTTCCGTTAATCAAATTTCCATGAATCGGTGGGAAAAGCGAACGAGCGACAGACGACGATGGAGAGCTCAGAGAGGCAAGAAATGGAGGATTCGCCACTTTATTCACTGTTGAATGTTTCAGGAGGCCGTTGAATTCGGCCACGAAAAAATCCACTCGTGTTCTCTGCAACAATTATGCAAGCCGTTGCAAGGTCAGAGTAGCAGCTATGCATTGTTAGCGCTTATGGACTCTACTTTTTGCCCACGCTAATCGCATTTGATCCCCTTGGGTTCACAAGCAAACGACAACCTTCGTCGTCCAAATCGCAACGCAGAGAGTATCTTCCGTCTCTCCGACAGGAACTTTATTTGGCTCCTTCCCAATTTCAAAGTGTCCACAGAACCCTATTTCCGACCGAGCCTAGCGATGGGTAGTTCGGATGGAGCTTCCACATTTCGTCGTGCTCACTTTGATATGTGTACCCAAGCTGATTGCTTTCAGTCCAGAAAAACTTCACGGATCATCTAAACATAACGGTAAGTGAGGGACGCTCTACGAACTCCTTTAATATCATGGACAGCCAATATCGAAGTGGACTGTGGCCTTTGCGTACGATGCTCACCGATGAGCAATGGTAAGGTGAAGAGATTCAGCACAGCGCCAGAATATAAGACAAGAGACTGCAACAGAGCTTACATTATGCGGACCAGTTAACTATATCAACGGAGCTTACATTATGCGGACCAGTCTTGATGTTCCGCGCGGAATGTTCATCAAGACTGCAAACGCTGAAATCTCGAGTGGAACAGTTTTGGTTTTGAGAGCCACCTAAAGAGGGCACAGTTCTAATGCAAGTAGATCACACCTATAACTATTGTTTTTCCAAGGAGCGACGGAAAATGATCTGAACACTGAGGGCTTTTCCGTGACCATCACGACGAATCTCTTTGCGGAAACGTTCAGAGCGCGAAATTGCTGAGCTTGGATCGGGTTATCAACTCCCATCCTGCACCGTTCCGTAATACTTTTCCTTCAACCATCGAAAGCTGCGTCGCATGGACGCCTTGAGCTTTCCTTCGAAGGAGATGGCCTTATAGCCAGCGAGGCGGCTCCTGCGCTTGACCTCGGGGTCCAAGCGCAAGCTCCAGGAGCTGGGTCGAGGGGTGGTGGAAGAGAGCTGGGGGGGGGGAGCGGGTTGATAATTATCGAGGGCG
Source organism: Dipteris shenzhenensis (assembly GCF_047967505.1). Lineage (NCBI taxonomy): Eukaryota > Viridiplantae > Streptophyta > Polypodiopsida > Gleicheniales > Dipteridaceae > Dipteris > Dipteris shenzhenensis. Next base: position 26,139,228 of record NC_141600.1, read on the forward strand.
ACATCAGGGAAGGGCAAGGAGGAGGGGGAGAGATCGGAGTAGCTACGGCAGCAAGCTGAGGAGGGAGGGAGAGAGGAGGGGTGGAGGGTGGTGCGAAAGCTGGTGGAGGTGTGGAGGGGGGGCTGGCGGAAGCTGCTAGCTGATGAGTGGAGATCCGCAGCCATGGCAGCTTGGAAGGCTCTTGTGCTCAACTCCTCCACAAATGAAGATGGTGAACATCATCTTTTGACATCACCCCACATCTCTCGGAAAGGCCCTCCTCCTCCTCCTCTCTCTCTCTCTCTCTCTCTCTCTCTAACTCTCACACACACGCGCACGCACACAAGGTGTAATATGAACATCCTCCGATCAATGTCTTATGACCTCGTTAGGGCCTTGCCTTGTGGCTGCTATTTAAAATAGTTTTGGAAAAAATTTACAGATTTGTATAGAAAAGGGGTACATTTTATTAATAAAAAATTTACAGATAAGGGATTTTAAAAATAGGCCCTGAATGCATGTGGTATAGAGGGTTTATACATAGTGACCCCCCCCAGCTGCTTCCTCTTCCTCTTCATTCCTGTGTGTGTGTGAGAGAGTGAGAGAGAGAGAGAGAGAGAGCGAGAGTGTGTGTGTGTGTGTGTGTGTGTGTTTTTCAAGTTTATTGATTTAGTAGCATATACTCTTATTTAATCAGCAAACTAGCTTCACATGGGACTAAGCTAGCTTAAGAATTAGACCAATGGAGACAAATTTAAGCATTGAACCCAAGAGCTAGATCCAAGTTCAATAAAGATAAATTGGATGCATGGTTATAATATTGCTATACATTTATAAAGGAAGGGTGACGAGTCAAATTCACTTAGCAACACGTAATTTTGGGCAATTTCCTTTACATATATATGCTCATTTTATGAGGTAGTACCAAATTGAAAATTAAGCAAAGGTCTTAGTATGGTGAATGTGTGAATAAAGCATGAGGTCATAAATGAGAACTATAAAACTCATACAAAAGCAGCCCTATAAGCATGTTGAGCTTTCCATGCCTCTTGCCTTGAGAACATACCCATTCCCTTGTACCCCCACCTATCCTCCCTACCTCCCAAAAGGAAAAATAAGGAAAATGAATGTCGTATTCAATTCCACAATAATTCTTTCAAAGAAGACCATAGAATGCTTGCACATGGAGTGACAATTGAAAGCTGTCTCTTTGACACCAACCCAGATAACCACCACTCTATACCTATAAGAGTGTGATCTTGCTTTAAATGGGTAGATTGCCCTTTAAGATATGTAGTACCTAGAGGTAGATACATAGCTCTTTATAGTCTTTGAGCTTTTTGAAGGGGTCTCTTAGATAGATTTCTACATAGAGGTAGATATGTAGTACCTAGAGGTAGATACATAACTTTATAGTGTTTGAGCTTTCTTCCTCAAAAAATTTTCTTAGAGGTAGATATTTAACTCTTAATATACTAGAATTTGAAATTTTTATAGAGGTCTCTTAAGTAGAATGATTTCCCCTTTCTCAAAATGTTTCCACAAGTAAACAAAATTCATTATTGTAGTCAAGAAATTGTTCTTAGTAGTATCTAACCTGGACACTTTACCCTACATAAGGAAGAGAGCATGACTTACAATGTTACATCCCTAGTTAACCATGGATTTCTAGAAACTAGATCTAGCATTACGGGAGAATTTAGAAAATGGCATGACATGTGATGTTCTAATCAATTAGAGGCCTTGTTGAATTTACTTTTTTTTTGGGGGCGGGGGGGGGGGGGAACCCTAGGATGCCAACTCAATATGTATCATGTTACTCTCCATATTTCTCATTTCCTTCCCAACCATTTGAGTACCTCTCTCATGAACAACCATGTTATCCTTGTGACCTTGAACATGATGGTGTCATGGTGTGACCATGTAAGGGTGTCTTGAAGGGGTGCAAAAAACATCTCACAATTTGGTGTGGCTATTGGTATATGAGCGTCCATATTAATGGCATCCTTCCTATACTAAGAAAACCTCTCCTAGTATTGGAAAGAAAAAAATATTTCTCATTGATCTTGATGGAGGGAGGGGAAAGGAAAGCCCTACTAAAGGTTTTCCCTTTCAATATCTCATTGTAATCTCTCTCCTGCCCTTTCTTCTTGCTCATCTTGACTCTTTCCTCTCTCACCCATGTTCTTACTCTCACCTTCCTTGCTATTTCATCTCTCTAGTGCCCCCTTATTTGACCCTTCCTACTAGTTCATCTCTCTAGTTCCCCCTTAATTCTTTCTCCCTCATGGTCATTTCCCCCTCCCTTATTCCTTTCTCTTCCCTCCTCTCATTCTCTTTGCATCTGTTGTCCATGTTTGAAGTATGTTTAAATAAGAAATCTTGCTTTAATATTACAACTAGACACTTTTAATTTATATAATGTTGGTGTTCTAAATAAATTTTCCATACCCTAGCTAGTAGCTCTAGGGAGGACAAGGGATCTGGAGTGGGCAAGGGATCTAGGGTGAAGGGATCTAGAGTCACTATTAAATGTGGAAGTGCACTAGTTAGTGCACACTCACTATTTATAACTAACTAGTTAGTATACTAGTGCAATTGCACTAGAAATCATGGAGGGACGCAAGGCGAATGAGAACCACTAAAAGAATCAGTGGAAGTGGACTAGTGATCAAGGAGTATGAGTTAGGAATGTGGCTAACTTGACCACCATTGTCGATGTACCAAGGATCTTAATCTACTTGGTTGACTTCATAACTGAAATCCTTTTTTGAATTGCAATTAGTGTCTAGATACACTGTATCAGTCTTTGACATTTCCTCCTTTACAAGGAACATATTCCCATGTTCATTTGCATAATGACTGTGACTAGAATGTCCACCATGATGATTTCCTCTTTCACGAAAATTCCCGTTGGATTGACCGCCTTGGTCATACTGCTTCTTGTAGCAATCTCTTTCATAGTGTCTGAACTTATGACAGTAGTTGCATTGAATGTTTGACACATTGGTGGATGCATTGCCTCACCCTTGGAATCTTTCTTGGTTGGAGTGATTTTCTCTTTGCTGAGTCTGATGTTGCTAAGGATGAAGCTATGAATGCTTGATCATTGGAATGACCTTTGTGTGCATGAATGGCTTGAGTCCTGAGTTCTTCATCAAGTAAAACTGGCAGAAGTTCTCTGAATGTTAAAATTTATTGTTGGATGGCAATACTCTCGACTAGATACTTGTATCCCTCTCCTAGTCCATTCAAGATGACCTGAACCATTTCTTCTGGATTCATAGTCTCTCCTGCTGCTCCAAGTTGATAGCTAATGAGCACACTACAAATGACTAATAGTATACTAGATTTAGTTGAAAATGTAGAATATATAAAGACACATTTAGGGTTAGGGTTAGGGAGTCTAACCCTTTTCTTTATAGCACTCTATATGTGTTAGTACTATGCACATGTAATTACATGATGTTGAGCATGGTCTCTCAACACACTTCCTAGTCTAAACACCTCTGGTTAGATAGGTCTGCAAGATATTGAAATCCTTAAAGCAAACAACTGTTATAGCTCTGTTCGAGTCAGCATAAACAACTCATGGCTACGAGATGGCTACGAACCAATACCAAACTCTCTTTCTTGTCTCACTTCTTCTCAACCTCATCTTAGACCCATAGCTCTATGGTCAAGTATCTCAGACTCTAATTCTTCTAGCCTCTATACACGCACAACACTAGTCATGACCAAAATCACCTACAACTCGTTCTCTATGTCCTATGTACCTAGACTTGCTACCTAAATGGAGGCATCATCTCATACGACAAAGCATCATGAATGGTTCACAAAGATGAAACCATAAGAAGGTCAGAAGAATGTCATTTACACAATAGATAATATACCGAATCCAGTTCAAGGGATTGGTGAAAGATGTACTCTATGTTCCGAAGCTCAATAAGAACCTCTTATCAGTAGGTCAAATGATGGAACACAACTACTGAGTCATCTTCGATGGAGATGAATGTACTATCACAGACAAATCCAAAGGATCTCAGCTCCTAGTAGGAAAAGGAGTCAAGGAAGGATGCTTGTTTCAAATGCTAGCTACAGTACCAAATTTACATGCCATGTCAGCTCAACCGCAACACATGCTGCTATCTGCAAAATGGCACAAGAGATATGGACATGTCAATTTCAAGAGCTTGATATATCTCAGGAATTAGAATATGGCAATTGGGATTCCAAAGCTACAGTTTCTTGGAAAAGATTGTGAAGCATGCTGCTTCCGCAAACAAAAGTGAATCAACTTTGGTAGACACTCCTCTCGAGCACGAGGTATTCTTGATTTGATACGTACAGATGTATGGGGTTATGCCCAAACCTGCAACATCAATGGTTCACTTTACTACTTGACTTTCATCGATGACTACAATAGATATTGTTGGGTCTACTTTCTAAAAGAGAAATCTGAAGTGTTTTCCATATTTTGAGAATTCAAAGCCATAGTAGAAAACTAGACAAGCAAAAAGATCAGAGTCATGAGATCAAACAGAGGAGGTGAATACATGTCTTTAGCATTCATGAACTTTTGCAAAAGTCATGGTTTTCAAAGACAATTCACTTGTGTAGATACTCCTAAGCAAAATGCAAGAGCTAAAAGGAAGAATAGTACTTTAGTAGATAGTGCTAGAGCAATGCTTAGTGAGAAGCATCTTCCGAATCAGTATTGGGTAGAAGCAATAGCCACTACAAACTACTTGCTTAATCGGCTTCCGACCGAACCGATTCAGGGTATGACATCTTATAAAGCATTCACTGGACACAAACCATGCACTCGCCATGCATTGGGCATCTCTGCATATTTGGTTGCATAGCATTTGCCCACATACATGATGATCATCGTAGGAAATCGGATGCAAAGTCATGCAAATGCATCATGGTTGGCTATAGTGAAGAAAGCAAAGCATTCAAGTCATATGATCCCATCAACCGTAAGGTCATTATCTCCAGAGATGTAATCTTTGATGAGGAATGAGAATGGAAAACCTTAAATACATAGGAGATAGACACATCAATTACTCAATCATCTACAGAGAAAAGGTTGATGAAGAAGAGCATGAATTGCCAAAAGCACCAACCACCAACTATGCTCTTATGACTACCATCATGGCGACAGAAGAGCCAGTGTACTTCGAAGATGCAGCTGACAAGCTAGAATGGCAAACTACTATGAATGAAGAAATGGATGCTTTGTACAAGAATAATGCTTGGAAATTATGCGACCTTCCACTAGGAAAGAAGGCCATAGCAAACAAATGGGTATACAAAGTGAAGCATAATCTAGATGGAAGCATTGAAAGATACAAAGCCAGACTAGTTGCAAAAGGATTTGCACAGCAATATGGTCAAGACTATGATGAGACTTATGCTCCTATAGCAAAGATCGATTCTATATGGTTCTTGATATCACTAGCGACACTTACAGCAAATGGAATTTGTACTAGCTCGATGTCAAGGATGCATTTCTCAATGGTTACCTAGATGAGAAAGTCTACATGCAACAACCATCAGGTTATGTTGAACCAAAAAAGGAGAATTAGGTTTTCCATCTCAAGAAAAGTCTCTACGGCTTAAAGCAAGCACCCAGAAGTTGGTACAGCAGAATCGACAAGTATTTTCCTGATCTAGGATACATGTAGTCCAATGCAAATCATACTCTCTACTACAAAGTTCAAGGGGAAGACATCACTATTGCACTTTTGTACGTAGATGATCTAATTGTGACCAGAAGCAAGGATAGGTTCATCAAGAAATTGAAAGAAGACTTATCTATAGAGTTTGACATGAAAGATCTTGGACTTATGCACAAAATTGAGTTCTGAAGAGATTCAAACAGCACCTTCATGAGTCAACTGAAATATGTTGACACTCTTCTGAAGAAGTTTCATATGGCAGATTGTAAGATTATAGCCACTCCCATGGAATAGAGTTTGAAACTTACAAAAGATTTAGAAAAGCCTATAGTCAATGGCAAGTACTACAAGCAACTCATTGGATCTCTTATATATCTGACTATCACACAGCCAGATATTTGTTATGTAGTAAGTTCACTTGCATAGTTTATGGCAAGTCCAAAACAATCTCATTGGAATGCGGCCAAAAGAGTCTTGAGATACATAAGAGGTACAATATAGTTTGGAATAGAATACAAAGGAAGTCATCCAAGGTTGCATGGATATTGTGCCAGTGACTCATCAAACCAGAAGATCGACATGGGGATATCATTTTTCCTTGGTCAAGGTGCTATATCATGGTTGTCAAACAAACAACCAATTGTTTCTTTGTCTTCGGCTGAAGTAGAATATAGGGCACTCACTATAGGTACATGTGAGGCTATATGGCTCAGAAGACTATTGTCAGAAATACATTATTTTGATGAATCAAAGTCGACAACAATCTACTGTGATAATCAATCGGCTCAAGAATTGGCCAAGAATCCAATATATCACTCCAGGGCAAAGAACATTGATGTCAGAGAGGACTTCATAAGAGAAAGAGTGTTACTTGGTGACATCACACTACAACATTGTGATAGCAAAGAGAATGTTGCAAACATCTTTACCAAACCACTCAGTAAAGATCTTTTCAAGAAACACCGATACGCTCTTGGTTTGATGCAGAGGAAGGACATTCCCAGTAAAGAGGTGTGATGGAATGTAATGCTCAGTCCTTCTTTGATTCCCCAAAATCATCCTCTTGAGGGAAGGCCTACTTCATGATGTTGATCTTGAGGGAAGGTGTTGAGAGACCACACTCATTATCATGTAATTACATGTGCATAGCACTAACACATATAGAGTGCTATAAAGGAAAGAGTTAGATGCCCTAACCCTAACCCTAATTGGGTTTGTATATATTCTACATTATTAACTAAATCTAGTGCACAGTTCGTCATTTGTGGTGTGCTCTCTAGCTGTGCCTTCTCTCCTCATGTCCACTCTTCTCATCTCCCCTCTTCATATTTTGTCAAAGTGTTCTCAGGTAGTCTTTGATATCATGCAAGCAATGAGACATGCTTGATACATAATCGGTGAGGAGGGGAAGATGTGTGGCAAGAAGATATGGATATCTATGTTGAGCCAAAAGATTAGCAAAATATGGAAGACCAAGAGGCTACCATGAATTTTGAGCTTGTAAGCCTATGAGCATTCAAACCATGAGGAGGAACCAGAGAGACACCGACAATGAAGAGTTCTAGGAAGATAATGACCTAGCCATGTGAAAAGAGATACGGTTTTTTATTACCACATTGACACTATAAGTGAGCCACTTCCAAACTTGTGTTTGAGATAGTCTGAACCCTTCAACAAAGAAGCAACCTCTAGTGGAAACAAGTGGACCTACCAAGAAGAGGACCAACAAAAAGATAGAGGCAAGTGATGAAGAGGATGCTTCTATGAATTCATCCCAACAAGCTATAGTCAACATTAAAGAAGGCTCTAAAAGAAATCTGTTTATGAGAAAAAATGAGTTAGGATGAACAATGGTTCAGTAATTGCTCCAAGAAGGGACGCATAGAAGACAATTGTAAAACAAGGTATTGTGGAGCTTGCAACAACAAATATGGTCATGATGAGTCCAATTTTTGGTATACAAAGAAGAAGACACTAGATGTAAATTAGGTGAAATGTGAGTCTAAGGCTAAGGAAACACGACCATCAAAATGAGAGTAGGGTAATGGTAAAGGTAAAAGATCTAAGGTTCTTCACATATTCAATGCTATTTCTACAATGGTAATCATACCAAGGCTAAGTGTCCATGATGGAAAGAACATCTAAATTTTCTCAAAAATAATATAAAATGATGGGAAGTGGCCCCTAAGATGCCAAGTTATATTAGCAGAGCTCCCAAACTCAATAGATGCTAATGTAGTAACTCGGTCTTAGGGTCGAGTGAATAGTGGGAATCATCTAACTCAAGGCCACTAAGAGATATGCATAGCAATATTTTGCTTTTTGAATATCACAAGAACTAAAGGGAAAATCCCCAACTATAGTTCTACCACCTAATTTAATTGTGATTCTACCAACTAATAACTTGGTCGAGGCTTCTACTAGTAAGTCTCAAGATGAATCAAGTTCTAAAGGACACCTAGTCCAAAAATGGACAAATCTTGAGAGATCTTTTAGTATATGAAGGTTAGCATTGAATTACTAAAAATTATGCCATATTGCACAGAATTTCCCTTGCAAAAACTTCAAAATGAAGAAAATCCTATTAAGGAAGTGGACTCATTCATCACCATTCTAGTCATTGACACTCCAATTATAGTGGGTGAAGAAGTACCAGTCATTAATGTAAAGATCAAAAAACAAAATGTGTCGAGAGTGATTGTGGATGGTCGTTCCGACATCAACATCATTTTAAGCCAAAAGACTAAATCTCAAGAATATGAGCCTGAATGGTAGATCAATGACCAGTTGAGCTGATAGGTATGATTTTCGATGTTGTGCTTACTATTGGTGGAATTTACTACATGGTAAGTTTTTTTTGTCCCCATGGAAGAAAATGGTTTTCCACTTTTTCTTTGGACACCTTGGTTAAAAAGTGAACATTATTGCATGATTGTGGTTTTGAGTTAATGACAATTAGGATTGGGGGTAAGGAAGTGTAGATTTTTGCAGAATTGCAAACCAAAGGAATTGGAAACTGAGATCAGCCCCAATAAAGTACCAAAGAGTTGCAAACCAAAGGAATTGGACATTGAGATCAATTTCCATCAAGTGTTGAGCTCAACTGAAACATCCAATCAGTTCTATCAATTGCATTAATAAATTTAGCCTAAATGAGCTTATCTAGCTTGACCTTACATGTTTGGCATAGTTGGGATTCATTCTGTACCTTTGCTTCTTGATGGATTTTTCATATGGAACCAATGTATTTCTACATTGAAAGATCTCTCAAGGAACCCCTTTAAAATTAGTATCACTAAAGAAAAACCATATGTATACTGCATGAATAAATCTTTTACTATTTAAAGCTAGTCACCAATTATATGGGTACTGATAACAACTATTTTTAGCTCCTCCTTTGTCTCCAAATTTAGTTCTTATATGAGTTCTAGAATTAGTTTTCCAAAACCAAGCCGAGTGATTTTTTAGCTTTGGCTTGGCTAATTCTTTTTCACCCACTATATCTTTAGTGAAATTCCTTAAAGAAATATCCTGGTGTCTAGCTATCTTATCATCCTTGATATTTTGTTTGAGTCAATCAGCCATGTAGAACAATTCAAGTTCTCCAACTAAAGCTCACAACATTTCCTATTCCATTCACATATGGTATTGTGACACCAAAAATTGATATCTTTTATTTGGAATTGGTGTTGCTTTTCTCTATGTTTTATAAGAGTGTGAGCATCAAGTGATATCCTAGTGGCTCTCACTTATTTTTATTTTCTAAGATATTGTATGGGATTGAGAGGATGAGTGGAATGGATTATTGTAAATGCCATGTGTATGAATGATAAATACCTTGTATGGGGTGAGAGCTATTTGTGTAATGGATATAATTATGGGGTTTTTAGAAAATAGGAAGAGAGTCATATAAAGAGGTGGGTCTCATGTCCATGTATTCTAATACTATAAGATATATCACATACCAAGCATGTGGAAGGCATGTGGAGGAGTATGGAGTCAAGAGGAATCCTTCTAGAGTTCCTATGTGGAATAAGGAGGATGTGGACATATGGAAAATAGAGGGTCCCTATGGGCTCCATGTGGGGAGACCCTTGACTCTTTTAATATTTTAAGGCTCATGAGAATCTTTTAATGGGACACATGTCAAGAGTAGCCAAAAAGGACATGGATGGTGACATATGAGCTTATGTGACTGATGGGCAAAGGAATCTACAGGCAACAATTGTAAATGGGTCGAGGGTGACAAAATCTCTATAAAAGAAGCTCTCCTCTCCCTTGTTCGACATCTCTTCCACCATTAAGCCTCATGCTGTTGTAGCTCTAGTATTCTCAAGCCTCTTCCATGAGTCTTGTCTCTCCCTCTTGTAGGTATCCTCTTATGTAGGCTCTTGAGTCCATATCTCTCCAGTTCATTCTCTGTCTATGAGTAGTCTTGAAGTTCCCACTCCCTCTTGTATGTATGAAACCTCTTCTTCTCCCTTGTGCTTATAGGATTTTGAGTTGCATTTGAAGAGAGTCTTACTCTGTTGGTAATGCAAGTCACTTCAATTTATCTCTCTTGAGTGTCTTTCCCCTTTTTCCATTGCTTTGTTCTCTCTCTTCCAAAGTCTTCAAAAGTGCTTTCTATTCAACCGCTCATTGCTGTGCATACATGGTTTATCTGTTTCTTAAGCCACCTGTTTCTTGAGCCACTAAAGGAGCTCTTCTTTCTATCTTAGGAAACCTCTATGGTACTTGGATCATTAATAAAGTCTAAGCAAGGAGGGAGTATTCTCCCAAGTCGACATCAATAGAAGGAGTAGGTGGTTTTTATGACTATTTGATCCCTGTCAGTGTTTTGCTAATAACTCTCTACTCGATGCTTTGATTTTGACAAAACATATATCAATGATGCAAAGCTCTTATCAGCACACATTATCCTATGTCTTTAGTTTTTGTATCAGATGTCAAACCAAAAAGTTATGAGTATTTGTGTGTGACTACTTCTTTTTTAACAGTTTTTACCCCTTCCAATAAAATGTCCATAAATTTTGAACTGCTTCTCTATTTCTTACAAATATTATATCAATGCAAAGAAATTTCAAGGTGCATATCTATATCTATCTCAATTTTTGATTCATTTTTTTGGTAAAAGTTATAGGCCTCTATGTCAAATGATAGTTTGTAGAGTGTTTTGAGCTACTTGTAGAGGTATCTATGAATGAGGTGTAGTGTTTCCTCGGAACGTACCCATCTAGCCCAATCAGCCCCTTCAAACCCCTTTACATATATCAATTCATGTCATGTTGAACCACAAGATCTTCTTTCAACAACGTATCACTCTTCTCTTTGGCGTAGATTGGCTTGGTAAGATTATGACCTCCGTTGATTCTTTCCTTCTCCCTATGCTAACGATACCATATTCATTCTCATCTAAGGGAAGAATGAGGAGAATGTGTGGTGTGGTTTCTTAGCATGAAAGTTTCTATTTTATTTTCCCTTTCCCAATGATAAAGATATTTGTAAGAAGCCACTAAGTTTGGAATTAGTAAGAAGCTCAAGAGGTGCATGAATTTTTATTACCCCCAACTTCATGTCACAGTATAGCATGTGCGATCAAGGGGTATTAAAAAAACCCCCTACTTATGGAATTTCTATAACCTATATACACCCCTTCTATAAATTTTGAGATGATTAAAGTATCCCTTATGTATGAAAACTTTCACTTTTTGAATTAAAAAACCCCTTATGTATAATGTGTATATTTTGTAACTCCATAAAAATATAAAACCACTTTGATTGATCGCACCTGCTATCTTACATATTTCTTAGTGATCCCCTAGGTTAGATGTACTCATTAATGGATGGTTATATCAAATTTCTATTGTCCCTCAAGATCAAACTAAAGCTACTTTTGTTACTAAATGGGGTGTTTATGCCACAAACGTTATGCCATTTTTGCAAAAAAAAGCACCATATATCTTCCAAAGGTTTATGATATAAATATTTTGAGAGTGCTTGATGGAGTTTATTTGGATGACTTTTGTGTATACTCAAATATCTTTGTTCAATTGGTCTATCTTGCAAAGGTATTTCATTGAACCCTACCAAAAGCATATTTTGTATCTAAGTTGGTGCCTTTCTTGGACATATCATATCTAAGGATCGAATCAGAATCTCGGAGGGGGCACTATGTAAAAACCCCATATAGCACATCTGAGTGATGTTAAGGCATTAACAGCCTGCGAGGTTAGTGTACATTCCAAGCGGCGCAAGTGGCCGCAACACTTTAGTTAGTGGTTGCAACTGCATACATTGTATATCCACAAGACCAAGTGTCTCTTGATCATTATGCATATTCACAGATTTGGATATACTTTGTCTCATTCTTTTTGTGCATACTCTATGTCGCGTGTGTGTGAATATGCATGTTTATTTTCTTTCAGTAGTGCCTGCAACTTAGGGCGTTACACATGGCGACCACAATTAACTCATAAGTTTCATACATGTGGGGTGTGCATCAAGCCCTATGGTGCACCATTCATGTCAGCATTGCCGAGAGGGACAGCATGTGACGCGACCAGGATTGGAGTGGCTGACTTGCAAACGCTAGTCATTTGGAAATGCCAACAAATCAGCACTATGCTCTAGCACCTTTTTATAGTGAATACACAGCCCCAGTAGGGGATATGGGCAAAGGGGAGAGGAAGGAATACTATAAAAGAGAGGAGATGATGAAGGGAAAAGCTCACACCAAGTCTTAGAGTCACATATTGTATCCCCACGAGAAACACATTTTTGTTTACAAAGTCAAATTCAGCATAAGGGAAACTTTGTGGTAGCCTTTCTTGACCAAGTCCAAACCAAAATCTTCAATGGTTGAACTTCTAATTTGACTTTTAGTTGGAGAAACATGTAAAATATGGCCGCACTATAATGGTTTCAATTTAGACTAAGAAAAGCAAGATATTGGAGATCATGGTAGCTACTTCTCACCCATGACCTATAAAGTGTGTTGGCAAGTGCATTGGCATTGCTTCTAGTGGCAAATCAAATCTCAGTGAGCCTCGGACCTTTGATGTCCTAGATGCGGTCTCTCTCGATAGATGGAGACTTGCATGTGGAGTGGGATGTTTAGCAGACTTCGTAAGATGCTGGTGGTGGCATACTGGGACATGGTAGTGTCTAGTTTGAGCCAAAGCACCCCACAAGCCTCCCACAAGTGAATGTGTGGGAGTCCTGTTTGTCACCAACTGCAATCTGAGTGTGGACGATGTGCTGCATCGCTTTCCATAGGGTCGGCGTGTGGTTCAGTGAGCCATCTTTATCGACAGTGAGAGGCATCTCATTGATGGTTCAAGGTATATTCTTCACTTCACTAGCGATGACGGCAACTAGGGGGCCAATGCCATAGGAACCGATTTTCCCAATCATTTCGACCAATCCAATCACAATGGCGGTAGCTAATGTGAATATACAAAGGTCCAAGGGAAGACTCGTGATGATCCAAATGCCCACGTTTGCAAGTTTGATAATATTTACACTCTCAATTCACATTCTCAATTTCCTATTCCTACCGTTCACACCTCCACATCTCCATCACCTTCAACACCTCCTTCCTACCTCTCTTTCTTCTCCTAGACTCATGGGCATGGTGCTAGTGCAAACTAACATTGTAACACCCCTTCGAGGTCACAATGAAGAGACAATCGATCGCTGGGGATGAGCTTGCTGAGGCTGAGGAGTTTTTTGAGCATTGACTCGTCTTGAATTCTCATGCACCCTGAGACAATCAACTATGCTAGCAGCTAAAGCAAGGGGATCACGTGGACATGCTGGATGGGCCGCAATGCACCTTGACACTTGACAGTGGAGTTGTTTTGTGGACTCTGCTTGCCTATGGATGGAGAAACACAGGACTTCTTGATGCTTGATGCAGCATCTTTAGAGGCGGAGGTTGGGCAAGCGGTGCGAGGAGAGTATTGAGACTGAGCAACCATGGAGACATGCATCTTAGGGAAGGCTACAAATGGGTACTAGATCTCTCTTTCTTCAAGCCAAGGCATATACTATTTTGATTTATACCTGCAGGACATTGTTGCTACCAGAGAGAACTAGTAGCATGGGCGGTGGTTTTCAAGGAGCAGCTCCAAGAAGAGGTAGCAAGGGTGGCAAGAGCTGCATCAAGGGGCATCAGCTACCTCCATCATCTACTATGACCACCGATAGTAGCCTCTATGCCCTATGCCATGACTCTCCCATGCCCAAGACCTTCAAGCTACAACCCACACGCTTCCAACAGTCAACTCTCCAACAGCTGCCTCTGTCAATGGACTCATCGGTCTCATCAAAGGCACATGCACGATGACCATGGTGAGATGACCTACAAGCCTCAACTTGTCTCCTTCAATCAATAGCTTGACTATAGATCCTCCTATGGCATCGCCAACCCACCTTGCCTCTCCCAATGAGCTCCATACTTTGCGTGTTAGCCATCAAGGCTCCAGAGATGACGAACTGCACTTAGCGACCACTCCAAAAATGACCCGATTGCAGATCTAGCAAGTCATAGCACAAACGATGTCTCACCATCGATGGCCCTCTGTGAAACAACAACCCTACAACTCCAGTACATAGCTTCAATAAAGTAAAGCATAACTCCAAATCCAACATGCTCAAACGAGCCTACACGGACTACTTCTAGCAAAGATTCATCCCGACTGGCATACTTGGCAGTGCAATCAGCGTGTTATTGAGTTGCAGCAATAGGCTAAGAAAGAGGATCTTAAGATATTTGCACATGTGGCTTCCGTACAGCAAAAGGCTCCATGTCTTGACTTCCAACAAGCGGCAACACGAGCAGCCTCACACTCCCATGACAGAATCTAAGAGATTCTGTAGGCACATCAAAGATTCCGTCACGCTCATCAATAAGGGTTGGTGGTGTTTATGACACGTGGCACATCCCAAATCTTCACATGGCAATCATTTAACCACCTTATCCCCTCCTTGGTATTGGTCAGGGTCTTGCCATGTGATACCCCATCTGCCACCTATGTAGCCATGTCAGCTTATCTGCCACATCAACTTGCCCACTTGCCATGTCATCATATAGGTCATCTGACACATCATCATCTACATTAGCATGTCCACCATTCATCTTTGACCAATCAACTGCCACATCATCAATGACACCTCAATGTCCAATCAGCATTGCCACCTCATCAGTGCGTAGTTTGTTGCCATTGCATCATTACCACGTGGCACTGACTCGTGCAAGCACACCAGCCCCATTGTTCACATTACATGTGAACCCACTTGCCACCATAGTGCAGGGCTTCATAGACACACCCCTTGTTAGGCATAGTCAATACATGTGACCCCGTGCCACATCATCACTAATCATTTTTCACCTTTTTTTTCCCTCCACCTAGATCAAGCCGTATCTCTTGATCTAGGAAGAATTTGAGGGCACTCCAAAAAGGAAAAACTCTTGCTTTTTTGCTCTATGCACTTGTCACATCACGCACACATTTTGGTGCATGTATCACTCACTTTTGAGCCTCAATGACAAATTCACTTCCCTCACACACTTAGCCTCTACACCGATGTATCTAAACTAGTACCTACTAAAATGAACAAAGAAAAGGAATTTTTTGCTGCTTTATGTCGCTTGACGGTTGTTCTAGATCTAATTTAGAGTAGATTAGATCATCCATAGCGGAGGGAACTCCAAAGCATCCAATCGAAGCCATGCCAAAAAATTCATAAATAATTTCTACTCGGAGTCAAGTCCTAGCGCTCACATACGGTTTCACATCATCACATTACTTGAAACCTGATTTTCCCAAATTGAGTGACCAGACTTCAAAGTGTTCAGAGATTATGATATTGCGATATCGATAATAAGTGGAGCTGTACTATAAAACCTATCGTCCCACAATAAAAGATTCTTATTCTACATGTCTTTTTTGGTGGAGGGATGCAAGCGAGTGGGTCTCCTTCAATATCATATGGTATTTATGCATTTTTCCAGATTCTAGCTCTATTGAACCATATTTCATTGAACAATTCATGTATCTTCTTGTCTTGTATTTTTATTGTTATGCCTAGTGACGATTTGAAAAAATAATGTTGGTTTTTGTACATCAACACACACATTGGGGGATAGAAAAGTGAGGATTATTTACAATTGAACTATTGACATCCATGAAATTTATCTATTCTAATCTTGCATGTCCAATGTACAAGACTATATTTGGCATGGGGATCTAACCAATATGAGTTATATTGATCCTCTTCTGGCACCCATCAATTGGGATCCAAGCTTTCTTTTCCACTGTTGCTTCTAAGGATATTCACATATTCATTCAACAACATGATAGTAAATTGATAGCATCCAATTCTGAGAGTCAACAAGTACTATTAATTCAATTAAGGATTTCTCATTGGTGTCGTATCTAGCAATTTCACCTAATAGTTCCCTTTCTACCATACAAAAGCTACTAAATACCATTGGAAGAATTATATCCAATTTTGAGTCACAATAAAATGATTATAAAAAGAATTCAAATAGCACTAGGAAGGACTTTTATCATTCCCACAACACACAATATTCATTGGACAATAGTGGAGGAAGAAAACATAATATCACAATTACAGCTTTTTCTTTAAGATGCATTCTCTCATTCCCTTCAACTCTTTGTCTCAGGAGGATAAGGAAATTCTCACAAAGTACTTTCCTACACCTAATGGATTGACTCTTGCTAGGAAATACGTCACCACCATTAACCCACTCATACCAATAAGGATGCTACAACGAACCTTTCTTACCAAATGGATCATAAACTATGTGCACTTATAGTGTATCAACCCCCATTACTTTTGAGATGTGGGTGGGTTCTCGGCAAAATGACTGACAATGAAGAATCTATCCACTGATAGGAATTCAAAAAAATGGATGTGGAAAGTAATTTGACACACACAGATAATATTGTCCTCCCTGAGCTCTTTTCACTAAATGAGCTAGAAGAGTCATTTTGTAATACAAAACACAACACATTTTGCAGCCATAAGACTCTTCTACCAACCAAGAAAGTGCTTGTTGCTGATGTATGGAATTGCATAAGGCCTTATTTTAAATGTAATTATAGTTATACTAGCATACAATGCCTCGATAAGGTCATGTGGTTCGACCTTGTAGTGTGGGTTATTCTCAACTATGTCCACCAATTCATGCATGGAAGCACGCTGGTGGCAGTTAAAATGTATTCTTTCATTAGATGGTGTTTCTCCTTCCTACTTTTTTCTAGTAAAGCAAGCTATGATTTTTTCTTGCTATCGAGACCTTGTTAATGAAGGAGTCAAGATAGTGGTTAATGAGGGTGAAGCATAGATTTTTCAGGGACAAAATGGAAAAGGAATCAATTTTTTAATTAGGTCTCTTAGCCCCAAAAAAGGCAAGGACCATTCATGAGAGGCATCCCAAGAATAAAAGGGCTAATAATACTTTTGCATGAGGAAGTAGATGGGATGGTGCCCCAAGAAGAGGTGGATATAGACCACCCATGGGTAGAGGAAGAGGACAAAGGGCAAATGACTTCAGTGGTGGACACAACAGAGAATCCGATTATGGAAAAAAACAAGCTACTATCTATTTCTCCTGGTTGGATCATTTGCAGACACTGGAAGACATAATAATACAAGAATAAATACGGAAGAAAGTAGTAGAACCTCCTTAGAATTTTCTTAATTGAGGATGATATCGAGCTCCACTCGTAATATGCTAGGCTGACCATTGTGCATTTATGTCAGTGACTTGTTAGCTGTAGATGCGGTTGGTACACCGCCCATGAATAATAGCTGGATGATAGCTATCTTTATGTACTCTTGTTAGTGGCTCAGTTAGTATGCCACCTAGGTTAGCTGAGTTTGGTTTGAGACCCACATATAGGGTTCATCTATTCCTTTTGTACTTAGAGAGAGTTCTTTTTGGCTTTCACAACTAAGAAGAGGAAAACTGTTTTCAGCCTCCACCTTTGTGTGTATTCCCCCATTGTGTATGTGAGAAAGCTGCAAGTGAGACTCCTTACTTCTCTCCCACTCTCTCCACATGGTATTAGAGCTCGGTTCATGGTAAGGAGCTCAAGAAAGCAAAGTAACTTCATAGTGCCTTAGTAAGAGGATCAGTGTTGCTTTCCTTTTTTGAGTTTGGGAGCAAATCTCTATAGGTAGCACAGCCGAAAAATGCAAGAGTGGTATGCCCTTCGTGGTGTGGCCATTTTGAGGCTCATTTTGGTGGTGGAAGTTTTTCACGGGCACTCAGAAAGCTGCCCTGTTTTTGCTGTGCAACCACTGTTTTGCACGTCGGTGAAAAGTTGCTGCAGAAATTGCATCGTATGCCTATGCACAAAGATATTGGGAGTGATGGAATCATTCTTATTGCCTATTGCAAAATCGTCACTAGGAAGTGACTGTGTCATCAAATACCACTTTCGTCAGTTTTGCAGATTTGCCCTTGTGAGGTAGAAGTTGTGTTTTTTGCAGTGACAAAATATTTTTGCAATGTTCTATAATGGCGTCTGATGCTCTTTTTACAGACAGTCACTGAAAATCTTAAGAAGAACTTCCCAGCATTAAAGTTTAGAATGACAAATTTCCTTAACGGAAAAGGCTATTGGGAGTTCATTACTGGAGCTAAACAAGAATCAATTATTCCTAATGCTCCCAATCAACAAGAGTTGCAGGCGTTTAAAGGCTAGCCTGAGAGAGCCAGGAAAGTTATGTACTGGTTGTCTATCAGTATTTCAGATTCTATGATTGTGCATATTCAGGATGCAAGCATGCCGAAGGAGGCATGGGATACTTTGACAAAAATGTATAGCACAACTACGCAAGCCAAGAAAATGTAGCTCAAGCAGGAGTTGCATAATGTGTAGAGAGAAAATATGAGCATCAATGACCACCACATGAAGGTGAAGAAGATTGCAGATGCACTTGCTTCCATTGGATCACCAGTGGAAGACGATGATTTAGTTTCTATGACCTTGAATGGTCTAAGAAAGGATTATGCACAGTTCTAAACATCCATTGCCATCCGTGAGGATTTTCCTAATTTTGGGGAGTTGATTGCTCTTCTAATTTCTAAAGAGTAGAGAAATGGTGGTGCATCTTCTTCAGGAGAAACTTCAAAAGAAGTTGTCTTCTACTCAAATGCTGGAAGAGGTAGAGGCAGAGGTAGAGCAAAGGCCAAAGATTTGGAGGCCTTAGAGATAGGGGGAACCAAAGAGGTCGTGGTGGATGGCAGAGAGGCCAAAATGCAAACAACAATGTTGAATGCTACTACTATGGTAAAATGGTTCATATGGCTAAAGACTACTAAAAAAGCAAAAGGACATCATGAATGGAAAATTGCAGCAAGGCAATTATGCATCCTCTAGTAGACAGGGTGATGACAGAAATGAGCATTTGTTTATGGTGCAGCACATGACCAATTCTGTGACAAGTGCAGAAGAAAGCAATGATGTGTGGTATGTTGATTAGGTGCATCAAACCACATGACAGGTCATGCAAAATGGATGCAAAATGTAAGGAAAATGGAAAGACCAAGATTTGTGGAGACTGGTGATGATACTGCACATCCTATTGTGCAGATTGGTAAAGTTCCTTTGTCTCTATAGGATGGGAAAAAGAAATACATGTCTAATGTATTTCATGTCCCGAATATCACCAAGAACATGCTTTCTATTGGTCAAATGGTTGTTGAGTAGGGCTTGTAGGTTAGATTTAATCCTCATGGATGCTTTGTTGAGGATATGAAAAATAAAGGTTGCTTGATAGCAAAGGGAAGAAGAAGGGCAAGATGAATACAATGGATGTGGACATGCCTGAATTGAGTGCACAATGTTTGCATATGGGACCAGTGTAGTTGTAGATATTGATATCTGGCATAAACGCATTGGTCATGGTAATGTACAGTGACTTAAATTAATGCAGGCCCAAAATATTATTACAAGATTGCCTAAGTTCAAGGTTGCAGAAATGCATAAGGTATGTGAAGCCTGTCAATTTGGAAAATAGGCAAGGAAACCATTTCCTAGACATGTTCAAGAGAGTAAGAGGCCATTGGAATTAATCCACTCTGATGTGTGGACTACTAAAGCTGCATCTATTGGAGGCTGTCATTATTGTTTCACTTTTATTGATGAGTATAGCAGAAAAGTTTGGGTGTATTTTATGAAAAAGAAAAGTGAAGTGTTTGGGCATTTCAAAGCTTTTAAAGCTATGGTTGAGAAAGAAATGTGCTTGCAAATAAAATGCCTAAGGTCAGATAGAGGGGGAGAGTACCTCTCAAATGAGTTTGCAAGGTTCCTACAAGAGCATGGCATAAAGTAGCAATATTCATGCAGCCATACCCCACAGCAAAATGGACTTATTGAAAGGAAAAACAGGCATATTGGAGAGGTACCTCATGCCATGCTCAATGAAAAAACCTACCAAATTATTATGGTGCTGAAGTAGTTGCTACAGTAGTCTACATAATGAACAGGACTCCCACTGTAGCAATAAATGGCATCATGCCAAAGGAGAGGTATACTAGTAGGAAACCAGATATTTCTGATTTGAAAGTTTTTGGTTGCATTGCCTATGTTCATGTGCCCGATGAGTTGAGATCTAAGTTGGATCCAAAAGCTGAGATACTAGTAGGAAACTAGATATTTCTCATTTGAATGTTTTTGGTTGCATCACCTATGCTCATGTGCCAGATGAGTTGAGATCTAAGTTGGATCCAAAAGCTAAGAAGGCATCTTTATTGGTTATTCTCTGCAACAGAAAGGGTATAGATGCTATAACCCTTCTACTCGTAAGTTTACAGTGAGTAGAGATGTTGTTTTTGATGAGATGAGCAGTTGGTATAAACCAGTAAATGTGATTGATAATGTAGATGCACAAAATGGTAATGCTGCATAGAATTGACAACAGTAATCACAAAATATTAGTGGACCTATAGTGTCCTCTAGTAGTGGTTCACATACTTCACCATGGACAGGCAGATTGAGATCAGGAGAATCTCCTCAAAGCAATGTAGATAGTGGTATGCAAGTATCACGAAAAGGAAAAGAGAAAGTATATCAGCCCATGGTTGATGTGAATGCAGGTCAGTCTTATGTTGATGGTGAATCGAGTGGCTCAGAATAGAGCCTTGATGATCAGTTGGGTATTCCTTCTATTGTTACACCTAGAGTAAGGAAGACACGGGGTGTTTTGAGAGCACCTGGTAGTGAGCCTATTTTGTGCAGATCTACCAGAGTTAAGAATCCTATGGATAGGCAGAAATATGATGGATTTATAGCCATTCACTATGCCTATATGGTCAAAGTGATACAAGAACTAGAGCCCACTTCTTTTGAGCAACAAGCCATGGGAAAAGAAAAATGGGAGAAAGCCATGGATGAAGAAATGGATGCCTTGGAAGAAATGCTACATGGGGATTGGTGCCTTTGCCTAAAGACAAGAATGCAATTGGTTGCAAGTGGGTTTATAAGGTGAAGCACAATGCAGATGGTTGTGTGAGTAGATACAAGGCAAGATTAGTTGTCAAGGGGTATGCATAGACATATGGCATTGATTATGAAGAAACATTCAATTCGGTTGCTAGGATAGCAACTGTAAGAGCAGCCATTGCTATGGCTGCATCAAAGGGATGTTCTTTACATCAGATGGATGTAAAGAATGCCTTCTTGCATGGAGATTTGCAAGAAGAGGTCTATATGGAGCAGCCACCAGGTTAAGTTAATGCTGTTCATCTTGAGTTTTTTTTAAGGTTGAAGAAAGCCTTGTATGGCTTGAAGCAAGCACCCAGAGCATGGTCTAACAAGATAGGACAATATCTTGTCACCATTGGCTTTCAGATTTCCACGACAGATTTCTCACTTTATGTGAGAAAAACAGAGAAAGGTATTATGCTGCTTGTCATTTATGTTGATGATTTGATCATCATAAGTGATAGTGATGAAGATATCCTTCATGTGAAAATGCTATTGAAGCAAAAGTTTGAGATCAAGGATTTGGGAGAGCTGCATTACTTCTTGGGCATTGAGGTGATTAGATCCACAAGTGGGATATGGCTCTTGTAGAGGCAGTACAGATTGGACATGCTGTCCAAATATTGTCCAAATATGGGATGACAAGCTATAAGCCTATTTCAGTTCCTTTGGAGCAGAATGTGAAGCTGAGCATAGATGTACATGAGCTTCTGGAAGACCCTACTATGTACAGACGCATAGTAGGAAGTTTGATTTATATGACTATTACCGATTTGAGCTATGATGTTGGGTTGGTAAGTCAGTTTATGTGGGCTCCAAGGAAACCGCATTTGGATGTGGCTAGACGCATACTGAGGTATGTGAAGTCCACATTGCCATATGGACTATTTTATGAGACTAGGGTTCAGATACAGTTGCATGGATACATTGACGCTGATTGGGCTGGTAGTATTTCTGATAGACGATCTACTAGTGGATATGTGTTCTCTTTTGGGAGTGTTGCAGTCATTTGGAGCAGCAAGAAATAGCCTACAATTGCCTTGTCGAGCACAGAGGCTGAGTACAAGGGTGCAGCAATGGCTGCATGTGAGGTAGCTTGGTTGCATAAGCTACTTTATGATATGCATCAGTCTACAGATGGGCCAGTTGTCATTTATTGTGATAACATGAGCAGTATACACTTGGCAAATAACCCAATCTATCATGCTAGAACAAAGCACATTGAAGTGCATTATTACTATGTATGGGAGAAGGTTCTAGTAGGTTTTATTGATCTGGTTTATGTCAGCATAGAGGATTAGGTAGCTAACATATTCACGAAGGAATTGGGTGCAGAGAATCTGCGCAAGTTTAGAGACCTGCTTGGTGTGCAAGAATTGGGATTGAGTTTGAGGGGAGTGTTGAGATATCGAGCTCCACTCATGATATGCCAGGGTGACCATTGTGCATTTATGTCATTGACTTGTTAGCTACAGATGTAATTGGTACACCACCCATGAATAATCGCTAGATGATAGCTATCTTTATGTACTCTAGTTAGTGGCTCACTTAATATGCCACCTAGGTTAGTTGAGTTTGGTTTGAGACCCACATATCCACTAGTAGATCGTCTATCAGAAATACTACCAGCCCACCAATCAGCATCAGTGTATCCATGCAACTGTATCTGAACCCCATTCTCATAAAATAATCCATATTGCAATGTGGACTTCACATACCTCAGTATGCATCTATAGCCGCATCCAAATGCGGTTTCCTTGGAGCTTGTATAAACTGACTTGGCAACCCAACAGGATACCTCAAATCTAGCTTGGTAATAGTCATGTAAATCAAACTTCCTACTATGCCTCTATACGTAGTAGGGTCTTCCAATCTCACCTGCATCTGTGCTCAGCTTCACATTCTACTCCAAAGGAACTGAAATAGGCTTACAGCTTGTCATCCCATATTTGGATAGCATGTCCAATCCATACTACCTCTGTAAGAGCCATATCCTACTTGTGGATCTAATCATCTCAATGCCCAAGAAGTAACGCAGCTCTCCCAAATCCTTCATCTCAGACTTTTGCTTCAATAGCATTTTCACATGAAGGATATCTTCATCACTATCACCTGTGATGATCAAATCATCAACATAAATGACAAGCAGCATAATACATTTCTCTGTTTTTCTCACATAAAGTGAGAAACCTGCCGTGGAAATCTAAAAGCCAATAGTGACAAGATACTATCCTATCTTGTCAAACCATGCTCTCTGTGCTTGCTTCAAGCCATACAAGGCTTTCTTCAACCTACAAACAAACTTAGGATGAACAGCATGAACATAACCTGGTGGCTGCTCCATATAGACCTCTTCTTGCAAATCACCATGCAAGAAGGCATTCTTTACATCCATCTGATGTAAAGACCATCCCTTTGATGTAGCCATAGCAATGACTGCTCTTACAATTGCCATCCTTGCAACCAGACTGAATGTTTCTTCATAATCAATGCCATATGTCTATGCATACCCCTTGACAACTAATCTTGCCTTGTATCTGTTCACACAACCATCTGCATTGTGCTTCACCTTATAAACCCACTTGCAACCAATTGCATTCTTGTCTTTAGGCAAAGGCACCAATTCCCATGTAGCATTTTCTTCCAAGGCATCCATTTCTTCATCCATGGCTTTCTCCCATTTTTCTTTTCCCATGGCTTGCTCAAAAGAAGTGGGCTCTGGTTCTTGTATCACTTTGATCATATAGGCATAGTGAATGGCTGTAAATCCATCATATTTCAGCCTATCCACAGGATACTTAACTCTGGTAGACCTGTGCAAAATAGGCTCACTACCAAGTGCTCTCAAAACACCCTGTGTCTTCCTTACTCCAAGTGTAACAATAGAAGGAATACCCAACTCATCATCAAGGCTCTGTTCTGAGCTTGCATACCACTATCTACATTGCTTTGAGGAGATTCTCCTAATCTCAATCTGCCTGTCCATGGCGAAGTATGTGAACCACTATTGGAGGACACTACAGATCCACTAATATTTTGTGATTGTTGCTGTGAATTCTGTGTAGCATTACCATTTTGTGCATCTACATCATCAATCACATTTACTGGTTTATATCAGCTGCTCATCTCATCAAAAACAACATCTCTGCTAACTATAAACTTATGAGTAGAAGGGTTATAGCATCTATACCATTTCTGCTGGAGAGAATAACTAATAAAGATGCACTTCTCAGCTTTTGGATCCAACTTGGATCTCAACTCATCTAGCACATGAACATAGGCAATGTAACCAAATACTTTCAAATGAGAAATATCTGGTTTCCTACCAGTATACCTCTCCTCTGGCATCATGCTAAGTATTGCTACAGTGGGAGTCCTGTTCATTATGTAGACTGCTGTAGCAACTGCTTCAGCCTAATAATAATCTGGCAGGTCTTTTTCGTTGAGCATGGCACGAGGTACCTCTCCAATATGCTTGTTTTTCC
Organism: Dipteris shenzhenensis; assembly: GCF_047967505.1. NCBI lineage: Eukaryota > Viridiplantae > Streptophyta > Polypodiopsida > Gleicheniales > Dipteridaceae > Dipteris > Dipteris shenzhenensis. The sequence goes on from NC_141600.1 coordinate 26,163,903, forward strand.
TTTCTGCAAGTCCATTTTGCTGTGGGGTATGACTGCACGAATATTGCTGCTTTATGCCATGCTCTTGTAGGAACCTTGCAAACTCATTTGAGAGGTACTCTCCCCCTCCATCTGACCTTAGGTATTTTATTTGTAAGCATGTTTCTTTCTCAACGATAGCTTTAAAAGCTTTGAAATGCCCTAACACTTCACTTTTCTTTTTCATAAAATACACCCAAACTTTTTTGCTGTAGTCATCAATAAAAGTCACAAAATAATGACAGCCTCCACTAGATGCAACTTTAGTAGTCCACACATCAGAGTGGATTAATTCCAATGGCCTCTTACTCTCTTGAACATGTCTAGGAAATGGTTTCCTTGCCTGTTTTCCAAATTGAGAGGCTTCGCATACCTTATGGATTTTTGCAACCTTGAACTTAGGAAATCTTGCAACAATATTTTGGGCCTACATTAATTTAAGTCATTGTACATTAACATGACCAATGCGTTTATGCTAGATATCAATATTTGCAACGACATTGGTCCCATGTGCAAACATTGCTACACTTAATTCAGGCATGTCTGCATCCAACGTAAACATCCTGCCCTTCTTCTTCCCTTTTGCTATCAAGCGACCTTTATTTTTCATATCCTCAACAAAGCATCCATGAGGATTAAATCTAACCTGCAAGCCCTGCTCAATCATTTAACCAATAGAAACTAGGTTCTTGGTTATATTTGGGACATGAAATACATTAGACAGGTATTTCTTTTTTCCATCCTACATAGACAAAGGAATTTTACCAATCTGCACAATAGGATGTGCATAATCATCATGAGTCTTGACAAATCCTGGTCTTTCCATTTTCTTTGCATCTTGCATCCATTCTACATGACCTATCATGTGGTTTGATGCACGTGATTCAACATACCACACATCATTGCTTTCTTCTGTACTTGTCACATAATTGGTCTTGTGTACATAGGCAATGCAACCAAAAATTTTCAAATGAGAAATATCTGGTTTCCTACCAGTATACATCTCCTCTGGCATCATGCCATGTATTGCTGCAGTGGGAGTCCTGTTCATTATATAAACTGCTGTAGCAACTGCTTCAACCCAATAATAATCTGGTAGATCTTTTTCATTTAGCATAGCTCGAGATACCTCTCCAATATGCCTGTTTTTCCTTTCTACAATTCCATTTTGCTGTGGGGTATGACTGCATGAATATTGCTGCTTTATACCATGCTCCTGCAAGAACCTTGCAAACTCATTTGAGAGGTACTCTCCCCCTCCATCTGACCTTAGGCATTTTATTTGCACGCCTGTTTCTTTTTCAACCATAGCTTTGCAAGCTTTGAAGTGCCCAAACACTTCACTTTTCTTTTTCATAAAATACACCCAAAGTTTTCTGCTGTAGTCATCAATAAAGGTGACAAAGTAATGACAGCCTCCAATAGATGCAGCTTTAGTAGTCCACACATCAGAGTGGATTAAGTCCAATGGCTTCTTACTCTCTTGAACATGCTTAGGAAATGGTTTCCTTGCCTGTTTTCCAAATTGACAGGCTTCACACACCTTATGCATTTCTGCAACCTTGAATTTAGGCAATCCTGCAACAATATTTTGGGCCTGCATTGATTTAAGTCGCTGTACATTAACATGACCAATGTGTTTGTGCCAGATATCAATATCTGCAACTACACTGGTCCCATGTGCAAACATTACTGCACTCAATTCAGGCATGTCCGCATCCAGCGTAAACATCCTCCCCTTCTTCTTTCCTTTTGCTATCAAGCGACCATTATTTTTCATATGCTCAACAAAGCATCCATGAGGATTGAATCTGACCTGCAAGCCCTGCTCAACCATTTGACCAACAGAAACCAGGTTCTTGGTGATGTTCGGGACATGAAATACATCAGACAAGTATTTCTTTTTCCCATCCTACATAGACAAAGGAATTTTGCCAATCTGCACAATAGGATGTGCAGTATCATCACCAGTCTCCACAAATCCTGGTTTTTCCATTTTCCTTGCATCCTGCATCCATTCAGCATGACCTGTCATGTGGTTTGATGCACCTGAGTCAACATACCACACATCATTGCTTTCTTCTGCACTTGTCACAGAATTTGTCATATGCTGTACCATAAACAAATGCTCATTTCTGTCATCACCCTGTCTACTAGAGGATGCATAATCGCCTTGCTGCAATTTTCCATTCATAATGTCATTCTGCTTTTTGTAGCAGTCTTTAGCCATATGCCCCATTTTACCACAGTAGTAGCATTCAACATTGTTGTTTGCATTTTGGCCTCTCTGCCATCCACCACGACCTCTTTGGCTCCCCCTGCCTCTAGAGTTACCACGTCCTCCTGCATAGGACTGGTTTTCTTGCATTTGCTACATATTCTAATTTCTACCATGGCCTGCAGATCGGCCTCCTCTACCTCTGCCTCTACCTCTGCCAGCATTTGAGTAGAAGACAGTTTCTTTTGAAGTTCCTACTGAAGAAGATGCACCACCATTTCTCTGCTCTTCAAAAATTAGAAGAGCAATCAACTCCTCAAAATCAGGAAATTTTTCACGGACGGCAATGGATGTCTGGAACTGTGCATAATCCTTTCCTAGACCATTCAAGGTCACAGAAACTAAATCGTCATCATCCACTGGCGACCCAATGGAAGCAAGTGCATCCGCAATTTTCTTCACCTTCATGTGGTAGTCATTGATGCTCATATTTTCTCTCTGCACATTGTGCAGCTCCTGCTTGAACTACATTTTCCTGGCTTGCATATTTGTGCTGTACATTTTTGCCAAAGTATCCCATGCCTCCTTTGGCGTACTTGCATCCTGAATATGCACAATCATGGAGTCTGAAATACTAATAGACAGCCAGTACATAACTTTCCTAGCTCTCTCACGCCATCCTTTGAATGCCTGCATTTCCTGTTGATTGGGAATATTAGGAAGAACAGGTTCTTCTTCATTTCCTATAATGAACTCCCAATAGCCTTTTCCCATAAGGAAATTCGTCATTCTAAACTTCCATGCCTGGAAGTTGTTCTTGTCAAGCTTTTCAGTGACAATCTGTGAAAGAGAATTAGATGCCATTACAAAACACCGCAAAATATTCTGTCACTACAAAAAAACACAGCTTTTGCCTCACACGAGCAGATCTGCAAAACTGACGAAAGTGGTATTTCACCACACAGTCACTTCCTAGTGACAATTTTGCATCAACAGGCAACAAGCATGAATCTGCAACTCCCAATATCTTTGCACAGAGGCATACAATGCAATTTCTGCGGCAACTTTTCACCAACTAGCCGAGCAGTGGTCGCACAGCCAAAACAGGGCCTTTTTTTGAGTGCCTGTGAAGAACTTCCGCCTTCAAAATGGGCCCCGAGATGGCCTCGAATCAGAAAAATAAAGTCACTAAGGGCTTTGCCCTTACCTGCAGCATATACTGCACTCTCGCCACACCGCGAAGGGCATCTCAATCTGAGACAATGCACTCTTGCACTTCTGGCTGTGCTACCTGCAGAGATTTGCTCCCAAACTCGAAATAGGAAAGCAACACTGGTCCTCTTACCAGGACACCGCGAACTTGGTTTGCTTTCTTGAGCTCCTTACCACGAACAAGGCTCTGATACCATGTGAAGATAGTGGGAGAGAGGGAAGGAGTCTCACTTGAGGCTTTCTCACAAGCACAATGGGGGAATACACACAAAGGTGGAGGCTGAAAACAGTTTTCCTCTTCTTAGTTGTGAAAGCCAAAAGAACTCAAGTACAAAGAAAATAGAAGAACCCTATATGTGGGTCTCAAACCAAACTCAACTAACTAAGGTGGCATACTAATTGAGCCACAAACTAGAGTAGATAAGGATAGCTATCATCCCAGCTATTATTCGTGGGCGGTGTACCAACCGCATCTCCAGCTAACAAGTCGGTGACATAAATACACAACAGTCACCCTGGCATATCGCGAGTGGAGCTCGATATCTCAACAGAGAATGCATAATTGCCTTGCTGCAATTTTCCATTCATGATGTCATTCTGCTTTTTGTAGAGTCTTTAGCCATATGACCCATTTTACCACAGTAGTAGCATTTAACATTGTTGTTTGCATTTTGGCCTCTCTGCCATCCACCATGACCTCTTTGGCTCCCCCTGCCTCTATGGTTACCACGTCCTCATCCATAGGACTGGTTTTTTTGAATTTGCTACATATTTTAATTTTTGCCATGGCCTCTAGATCGGCCTGCTCTACCTCTACCTCTACCTCTTCAAGCATTTGAGTAGAAGACAGCTTCTTTTGAAGTTCCTCCTGAAGAAGATGCACCACCATTTCTCTACTCTTCAGAAATTAGAAGAGCAATCAACTCCCCAAAATCAGGAAAATTCTCATGGACGGCAATGGATGTCCGGAACTATGCATAATCCTTTCCTAGACCATTCAAGGTCACAAAAACTAAATCATCATCTTCCATTGGTGACCCAATGGAAGCAAGTGCATCTACAATCTTCTTCACCTTCATGTGGTAGTCATTGATGCTCATATTTTCTCTCTGCATATTATGCAACTCTTGCTTGAGCTACATTTTCCTGGCTTGCGTATTTGTGCTATACATTTTTGCCAAAGTATCCCATGCCTCCTTCGGTGTGCTTCCATCCTGAATATGCACAATCATAGAATCTGAAATATTGACAAACAGCTAGTACATAACTTTCTTGGCTCTCTCATGCCAGCCTTTAAATGCCTGCAACTCCTGTTGATTGGGAACATAAGGAATACCTGGCTCTTGTTCAGCTCTAGTAATGAACTCCCAATAGCCTTTTCCCTTAAGGAAATTTGTCATTCTAAACTTCCATGCTGGGAAGTTGTTCTTGTCAAGCTTTTCAGTGACTATCTGTGAAAGAGCATACTTAGAGTTCTTTTGGCTTTCACAACTAAGAAGAGGAAAACTCTTTTCAGCCTCCACCTTTGTGGATATTCCCCCATTGTGTATGTGAGAAAGCTACAAGTGAGACTTCTTCCTTCTCTCCCACTCTCTTCACATGGTATCAGAGCTCGGTTCGTGGTAAGGAGCTCAAGAAAGCAAACCAAGTTCGCAGTGTCCTAGTAAGAGGATCAGTGTTGCTTTCCTTTTTTTTTTGAGTTTGGGAGCAAATCTCTGTAGGTAGCACAGCCGAAAAGTGTAAGACTGCACTGTCTCAGATTGGGATGCCCTTCACAATATGGCGAAAGCAGACGCCATTACAGAACACTGCAAAAATATTATGTCACTACAAAAAACATAACTTCTGCCTCACAAGGGCAAATCTACAAAACTGACGAAAGTGGTATTTGACCACACAGTCACTTCCTAGTGGCAATAAGAATGATTCTGTCACTCCTAATATCTTTGCACATAGGCATACGATGCAATTTCTACGATAACTTTTCACCGACCTATAGAACAGTGGTTGCACAGCAAAAATAGGGCACCTTTCTGAGTGCCTACGGAAAACTTCCGCCACCAAAATGGGCCTCAAAATGGCCACACCATGAAGGGCGCCCCAATCTAAGACATTGCACTCTTGCACTTTCCAGTTGTGCTACCTGCAGAGATTTGCTCTCAAACTCGAAGAAGGAAAGCAACACTGATCCTCTTACCAAGACACCACGAACTTGGTTTGCTTTCTTGAGTTCCTTACCACGAACTGATGAGCTCTGATACCATGGAAGAGAGTGGGAGAGAAGTAAGGACTCTCACTTGCAGCTTTCTCACATACACAATGGGGGAATACACACAAAGGTGGAGGCTAAAATTAGTTTTCCTCTTCTTAGTTGTGAAAGCCAAAAAGAACTCTCTCTAAGTACAAAAGGAATAGATGAACCCTATATGTGGGTCTCAAACCAAACTCAGCTAACCTAGGTGGCATACTAACCGAGCCACTAACTAGAGTATATAAAGATAGCTGTCATCTAACTATTATTCATGGGCGGTGTACAAACTACATCTATAGCTAACAAGTCGGTGACATAAATGCACAACATCACCCTGGCATATCACGAGTGGAGCTCGATATCTCAACGGACCCTACTAAGAAAGTTTTTTGTAAATGTTGGACAAGTTCACAAATTTGTCACTCTCTGTGAACATGGTAGAAAAATTTTAGTTCAAGAGGGGATATCTATTCACACTTTATAATTCTAAAGTTTGAAAACCTTCTTCTATCAAGCATGTATGGATTTGTATTGTTGACGTGTATAGACACTTTTGATGATATTTTATTTAGCTACTATAAACTTGTGAAAAATGGTATACTCTCCAAAGGATACTTTTTGCAACAACACTGAATTACAATGCTTTTGTTACAAATACCTAAAAGTTGTCAATAGTAAATGGAACCATGTATTTGCATGCAATAATGATAAAGTTAACCGTGAACCTCTTAAAAGGGAAGTTGGTAAGGGACTTAATCATATCCCTCTTAGAAAATCACCCTGTGTACAAAGTTCTAGTAAGGCACTTGAGCTTGCATGGGGAGATCTTTGCTGGATAATTGGATGCCATCCTTCTATGTCTAAAAAGGCATTTAGAAAGTTTACATATCATTGGCTTATTGTATCTTATAGAAGATTGCCAACACATGAGAGATATGAATTATATTTAGAGTGACTTGGACTTTTGAGATAATTTAAGAACTCTCAATAATTTAAGAGCTCTTTCTCAGAGGTACGGTCAAGGTGTCAATGTGTTGGTGACTCTTTGTATGATTTTACTATTAATCTCCCAAATGATATATTTAGTATATATGCTGTAGACATTGCACACTGCTATGACTGTATTCCACTTGAATCTTGATGGAGCAGAAGAGCTCATTAACATGATTAAGGAGGTAGTTAAAATGGCCTTCAAAGATAGTGGATACACTTTTATTTCTTTTCAAAAATGGCCCTCCATGAATTAGTCCAGTCACCAATACATGGATTATGACAAGTTTTTTTTCTTTTACATGGATACTGTTATTAAGATCAATTTTTGTTCTACTGCATCCTTGTAGCTTCGGATTTCTTGTTAGGCATTGGCTTGATCAAGCCTCTTGACATTGCCTTTCGAGCTGAGCATTTTTGGTCCTCTTTAGAGCTGATTCTGCCTACACCACGATTAGTCATGCCTGCAGTTTTGCCTTGGCGGCCTGTTGTTTTTGAGATGCTTCGAGTAGTTCCTAGCCTATAGCTTCCTACATCTTTCAATAGTTTTGTTTTGTAGTAAGCTCTTCTTGGAGGTTGACCTTATCCATGTGTATCAATATCAATTGAGTTGAGGTATGGAAGGCCTCCTTGTCACAACACTTGATTATCTCCAGAGTTGTCTACTATAATTGTACCATGGGCCCGCATGAATTTATACTCCACATTATCTATGTGGGGAGGATTCTCCATGCGAAGCTAATGGTATTCTTCTTTGTTTTAGCATAGTTCCTTCTAGAACAATGGCTAATGGCTTCCATATGTTCCACCTAGTGGGATTTGGAAGGTTCAACTTGGGGCAACATGATGCTCTTTCCATTCATGAATGAGAGAAGGTTGGCGACCATATGTTATGATGCTAGTCAAGCATGCTCAATGTTACCTTCTAGGGGAGTGTCTTAATTTGATCATTAGGCTTGCTAAAACTGATCTAGTCTGGAGAGGCTCCACAAAGTATTGGGATCCATTTTTGAAGGGTCAAGATATTGGGATGTTACATATGGATCTTTTGATCATGTTTGAGCTCTCTCGTCCTCTCATCCTTGTTGGGATGCTATGCAATGATCATGTCCCATTAAGTCTTAGCTTGCTTAGCCTCTCGCTCCTTTGAGCAACGTGCTTCTGCCATCTAGCTTGATTTGCCATGGCCTTTTGTCAACTTCTTTTTGTCCTAGCTATGAGTTTCAATAGAGGGATCAAGTGTGGAAGTCCAATCAGAATGGCTCTTGAATAAAAACCCATGCTTTTGGATCAAAACTTGGGCTTTGGCTGTAAGGTCAAAATCATCTATGGGCAACATCCAATGTGAGAAACGATAGATTATCAACATGAATAACATGGGTTGTTGATTTTATGATTATGCTTTGTGCATGCCAACTTCAACTAGTTGATCGTATTGGTGAGTTGTTGGTGTAGCTAGTGTAGTTTGGCAAGATGGGTCAGGGTGATCACATTGTGGTGATCTGAGAGGTCAACCTCTGTAAAGAAGTAGAGCACCCTTGCTAGTTTGACGAATTTGAGCTTTCAAAGACCTTTGAAGGGGATATCACCCTTATATTTACAAAGAGAGTAATCAATGAAAATCTATATCAAAAGTTCTTAAATGGCTCATTGATGTGACTAGGGGTGGGAATGCGCTTTGGACCCCGGCGATGTTCAATGTGAGCCTCACTTCCTTCTCCATGGCATTGACATTGCAGTTTGCAATGAATTGGAACATAGCTTTAGGTCCAGGTAGCAAGGAATC